>NC_024317.1:16778958-16801222 GCF_000523025.1 Cynoglossus semilaevis
GATGTGAGGACAGACATCCATTTCCCTCAGGATAGTTTTGACTAAAATGCACCTTTTGTAAGCCTTGTGTGCTTGAAGCTGCTGTATGTTCATAAATGACTGTGTTATGGTTTGAATGTGCTGGTACGACACCCTCCTCCCCCGACTAACGGGTGGTGGCGCTCAAGTGTTTGGGAAAGAATTCTACCACCTGGTATCCTACCTGTCGCACATGCACACACATACACACACGAACTATATACTACCACCTGCTGGACATCTCATTCAACGCTTATATGCAACTATTTAATTTACAGAATTTATTTCCTTGTTAAAAGAACAAAAGGCAGAATTTATTTAGTGACATTTCACCGACGTCTAATCAGACTGACACTTTATTGTGTTTTATTTTCCTCGTTGCTTTTATACTTTTCATTTGAGTTCATGTTTTTTATGTTGTACAAATCACTGGAAAATGTTACAGAGAAAGAAAAAAAGACTCATTTATAAAAGCTAAAGTCTACTAATGGATTATTGAGTATTTTTGTGTGTATGTTTTTAACATTCCTATCTTGATCTGAACAAAGTCTTAAGTTATAGTTTAACTAGTTCAGCTCCAGGTTGAGGCAAAGGTACGAGTTTTGTTTTTTTTTTTTGGTTTCATTTTGCCTATAATAATGTTCACCATGTGCTGAAGTATGTGCAGTGTTACTTTATGACACCAACACAAGTTGTGTATGGATTATATGGGGCCTGTATTGATTCTGTTCATAGTTGTTCTTTGTTTTTGTTTTAGACAAAGACTTTTTTATAATGAGATCATTTTTGCTGTTTTTATTTAAACTCTGTTTGTGTTTTATGTTTAGAATACAGACCATTACTCTGTGGCTGGAGCAGGGCTTGATTTAGATCATTTGGCATTATGTCCGGTCAACAACGGTACGTTGGGGTTGATTTTTGTGTTGTTTCATGTCGATGTGAACAACAGCTGCTAACAGTGAAACTACAAAGAATTCATTTAAATGACTGGACGACACAGAAGCAAACTACGGATCTGAGATGGTGTGTGACAACCAGACCTGCTCACAGTGACACATGTTGTCCACGTCGGTCAGGACATGTCCGAATGTTGCCCATAATTTTATCTCTGCACCGGCCGCCTGCTGAATTGAAACTGTGCTTTGTACCAGATCAGATCAGAGTAATGTGTGATGTTGCAGTGGTCAAGGCCTCAAGAGGGAAAACTCTCAGCTTGATTGTAATTATTAAAACTGTGATGAGTTTTAATGACATTCTTATATTGTGATTAAATACTGACTTCAAAAGTAGGGATTAAACATGTTCAATGAGAAAGGGTGACATTTTCCACATGTGCCGAAGAATTAAAGTGTTCTAAAAAACAAAAAAAAAACATTTTGTTTTTAATTTTACATAACCTAGCAATGACAGAATGTTACAAAAGCACATTTAAAATCAATTCTTACTGTGATGAGGGCACCAAGCAAATAATGTAGCAAAGGCAGTTGTTGCAATTCAGCATTTAATACTGAAAAACAAATGAAGTATACAGTTGTGTAAAATTACAGGATTTGGCGTTTGAAATTGATTTTCAAAAGGCTTTAGTTTTGATGTGTTGACTGTCAAACCAAAGTAGAAAAAAGTCACAGAAGAATAATTTATTCACATTCAATATTGTGAGGTCTTTTGGGGTGTCAAAACAGTTCTATAAAATTGAAAACAGTTCAAATAAAGCCCTCATATTGACCATAATCATGATTATCTGCAGGACATTTTAAATTAGCGAGGAATGACCCTGTAGTTTAAAAAAATAGACATTTACACAAATGTATTAGTTATAAAGAAATAAATGCAGGATTTACATCTCCCTCCGTGGTGTGGCACGCTATTGTTCCTCAACTCTTGTCTGAGGTTTTAAGTAAGATCAGCGGGTCTAAACATTTCAGTTAGAAGGTCAGAATAAATAAGCAACAAGTCTGAAAAGATCTTTGTATGATGCAGAGAGATAGAACTGGACAATCACCAATTGACAGAGTAGTCAGGGCTGAGGCTCTGCATTCTCAGTGTTGCTGTGGTTTTTATGAGGCTAAAACAATTGAATTCAGTCGTTCATTTCGCTGGTGCATTAGCAAAAAAAACCAACCCCCTTTTTCCATTTCTGCAGGAAGAACTTCTGTATTGTCGTGGCCATCATGTGTGAGGAGGAGGTGGTCAATAAAGTCAATGGCAGCTTCTCTGAATGACAATGTGACACCGCATTAAAACATAACGCCTCTGCAGTAACTCCGCTTAGCCAGCAGAGGACAGAATAAACCCAACAACAGAGGAAAGTCTTGACTAGCACGTCTACTCCTTAAGGCGAGTGCCGTCTTTAAAAACCCAGTAGGTGTTTTTGAATCAAATCTGTCTCAAATGAGCTGTTCCGACTTCATCTGATTCGTGACGTAGAAAGCAGGTGATTATAATAAGCACTGCCCTTGCACTAGGTAGCTCCAATCATACTACCACTCTTACCAATACATATGCAGTATATGTACATATATACTGTTTTGTACTATGTGTATATATATATATATATATATACACAGTACAGTTGCCTGCCACCAACTTCCGAACGCTGACACAAACCAATATCCTGAAAACAGTCTCAGTCACTGATTATGAAGGTTGCTTAAATGAAGTTTGTCCATGTCGAGTTGCCGTTTTTCGCTGTCCAAGATGGCGACCAGTACGCGCATGCGCAAATGGTCACTGCAACTCAGGCAGGTACTGCAAATCGGGAAGTGAGTCACTAAAATCTAATGAAATTTGTCCAAGCGCTGTTGCCGTTTTTCGCTGTCCACGATGGCAACCGCTTGCACATGCGCAAATGGCAGCAACTCAAATCATGCAATGACAACTGCAAATCGCACAGTGACAAGCTGTTGTCACGTTCGCTTCCGCCGTTGACGTTTAAATGAGACGGGGCTGGTCGGATTATACCGCGGAGGGGGCGGGAGCGCCGATCAGGCATGTTTGTTTTCTCTGTGCGGCGCATCCGCTCCTGGTGCGCTCCCCACAGTGTCCCGGGGATGACGCGTACTGCGTTTCTTAGTTCCGCATTTTAAAACCGTTCGTATTATTTTATTTACCGGATTTAATTAATAGAAATTTGGACGTTTGCGAATCGATTCAGAATTGTCCACGCCCGAATCGCAATGCATCATAGTCGGAAATTTCCCGCAGATATTTACAAGGCATGCGCAGGATTAAAAAGGGTACCAGAACTGGTTGTTTCTTGACTGCAAAAAGGGCGATAAAAACAAGTTATGTGAAATAAATGCCAGTGTAAATACGTGGTTTACTTTTAAAAAATAAATAGAAGTACACAATACTGTATTTAGGTAATTATGAAAACTGAATAGCTTTGACTGAAAATATGTAAAATCAGAATAGATGAATTCATGAATTGATTCATATAAATTTACTATAACACTGCAGACATTAACCATTTTATCAAATGTTGTCAAAATTGTCCTGTGCTGCCATCTTGTAATAGTACAGCTCAGGATACAGATTTTTTTTTGCCTAACCATGACAATAACTTGGTTCTATGAATGACCTCAATATTATATGGGTTCAAATGTTTCTTCCCCTCTGTGGATGATGGAATACTCACTTATAGTAGCAACATGCATACATACGGCATCACCTTCATCACCCTTTGTCCACCAATTAAACTGTTCAATTCGTCACTTGGGGGTAGGGAAGGTGAACAAATGACAAAATGAGATTATATATATATATATAGAGAGAGAGAGAGACATGCACAGCCAATGGGGAACACCCAGTCTTGTACTATCTCTGACAGGTACGTGGGAGATAACTATGGTATGTGAAACAAAAAGGCTTTTCATTTTGGTTAACAACTCTTTGGTTAAAGTTCTTATGCACCTCCACTCAAATGTGTCAGTAAATGTTTTGGACTGGCTTTGTAATATCCCACACACTTGCAAGAAACAGTAAGCCATTCTCAAGCTTTAGACCATCTCAATGTATAAAATGTGTTTGTGAGTCAAATAATATGTGAGTGTGAACTAGTCACAAATTAAATAGATTTTGAACACACACAGCAAAATTACAGCTTTAACATTACATATACTTATATATAGGCAATATATGTATTACACTTATATATATATATATATATATATATATTACAGTTACTTAGTCTCAATTTCATTATGTAAGACCACATTATTGAACATTTTCCTTTTTGTCGTCTCATCCCTTGGCCTCTGCAACAAATGACGTTGGCGTTAATAGCCACAGCCAATCGCAGGTCTCCAGCTGAAGGGACTTAACGCCCATCGAATCACTGTAACTATTTCTTTTAAAATAACTTCACCATCAACTCAATAATCCTGGTAAACGCAGAATTGTATACACGTAAAAAATGTCTTTGCGAGCATCGTTTACATGTGGCAAAAAAGGGCACAGTGTCTGGTTTCCAAATAAAGACAGAAATAGCTCCTTCAGTAAAGAAGAGAACAAATAAGTGAATATATTAAAACACAAGCATTTCGGGTAAATATCCTCTGTATAGCTTTATCCGAATCCCGTTCCACCACGTAGTTGTATCTCTTTGCGGGTGCATGGTGGTGAATGCTCTCACACTTACTCAAGTATTAGACCTCCCGTTGTTCCGTTTGTGACGCAAGAACTAAAATGTATCGACGTGGTCATCCACCAATGGCAGACGGCTATTTTTAATGCGCGATTGTCAAATCATTTCTGAGAGGCGGGGTTTAAAAAAAAAAAAGCCCGCCCCCACAGCAAGTCCCTGCGTGATGGCCCAGGAAACCCCTTGGCATAGTTGTGCGTCAGTTTCAGTGGAACCAGCGGTTGAAGCCGGCGAAGAGGGGGATGGGCTCATCTGCGATGGTGAGCAAACCAAGACTGAACACCCAATGGTCAAAGCCCTGCTTCACAGAGAGCAGCATATACCTTATTATTAAAAGCGGGTGAAATATACACTACACGTCTATAAATTGATCTATACACCGGCAAGCTATCATACAAACTCAATGGATGCACTGCACCCGAGCAAGACTGGAAATTTTACTTTACATCTGTGCGGGAAAGACACTAAGAAGTTTGTTTCCTACCCTAGGAGAGGGAGCTACACTTAAGTTCAAAGGATACAGGAGACGCCGAGGCCTACACACAGGCCTACTGGTCTGGTTGGATTTAATGTGGGGAAACTTTGCCTTTAATCACTACATGAATTTTCATCGATTGTACACATTTGGAATACCTCTTTAGGTGAGAAATTTAATTGTGGTTATTACCTTTGATGTGACATAACAGAATATTATGGCATGTAATAGTTGCTGTGATGCAAATATGTTAAGCAAATAGAGCTACGAAGCAAACCAAGTAAGCTAGTTCAATACTTTGGTATAGTCCAAGTTTGTTTCAACTAGCTCTCCTCAATAATTCACATTTTTCTGCGTCCAAGTGGCATGTTTGGCTTGCAAAATACCCCCATGTCCGCGAACCTCAGGGTTACTCTGTGTAGTATCCAGAACAATATTTTGGTCGACCCTTGTTGTTCGACTGACCATCTCGTATGACCTAAAATGAAGACTGCTTGTGTACTAGCCAGCCTTATAATGCTATGTCAGGCCACTTCTCTCCCAAATATGTGCTTTGGCTCGATGACGTTTTGTCTACTCGGAGTGCCTTTACTTATTTTTCTTCCCTAGTTTTGGTAATAAATACGTGCGGTTTGGCTACATATACAACGACTCATTATTAATGCTTATATTTGTTTTATGGTTTTCCATGTGTGGGTTATTATTTTGACGTTGCTTGTTTCCTTTAGTACACACATTTTGGCGTTTTTATCAAGTTTCGACGGTGTGTTCGCAGAGGTTTACCCAGACATGACACAGTCATTAACATTCAGCAGCAAGGTGGATTGAGTGCATTCGTGTGTGTTGCTTCGATTTGCTTAACTATTCGACCGTGTGTTTGGTACTTAAAACACAACGAACGTTGTAAAAGATTCTGTATTACTGTTCGGTATTTGACGTTGACTCGCCTGAGCTCAGTTCGTGGACATTGTGGTTGGTTGTATAATATTGGTAACGAATGCTCAAGTAGCCAGAGCTACTAGCCATTTCCGCCATTATTACGAACCAGCAATATGTGATGATATGATCTCTTCTCTGTGTATGGCGTTTGTGAAGTTATCTAACAACCTAATTTCTTTGTAATGTAGCTGCGTTTTACATACATTCAGAGTTTGATGCAATTCATTGATATGTGGGTTGTTGTATTTTCCCCTTTCTCTCACTCTTAACTTTTTTTTTACGGGCGTGTGAATTGCGCCTAGGCAAAAATGTTTTCTCTGTGCTCATGTTTTTCCTGCATGTGGGCCGAATCTGTGCAGTAGTGCCTTACTGTTCTCCACCTCCCCCCACAGTCTCGCTCTCGCTGGTGGTTTAAGGAAAGGTGATGTATTTTGAAGAGGAGCTCCCCTTGTTTCCATTTTTAGCCTCCCTTTTTTCGTGGTGTGTGCGAGTAGCTTTGTTGATCCAAGATGTTGCAACCCGAGGTTTCGTCCAAATTGAAGACATAGTAGTCGGTCAAGCTCGGAAAAGCAATCACATTTTGTTGTTTAGGCTTTTGAGATTAAGGGCTTGATAGAGGGAGAGATAAGATGTTGTACCAAATTCTAATGGTTTACTTTATTTACAAGCCTCAACATATGTTCAGATTTTTCTGTGGATGGATTTGTTATACACCAGTTTTCATTTTACCTGGACATACCAAATCGTACAAGCTTCCTATATATTTGACAAAAACAAATCTTGCAGAATTTGTTTGGTTGTTCAGTTTGTAGTCTTAGGCTACAAAATGGTGAGCTTCTTTTTTTAATGTTGTGACTGACACTTATAACACTAATATGCTTCACACTTCTCCTTATCTAACCCAGTCCATTATCCTGAAATGTGCTTGGCTAAAGCAGATGAGATTAGTTTTAAGACTGTAGTCAAGCACAAAGCCAAGTTTTTCTCAAATCAGTTCAACCTCAATCGTTTTATCTTTGGATATTAGTGTTGTCTTGTGATATGTGTATTTGAAAATTTTAAATACATACAGTAGGTTTAACCTGGTCTGGTTTTGTTTATTAAAGAAATTGTGTTTTCTATTTCTAAAAGCACATAAAAATAAGTACATTATTTATTCCATATTTCATTGTTATAGTTGAATATCTCCTTAATCTTAATATAAGTCAAATAACACATTCCGTGTTAAATTCAGTAATTGTTTCGAAGGGTCTGTTTTTAAGTGACAGTGGCAGGCTGCAGTTTGTTCTGATGTGCAGGACATCTTTTATGCTGGAGGCCATCTTTGCATTTTAAAGAAATTGTTTTATTTAACCTAAAGTATTGCAGCATCAGTCTCGCAGTCATTTTTATATTATATATTATTATAACGGGTTATTTAATCATGACGCTTCCTGCATTTTATAAGTGGAAGTGAAATAGACTCAACGTTGGCCCATTAAAAAAGACATGATTCTGTTTTGCTGCTGTGGCACAGCAGTTAGAGGGACCAGAGGCTGTTGCGGCATGGAATAGGAGGGGAGATAGCTCTGTCCTTCTAGCCTTTCTTTTACATGCTGATGAGAGTTCAGCAGTACATAGAGGGGCATGTATCTATGAATATGTAACTATGTTCATAACCAATTGTTATGTATAATAGTGTTATAGTGGTCAAGAGACTTAATTTACATGAGTGAGAATTAGGGATACAACAGTCCAACTGGCTCACAGTTCTGGAGTTTTTGGTTTGGAGTGAAGGGCAAAAAACTATATTACATTTGCCTTTAAATTCTGGTACATTTTAATGATCATATTTGTGTCAGAGACACATTTGTTGTGCATTGTATGATGTAAAAAATTAAGGTGTGTATAAAAAAATAACCCACATCTCCAACCACTAAAAAGAGCAGAAAATCTTTGACAATGTTTAAGGGCACTGTAATTTAACTCTGAGATCTAGTGACATATGAGTGATGGAATGCATCAGACAGTTAACAGTTGCTTTTTGGAAGCCTGTGTAGGCTACTGGCTGGGTGATGGTGCTGCAGATGCACATTCATGTTGAACATATTTTTTATAAAAGAAGCATGTAAATCAATGTTTGCAAAGAGTCATGTTTTCGTTTAACACTTTCTTTTCACAATTATACTCAATGATGGAAATGAAGTGTTTCCATTTATCTATTTAGCAGATGCTTTAAAACCCAAAGAGACTTGCAAGAGGAGAATTAACAATTAAGCAACATAGAGGAACTCTTGAAAAGAGACTGCTATTCAGTAAATTGGGACTTCTTAAGGAGAATGAAAGTAAAGGAAAGTGCTAGGGCAAGATGTGCTCTCTGTATTGCTGACTCTTCAAGAGCTTTTTGAAAATAGGCAGGGATGCCCCTGTTCTGGTTCCACCAGCGTGGAATGATCCATGAGAAGAGCCTGGATTGTCTTGCATGAGGTGTTGGGACTGCCTGATGACGTTCCCCAGTTGCATGGAGTAGTTGTGGGGTTACATAAGCCCCTATCAAGGTGCTTAAGTAGATTGTAGCAAAACAATTAAGTAACTGGTAGGCTAGCATAAGTGATTTTCATGAATCCAGCCATGGGTAGCCAGTGTAGCATAGTGAACAACATTTGCCCTTTTAGGCTGATTGAAGACCAGACGTGCTGCCGTGTAATGGACCATCTGTAGGGGTTTTATGGCACTGTGTTTTCATGCAACAGATTTCAATTAATAGCTTCTTCATATTGCTACCCCTCCTCATTCCTTGCCATCTTAAAATAAAGCATAAAATCCATCACAAACTTTAGTACACACACAGTGATTGGATAGTCATGATGGTGTGTTTTTGTGACCCAGTGCATTCACCCATAGACATTAGCGGACTACAGGGTATGCTGAGTAATATTTGTCATTGTTGGGGTGGAATGCTGCTTGAGTGAGTTATGAAGAAGGGGGAGTTTTTGGAGTTAAGAGGCCAAAAGTGGATGGATAGGACTTGATGTAATCATCGCTGTAGCTCTCTTTCTGTCTCTCTAGTGTACGTATACTTACATTCACTCTGGGTTGTAACAGTACTGGAAGGCCTTGACATCACAGTTGGGTATATTTTTGGTATGAAAAGAAATGTGGAGTCACAAAAAATGACTAGATAAATGTATATATATATACTAGGGGTTGCACGATTTCAAGTCCACTCAACTAGTAGCTGATGATGTCATTACTTTATATTTTATTATTATTACATATATTTTGTTACATTTATTTTTCATTCATTAATTGAACATCAATGTGGGCTGGATGAAGGATTGCCCTCTCTCTCTCCTGACATGCCCAATGCTGGGAAGTGCAGTTTCTTTGCGTCATATTGCGCGACTTGTCTGCGGTAACTGCTAATTAATTGTGAATGGGTTCCATTAAAATTGCATTCTGGTGCGTTTTGGATTTTGTTAGGCTCTGCATCAGCAAGTTTGCATCAGCCTTGTTGTGGTCAAGGGCTGCTCCATTATGGGTAATATCATAATCATCTTATCACTATTATTCAATGTAATTATTTATTGATTTGAGAGTTGGATTTTATTGAACTATTGAAATATAAATGATATAGTAACTTGTTGGGGGGTGGGGGGGAGGAGTTATGTTGTGTGTAAGAGCCAGTATTGTTTCTGAAATGAACCAAGGTTTTTTTATGAGCATGTGCATTTTGTTATGTTCTGTTGTTGGGAGCCGGTGGGGATAATGCCGGGTGTTCTGCTCCGAATGGTAGGTAGGTTTTAGCATGCGCTGTGGCCAACAACAGCATCATTGACTCAACAGAAATAAACAGCGTTCTCATGAAAACAATATTTTTACCCCTCTGCTACAAAATATATATGTAATAAATAAAAATAGATGTCAAAAACAATGTGACAGCATACAAGTAACAAACTGCAGTTTGATCCAAACAAACATAGAATGGTAAGCATATATTCAACTTCCATTTTCTCAAAATGTGCTGAAAGTGAAACGTCTGCTTGTGTTTGGGGGGAGGGACTCAGTGCACACCTGTAGTGTACTGCTGAATTGACATCATATGATTGGCATTATATCACTTTGTTTGGACTGTCTTTGTTTGTTCCTCAATGGGGAAAGTTACATGGGGAAAGTGCAACCCTTTGCAACATACAGAGGCTACCACAGGAGGTGCTATTAAGTACATTGTTGCAACTCACTGGCTGCCACATGGGAGGCACATTTAGGTACATGTAACTCCTCTGGGGATCAAACCCAGGAATCTCTGCTTGCAATGCAGGCAAGTTAAGCACTACACTAACAAATCATATACTGTATGTATGAAAGGCACCAATTGTAAGTTTGACTTGAGTAAATAATTTATTCTGTCAAAAACATTTTAAATAACAAACACCTAAAGGCACATGCAGGGAAATGTACAGAAAAAAGTCAACACAATAACTCGTAATGTTCTTCAAGATCTGGCCAAGAACAACTTATTTAGAATTAAAAGAAAACACAAGTTATGCCTCCCACTGAAAACATATGATTTCAGTGGGAACCATCTTAATGCAGAGTGCAACAAGGCCCAACTTCTGCTGGAACAAAATTGTAAGGGTACCTAAATCCTGCTTGCTCAGTCAGCAACCTAACATTAATTAGCAGTTGGCATCGGCAAGCTTTGTATTGTGAATTGAAATAAATGCACTTCACAGCAGCATGCATGCGGGAGGCACCGGATGAGCATTAACCAAGACTGCATCGTTGCCCTAGTGTTCTTACAATCCAGCTCTAAAAACAAGAGCTGTGATGGAACTGGACTGTCACTGTGACCAGGCTTGAAACTTACACCTGTATATTTTTTCCTCCTGAATTGTTTGTTACATTATTTTTTTGTGCACTTCGCCTATAAGGAAGATCAGAGATTGGCAATTGTCATTATGCAGAAGATTCCATAAGTTCGTCAGAGCAACTACTTGCGCTACTATTGTAGCTGTAGTTGTAATTTTTACTTAATGCATCTGGCACTCTAAAACAGCAATATAATTGGGCATGCAACTTATTTAATTATATTTGCCAGTTCATGTTATTTGTTATTGCTAATTGTCTTCTTTCAGACGCAGGAGGTCCAGTGACATTCTGCTGTTTACGAGATCCCACAAACTGGCTGAAGCACTGCATGCGCATCAGCAAACAAGAGATCTAACGACATATTCTCCCATCTGAGACAGTCCACAAACTGGCTGGGAGTGGGCAGATCTGAACCCAAAATTAAACTGTGAAAATGGAGGCCCGAAAAAACTCTTGGTGGTCGGGTGTAAACACATGACAGGAATGGTGAGGGAGAATTCCCACGAATGTACTACATCCTCACTGTGGTCTGTGTTGAGCTTGCACCCCAGGCTACACATCACCTACAAAACAGAAACAAAAAATTATGAAGTATCTGCACTAGGTATTGTCTAATACATATATTTCAGTGAGACCAGAAATTAATTGAATTGATAATCACCCTCTTTTGTGACGTCACAATTATAAGTAACATAAGTACTAATCCCCCTTTGAGCACTGTGTACCTCGAGTAACTTGAATAATTACAAAAAATGTTCTTTTAATTCATTTGGGTTTCTGTTTGATAATTACCAGACCTTTACCGGTAACATCTGCTCAAGTCCAGTAGTTTTTTTAAACCCTGCCTGTCAAGAGCATTGTCTTTAAATGTTTTGAAAAGTCTGGCAGGTGCTGAAGCTGCAGAGATGGCTCTTAAACAGCTCCGGCTTGCCAAAACAAAATCTTTTAATCAGCCCACTTTCTGAATAATTATCTAGCGGGTTTGTCCAATCACAGACAACTCTTTCTCATTACGTACACATTAGGAGAACAGGGTCAAAGACTAAGTTCCAGAGAGAGACTGTATACATTTAAGTTTAATTCAGCTGCTGCACATTTTTTACAGTTTGTTAAAATTGAGAATTTGTCCGTAAAATTGAAAACCTGTCCGGCACCATGTCTGGTGTAAAACGTTTCTTTCAAAGATCTAAGGTAGCGCTTTTATTTTGCTTTTTGTAGAAATGGTGGAAAATGAAGATACGATAAGATACTTAGATGTTACTTGTCATTAATATACATAAACACTTAATTTTCATCCTTGAACTCAAAAGATGTGTATATCATTTTTGTTTTCCTGTCCATTGTCCTTGTACCCAAAATGGCCCCTGTCCTTGAGGAAGTGAAAAACGGTTGAGTTTGCTAGTAATTCGAGTTGGTTTTTATGGTGAGGAATGAGCAAAGGAGGTAGTGGGCGAAGAGTAGGTAAAAAAAGGATATCCTTCATTTAATGAAATTTACTGTCTGCAGTTCACCTTCTGGTTCTTTTGGCAGAGGTCAAAATAGCACATGGCTTAATGTCATGGAGAAACCCAAGTCCCTGAAAATGCTTGTGATATTTTCAGTGACTGAATAGAACATCATGGATCAATTCTGTCGAGTAAATATTTTACAAACTAGTGATGGGACAAAAGTATATCAGTTTTGAGTGCTCTCAAACAGTTGTAGAAAAATTGATAATTTGACAATACTAAATTGTACACTTGTGTTTTTTAGTTAAGATTATTCAACAAAATGATTGCTGATAGGCATCTGTCAAAAGCATGTATTTCTTGTTTTAACTGATCTTCACTAAACCTAAAGGACTTTATTTACTATTTCTTCCACTACAATTAGGACATTTGGCCTATAGTTTTCTTGGAACAACATTCATACTAGGTCATTCTCAAATGTGACTCAACACGGAGCAGTGAAGTAGAGCATGTGTTTAGTAATCATTTATTTTAGTAATAATAATGTTTGGAATACAGTATCTTATAATGGGATTGCCTCATGGCTCACTCCATTTTTTTTTTTAAATAATGTCAAATATATATTTTATATGTTGCTTCAATTTCATCTTTTTTGTGGAAAACCTAGTAATAATATCTACCAACCCTCTCTGTTTAAAACAACAAACAAAATGCACATATATTTGTTTGTTGTGAATAAAAAGTTGTTCCTCTTTGCCCTCCCTCTATATCTTGTTTTCAAAATTCAATTTTAATGAGTTGCACAACCTTACTACAGACATTTATAAGCTAGCTGTGGCACAGCATCGTTTATTGTGATGGTGAACTTGCTTATAAATTCATGTTAAAAATGTTTTAATAATGATATTTACTTATATTTTTGTTGCGTTTTAAGATACCAAGGCGCTCTACACACGCATCAGCAAGACTAAAGTTTGGGGTAGAAAGAAACAAATACGATTTAATGTACTCCAACAGTGAAAACTCCAAGACTGGTGAAGACTTGTTGCGTTAGCTCTGATTAGCAGTTTTTAGCTCTTACACTGATGGCTCTGCTGTGGCACAGGTGCAAGCATTTGGAGCAAAACATTGCTGCGCAGTCGGGTGTTTTTTTGATAGAATAAGATTATCAATACCTACAGTTTAACATATTCGATACACATCTGCCTCACATGCAAAAAGTCCTGGGTTCAAGCCCCTAGAAAAAACCACATACTTGGCACATCCAGGGGGCAGCCTGTAGCAGCAGATCTACTATTAGCATGTGATCCCAGTGTGGGATCAATAAAGTTCAAATTATTATTATTCATATGCTGATGTGACAGTTGACGTTACTACATGGTCATGTGTCACTTGTTATGGAACACACTGTATTTTGGGTTTATTCGAAGAACATTTTCACTGACCATGAGTGGCTGTGGTTGCCTGGGTGCTCTAGGAAACACTTGCTGTAACTAGAGCACCACAAAACAAATGTCACACACCTTGCAAACATACTTTTGTTTGTTACGTAGTTCGTTGTGTTTGCCTAGCCATGACACCACAGCAGGTCTAGTCCTCATGAAGGGGTAAATACGGAACAGAATGGTATATTGTGTGTCTACTTCATGGAAGTGTGGTTCAGTATTACAGCAGAGGTTGGCTATGTGACAAATAGGACAGGGCTTCATGTTTGATGACTCACCAGACCTTTTAAAGCAAAGTGCCACTATCTGGTTATTTATCTCCTAGCATCCTAATGAGAGGCTCCAGGCCCTTTCTATGTAATCCTTTTTTCTTCATAGCAATTAGTTGATATGCAAGCAAATGACATGCCACTGCTGCACATTGCCTGCTTTCTGTGAAAGATAAATGTCAACATCATTCCACAAAAGTCAGTTATTCATTAGCTGTGAATGAATTTCGTAGGGTTTTATTGGTTTGACAACAGGTGTGAACGAGTCTTTTAAAGAAGCACTATCGATGCCAAACAGTCTTTATTTTCTACCTTTTATTTTATTATTATTATATTAAGTCTGTTTATAATAAGTTAGTAATGGCAAATTCTTTTTTTAAATTGATCAAATTTCTGTTGTATTATGAACATCTGTCTCTTCACATGATTAAAAAATGACAAGCACGCTTTTTGAGCATACTCATCAGTCTTTTAAATGAGATTTATTTATCTGTTTTAAAATAACACCCCTTTTGGACCCCTGAGGTCCCTGGACCCCTTTTGAGGTAGCAAACCACTCATTTATCTGCATAATTCACAGCCACTGGCAGAACATTACACCCTCCTAGGTTTCATTTTGTAACACCTGGCCCTGGTCAGATCTATCAGTGGCCATGTTGAAACACAAATTCTTGTGCCTCTCCTTTAGTCTGTTGTCCAGAGTCGTTTTGACTTTTAAAAACAGTTTTTTGAAATTGCATTATTTTGATGTCGACATTAACTATTGTAGTGTTCCCAGCCATGTCTTTCAACTTCTACAGTCCTCCTGTAAATAATTATTTTTTAAATTTAAAATATTTTAATTTTTGTGTGTTGTGCTTCCTTCTCCTCTACCCCTTATGGGCCTGGTGTCTCTCCAGCCTGTAGCTTGTCAATGGCCACAACACAAACTCACCAGCAAGTTGTCTGCGTTGTGTCTTAGCCAGGTCAACACATTCAGCCATTGCTCTGTTTTTTAGATTTGGGAAGTTTACAAAGTTATGGTGTTAGACATGAACATGTATTGTGCTATCCCTATTTTTTGCAAACCTGACCATGTTAACTAATGCATTGTATAATTTTATACAGCATATAACAATAGCCTTTTCAAAGGATTTGGTAAAAAACAATACTCATTCTTTTCAATCATTTCCCACCATCCATGAAAAAGCCTCCTTCTTCCTCCTTCTTCTAAATTAAGATATTGGTGGTTTTTAGCTAACTAATAGCTCTCTGTTGTGAGTGGCAGGATTTTGACACGATATCACCATCTCTACTGGTGGTGTCCGTCAACTGCAGTAGCAAATAAGAAATCATGACAGTGAAACATCTGATGGTATTTCCGACTTTAAACATTGATCATCAAGCTGATAAAAGTTAAAGAAATTAGGTGGTGGTGGCCGTCAGCAAATATTCTATACAAGATAAACTCTGGAAAAGCGAATGTACAGACACAGCAGATATTAATCATAATATTTGACTACCTTTAAAAAAAACAAAAACCTGAATTGAAGTGATGTGTAAACTTACATGTAGCATCTGAAGTCCTGTATAACTTAGACACAGTTCACACAATATATCATTTTTCAAGTTTGTGGTGCACAGTTTATACAATAATGCAGAATAAGAGTATAAATGATCCACTTATTTGGTCTGTTACACTTTTTCCTCAGGTCACCCATGACTGTGAGCCGTGGTTTACGGTTGGTGGCTCCCCACCGCTGGAGTGGACTGTTGCTTTAGTCGTGACCCTGTGATTCCTCCCCTAACCTCTTTTTCTCTCCCACCCCACTCTCCTTTTCCTCGACCTTCCCCTTCCCCCTACTTCCCTCCTCCCACATACTGCTGTCTTGGACGTCATGAGCATAGTAATTGCATTGGGAGTCAACACACCTGAAACATCTTATTCAGATATGGCTGCTGGATCCGAGTAAGTTGTCACAATTTTGTGGATGTGTCTCCGTTCCTGAAGATTTCCATATTCTTAAAACATTGACAAAGATTATGTTCCGCCTGTTATTATGACTTACTTATTTGATGAGGAACTTGGTGCCATGAGAAAACAAGCATTAACACGTATTGGCAGTGAACCCACATTTAACGAGAAACAAGACTTACTGAACAACATTTACTCCTTTTTACGATATTTCACCTTTGACTAATACATGCAGGTTTTAAAAGAATATTTATACATTGATTTCAGTCATTAACATAATGTTAATAATATTTAATTGGGGGGAAGTGGAGGGCTTTGACACGTACCTCAATCATTATTTAAACCGGCCTCCATAGTATGTTTCAGATTTAATTTATTTACACTTTATTCATAAACTAAGGAGATTTTCAC
This sequence comes from Cynoglossus semilaevis, assembly GCF_000523025.1. Taxonomy (NCBI): domain Eukaryota; kingdom Metazoa; phylum Chordata; class Actinopteri; order Pleuronectiformes; family Cynoglossidae; genus Cynoglossus; species Cynoglossus semilaevis. The sequence goes on from NC_024317.1 coordinate 16,795,411, forward strand.
TCAACATTTTGGGGAAAAAAGCCCCAGCCGGTGTTTTATGGAAGTCTGTGCAACACAAAGGTATAGACTATGGACATATATTTACAAAACACCCAATAAGATTAATGCTACAACTAAATCTTCTCAGGGTGTATTTAGCGAATAGGGCGACAGATAGAGACGAACACCTTTTAGGTCATTCATATGGTAGATTTACAGTATGAAATTAGCCTTAATCATGTATGTTTTTGACTGAGGAAGGAACCTGGAGTTCTCTGAGAAACCCCCACACATTCACACCAGGAAAACATGCAGGGTTCATACAAAGAAACCTTGAGTAACCTGCACTTGTATTTTCTTAGGTTGTTGTTTTAGTAATGAAACATCAAAGTATAAAAAGAAATTACAGGATTATTTTGTTAAATAATTGTTTAATATTCATCAGCATATAATACATTTACATGATAATAACAAAAGCCGAAATCATCTGGGTTACTTTCACAAAAACAAAAAACGCCTAAAATGTATTTGTGTAAAAATAGAAAACTTAGTTCTCTGGTGACATAATTATCCAGGCATGCTGGATACGATTGTACAGAGGCACGAATGCTGTAGATTTACTTTTTACGCTGCTGGTGTTCTGTTGTTTTATTGCATTGCAGTTTTTACTTTCTTAGGACACACTTAATTTCCATCAGAAGTTTGTTTTGCTTGTAATGCAAAAGAATACCGCCCTGGGGATCAATAGAGAATTCTGATCTGATACTGATGGTACAACAACAGTACAGGTATTTACAAAAACATGGCAGTTATTAACAATGCACTACTACAACAAGTGAACACCACATCTTCACACAAAAACACAGATTTTAAAACACCTACTCTCTCAGCTCAAGTCAGCTGGGACTTTTCTGTACCTTTACCAGGTTCTAGTCCATCCTACTTCAACACTTCAGACCTCACTGTAAGTAGGCCTGTTTAGCCAGATTGAAGAATTTATTAAAACTCAGATACTTCTAGTGGTCAGGGTTGTTTCAAGATTATAGAAAAGGGGCAAAAGTCGGCTGAAAAGAAATACCCCCATGTTACTACCTTAGTGGAACAAGAACCATCAGAGATGTTATTTAGGTGACTGTTGCCATCTAGTGTCTGATTAATGTTTCTCTTAGCGCAAGCGTTCAAACCTGTGTCGGTCTCTGTACTACTGTGTATTTAAAATATATTTTATGTATTTTTTTTCTTTGTGGTAACATTTAATTATTTTACAGCCCTGAGGCAGTTGAAGCAAGCCCTGCCGAAAATGAGAAAAATTACAACCACAGCTTTGGGAGTGCTCAGAGCCATGGCTACCGGGGACTACCTTATGCTGTGAGTTGTAGCTCTTTTGTTTTTATCAAAATAAATGTCTGTATACAATTTGTCATGAGAAATTGTTTGAGATTAAATTTAATTCTAGTTGGTTTTAAATACTTCAAAGTGCCTCTTCTCAAACATTTCTGTTTTAATCCTAATCAATCTAGAAACAAACTTGAGATTTTATCATAGTTTTTTCTAATATGAAGTATTCTATAAATATGTATTATTTTATTAGTCAGACAACTTCTGTAATTAACAGCTGTACTGTTTCACATACCTGTTTTTCCCTCATTTTCATTTATCTCCATTTCCGTTTCCCTTTTTGCCTGAACACCGGTTGTTTGAAGATGCAAAAGTCTTCCGTTGTATGTTGTCAGGATCACAACTATGGCGCACCCCCACCTCCTACACCACCCGCGTCACCGCTTTCACAAACAATCATCCCCCGCATGGATCTCGACGGCATGGTACTTGGTTCCCGCTATCATGCAACTAATGAGGATAACTCGGCTGACAGCGACAGCTCCTCTGAGGAGGATGAATCCGTGTCTAGCTGGTGTCACTGCAGCCTGACACCCGACGGCCTGATCATCAAGTGTAACAGTTGCAGGTTAGCTTTTCTTGGCATTCGCAATTCCTAACAATTACAGTGTGTACAATTTTGTCCAAATTAGTAGGAAAGGTTTACTAGAAAGGATATCCAATTCAGGTTTTACTTTGGTGACAGCAAAGGTTATCTCCAAAGGTTATGAGAGGTCATGAGTGTCCAAGCCTTCGTACATAGTTTTTCAAGAATGAGGTAATGGTCATATTTTTAATGCTAGCACCAGCCTCTGTTAAGACTTTTGCTGCAAGGCTGACTTCTCTGTTACCTAGTTTAGCAATATTTTCACAATGACTTCTGGTCAAAACAAACATTTACAAAAATGTAAATGTTCCTTCTTGTTCATATTCCTCAAACAAAGGTGTGTGTGGAAAAAAATGCTTTCTAAAATATTAGGTCAGGGTTCATTTGTTATTTTATGACAAAATAGTAGGTTATAATATGGTTTTTGAAATTCATTTCAACTTTTTGATGCTGTGTCACTGTTACCTTATGAAATGAATCAGTATCTTGAAATGTGTTTGACTCAATTTGAACTTAAATTCTATTTGGGAATTTGATACTTTACTTGAAACCCTTACATGTTGCCTTCTGTGCTTTTTTTTGTTGCAGAGGACTTGATCGGAGGAAAGTAGCAGAGGGTCAACACGGGAAAATAGAAAATGTCTCAGGTATGGGACTTATGTTTGGTATTTTCGGCACTAGTAGAGGAGTTGTTTGTGTATATTTAAGCCCCTTATTGAGATGTTACTCTTTTTCTATAATTTTATTTTTTGTCATAGCTGAAGAAAGTAGTGCCATGGAGAGCGGGGATGAAGCAGTGTCACCCTCCACTATCTCATACACCGCCACCCAGCATACACCCACCAGCATCAAACTCACTGTCAACAGGGTCAAGCAAAGCAAACCTAAGAAAAGAAAGAAGGGCACAGAAAAGGCACGAGAAATACCAAAAGGCAAAAAAGTCAAGGTAAGTGGGGAACTCATGTAAATATTGAGGTGCCTATGCAAGTGTATTGATATAGGTTCAATATCTATTTTTCAGGCTTTCAGAGAGGGTTCTAGAAGGTCAATGAGAATGAAGGTACAGTCTTGATCTCTCTCTGTTTTATATATATACATACACTCCAAAGGACATGTCTAACTCTCAACTTTATTTGCTCTATCTTTTCTTTAACCTAGAACTCAGCAATAGAGGCTAGTGTACTGGACGAGAACACAGCAGAGGGATGGGAAAGCAAGATCCGCCAGTGGACAGACCAGTATGAGGAAGCTATGACGAACCAGTACAGTGCCGATGTACAAACATTGCTGCAGGTACACCGTGCTGCCTGCACAACTGCTTTGAGGTCTGAAGGCAGCACTACAACATCTCCCTCTGCTGCACAGATCCAAACCTCATATGATGCTGTGGACACCATCAACCACACAGAGCTCGCTTGCAACCATACTGTGCTGGGCTCGCGGATGCAGGTTTGTCATTCCACAAAAAGTCCTGTATGTTTTTGTGTTACTCACCAAGTACAGTACAATGCTGTCCTGCCAATAAAAAATAAATAATGAACATTTCATTGTATTCTCTGTCTTGAAACATTTGCATAATTTGTCATCTTGTAGCTGCAGTTGGGGCAGGTAACACGAGTGCAGAAACACAGGAAAATCCTCAGAGCAGCCAAAACCCTGGAACCAGACACGCTCATCATCGAATATCGGGGAAAAGTCATGCTCAAACAACAGTTTGAAGTCAACGGACACTTTTTTAAAAAGTATGATTTCATGTTCAGACTTTTGTCCTTTTCTTTTAAATTGTCCTTCATTTGTATATCATTGTCTTTGCTTCTTTTTAGACCCTATCCATTTGTGCTGTTTTACTCTAAATTTAATGATGTGGAGATGTGCATTGACGCACGCACTTTTGGAAACGATGCGCGCTTCATTAGGCGATCTTGTACACCAAATGCTGAGGTCAGTCAGTGAGATTTTCTAAATTTGAGTACCATTCAAAACTAGAATAAAATTGATTTGTTGAGGTAGAAGAATATTACCAAGGAAATGTGACTGAGTATTTAGTGTGTTATCTTTACAGGTTCGGCATATGATTACTGAAGGAATGATCCATCTGTGCATATATGCTGTCAGTCAAATTACAAAGGACTCAGAGGTCACCATTGGGTTTGACTATGAGTTTAATAGCTGGTCAGTAACTTCACTTGCCAATCATTTTTACCACTTTTTATCAGAACGTTGGTGCTTTTGAATATTTTTGTTTTCGGGGCTCAACAAGCAGTGCAGCAGTTTGAACAGCAGATATATCATATGAGCACATTGTACAGTAATGTTGTTTCTAATGTTTTAATCTTCTTCTCTTTTTGTCAAACTACCAGTAACTACAAAGTGGACTGTGCATGCTATAAAGGCAACCAGAACTGCCCAGTGCAGAAGCACAACTTGAGCCCTAAAGAGAGCTTCTTGAATCCCTCAACGCTGCTGTCCCTCACCCCCGTGGCTGGTGCTGAGACCAGACAAAGAAAAGCTCGTAGGAAGGAAATGGAGGGCAGTCTGGTCAGTGATAGCAACCAGGTCACTGAAGACAACCAGGAGGCCAAGAAACTGCAGGGAACAAGTGACACAGAGGTGTGTGTGTGTGTGTGTCTGCTGCATAATACACAGATTGGTTGCGTGGGATTTGAAAGTAGTGGTAGAAAGCTTTCTGTACTTACAGATATGTACTGTTTAGCAAACCACAACTATGACGGAGGTTGTGTTATCGTAGTAATAAATTAAATTTGTAAAATCTAAGCCAAAACTAGTTTAGTGGAATATGGTAAAAACCTGACTAAAATACAAAGAAGGGCCAGTGCTCTTAAAAATCATCTTATCGAACATTGTGTGGGATTTGGGTTACACTGTTTTTTCTTTATGTGTGCAATTAGGAGAGACTGCCTGATGAGGTGAAGGTGGAAGAGGGAGAGGAAGGAGATGTGGAGGAAAATGGGTTCACCCTCTCGAGTAAAAAAGTACTTTATTTTAACTATTTTCCTTGAGATTATATTGGTTTGTCCAATTAATCATTAGATTAGTAGCTTTTTTCTCACCGTAAATTAACTCCCAGTTACTTTGCTTTTCCTACAGGCTTTTACTGGTATAGAAAGGAGAAGAAGAAGAGTGGGAAGTGCTCCCATAAAGGAGGAGGCTGTGAAAACGGACGATGCAACAAATACACCTACACCTCAGAGTGTTGGAGTTGGGGTGAGCACACGGCGCGCTTCCTACGTCACGGTTAGTCAGGGGACTGTTTGATCTATGCTGTTTTAAGTCATCGTTTTTAGATGTGTATTAAACTGTTAATGTTTACCTTTATTTTAAAGGAGGCACCACCTTTGCCTGCTACTACACCAGTTGCTCCACCTAAACCTTCACGACCGGCCAAGCCGCGGCCAAAAAGTCGGATGTCTCGCTACCGGTCAAGCTCAACACAGCGAGCTAGGCGGCAACGACAAGCCCTCACCCAACAGGCGACGGCAGTGGCTGCAGCTGCAGCACTGGCAGCAACAGCATCTTCAGCTGAACAGGGGATTGCCCTAGATGAGGAGGGATCTCACGGTCCATATAGTGCTGACCATGGACTGAGAGACAATACTCAGGGTGGGCCTTACTTAAATGGAGATGGCCAGGGGCTAAACTGCATTAATAGAGGCAACTTGCGATATCCCAAAACCAAGAAGGTTAGTACAGTACAGTACAGTACAGTACAGTACAGTACAGTTTGTGGGACATTATCTCTGCATTGGTCATTCTTTATTCTTTTGTCTGCTTTTAGTACCTTGTGACAGAGTGGTTGAATGATAAGATCCCTGGAGGGGAGAAGGTTCA
>NC_024317.1:16801255-16809032 GCF_000523025.1 Cynoglossus semilaevis
GGACCCCACGGTGCTGGCCACCACCCTCAACATGCTGCCAGGCCTCTCTCAGACATCACTAATCTGTACCACACCCAGACACTATATTCGCTTCGGATCGCCATTCAACCCAGAGAGACGCAGGCCTCGTCCATTTCAAATTGATGGCACTTATGGCTGCTACAAAAAGGTAAATTATTCCTAAGGAATATGGGCATTGATGTACAATATTAAAATGTATGCCTGTGTGTTAATCTATGGTATATGCATCTAAACTTCTCAAGTCAGACTTAAAAGGTATAAGATGCTACATCACAGTCTACTACTAAAACCTTTTTGCTTTTAGTTTAAATTTAAACCATAAAAAGTTCATTTGTATAAATAAAACATTTAAATTGTTAATTTAAAAAGTTAAAAACAGCACTGTTGTTCTGTTACAGAGATTAATAAAGCAGGTGGAGGATGAAAGCTGTTCTGCTAGTATTGAAGATGGGACGGAGTCCACGTCCTCACTGCAAAGTACTAGTAGCAGATCGACGCCCAATCTCCTGACAAGTGGTTTGTACATACTATCAGTTAATCTGGTTATTAGACTGTTTTGTTACATCAATAACTGATGTATTTGCATAACTGGAGGAAAAACAGGGCTCAAGCTTCTGTGGGACAAGCTCAAACAAAAGCTTGCGAACCTGTTGTGCAGACCTTGTTAGAAGGCAGACAAAAGGGAAAGGAGAGCCTTGATAAGGACTTATTTTAGGTGTGCCTGATAGATCTAGTAGATCCAGGAAGATCAAGAGGGTCCTCATCGTTCAGTTGACTGACCCTTGGGAAGAGAGAATATCAGCTGCACACGAGCTGAAGCAGCTTAAATACAGCAGAATGTGAAGAGGCAGAGTGAGCAGCATCTATCCACCAAGTGGAGGTCAGGTGCAGAGACTTTGTGGGCAAGACAGCAATTCAGCTCCTCCCTGCTACAGGAACAACAGGTGTAAGGCTGCAGAGGGCAGTCAAGGAGCTAGTGGAAAAGAGGGAGAAGGCGAGCTGCTTGTTTTGGCTACAGAAGAAGGGCAACGTAAGGGCAAGACACCCCAGTAGGATCAGATGCAGGGAGTGGCAGAAAGATGTTCTTGGGAAGTCACTTGCCCACCTAGGGATGTACTGGCGAGGGAGAAACATCAGCAACCACCTGACGACCCTGCATCTGGCAATAAGTGAACCGGAGGAGGTCCGACAGGCAGAAGGCCGAGCAAATACCACTTTGAACCTGTGTATTAACAGGCAGAAGGCCGAGCAGCAAATACCACTTTGAACCTGTGTATTGAATGATTCACAGGAATAAAACAGCATTTAACATTTACAACATTTGATCGGCTGGAATCATAAATGTGGCCTGTGTTCTAATTGTAATAGGTTGTGCAATTGGAAAACTCAGGGTGAGATACTGCAGAGACAGAGACAGAGACGTGACAGCATTGTTAGAAACTGTCACTAAAATCTTTTTTTTTTTTTTTTACAAATTGCTATTCAGGTGGAAAGAATTGAAGGACAAATGTAGACTTTCCATCACGTACCAGAGTCTCACCCTGTTAAAACAAACGTTTGTTGTATTTGACATTGTTGCAGATAGACCTGAAAGACAGAAGAACATTGTATCATTATTTTCACATATTAACACTGCTATTAGCCAATATGTGCCATTGCTCATATACGGTCAGGAAACATTGCCTCAAACTACATTGTAGTATTTTATGAAAATAACACCGTGTCGTGTTGTGTAAGGTGCATGTGGCAGAGTGTTCATAAATAGGTCCTAAAACCAACTTATCTTTGTGTCTTATGGAAATCTCAGAACTAAGTGCCCCATTCAAGAAGCGCCGCTCCAAGTATTTGGCAGAGATCACACAAGCAGCTCCAGACAGTCTGCCTCGTCCTCTGTCACCCATCACACCACCACTCCCTGAGAACTCCCTCCATCCTCTACTGCACACCTCCTGTGGCTCCTTGCTGCCCAATGGCTTTGTGTACTCACCCATGCCATCACTGCCTGCAAGCCACTGCAACACACCCTTGCAGTTTGAAGTAAGTACACATCACATGCATTGATTTACAAAATTGATTTTTGCACACACCAACAGGAGTGTTTTTTAAAACAGAAAACAAGAGAAAATGTGTTCCTTAAATCTTATTTGGCATTGACTTACTTTAATGGATTTTCCTCTTCAACAACCTGTGTGTTCTAATATCTTGGTTCTTTGTCTGTAGAACATATCATCCCCTGAAGCTTCTCCTGTCCACCGGCCCGAGTCCATCTCCCCTGATGTATGTTTTTCTCATTGTGCACTTTCTCATTGCTTCTTACTCGTTACTGCTTTGTCTGATACAATTATTTGCCCTGTCTCATTCTTCTTAGGCGTGTCTGAAGATAGATTTTGAAGTCCCTCGCCCTCAGTTCTCAGACTTGTCGCTGCACTCAAGTTTGGAGAGTCCTGTAGCCATTACCTCAGAAGACTTGTTCGTCCCGGGATGCACCTCAGGCCCAGATTCCCAGGGTTCATCCACTGTGAATGGCTCCCTAAACCCAGTACCCTGTCCTTCAGACTCAAACAGGGAGCAGGCTTGTGGGACAGAGTTTAATCTTATATACACCTGCTCGCCCCTGAATGCAAACCTGGGTAACCCTATGTCCACAGAATGCCACCTCACCCTGTCGGAGGGAGGCATTTTCCCTCGAGAGTCTTTCCACAGTTCCATAAGTGGCCAGGGGCTGATGAGAGAGCACCTGGGCTCCTTGTCCCCGTATGGTGAGCCTCATTATGGCAGAGGCTACTCAGACAGTGGCACATCTCCACACATTGGCAACCCACCACAGAAAAGGAAGGCAAGTTCTCTGAATTCTTATGCTGATTCACAACCAATCACAGACATGATTTACACCTATTTTTAGACAAAGATCAAAGTGTTTTATTTCTAGAGTGTGAATGATTTTGAGTGTGGAATGTGCTAAAAGAGAAGCCAAGTCACCGTTGTGTTCTTCCCCTTGCTTTGCTTCTGTTGACTTTGTCTTAAGTACATCACAGTCCCTTGTTTTTGCTTGACAAAGTTTGTGTATCTAAAATGATTTCCACTCTACAGCTTTGATTTTCTTCCCTTTACCTTTTCCTCAGTCCCAATCTTTTCCTCCTTTTTGTTGACCCTTATTGCCAAGTTTCTCTTCCACTTTTCTTCCAAGGCAGAGGGCCAACCAACATACCATTAGTCTGCTGACAGGAAAGCCAGATTACCAGGCTATAGATCTAAGAAGGGAATACAAGCCATTTCAAAATATGGTGAATATTCTCCCTACAACTACATCTTCGGAAGTGTGCATGAAAGTATATTTTGTTTGCATCTGCATACAACAACCCACCCTTCTTTTCCTCCAACTTGTATAGAATTATAATTATATCTTAATTATATATTAAGATTATAGTTTTGCGCTGGAGATCCAGTCTGTTCATTGGCTTGTGAAACTTTTATTCATTACTTCCTGCTCATGACAAAAAATGTCCACATCTCCAACAATAGCATTTATCTGACTCAGCTTTACCCAACAAAGGTATTGTTATACTGAGCTAAGACGTTAGTGCACTTTGCACATTTGCCTAAGACTTAACATAAATGTCTTTGGAATTATATCAGTTAAGTAATTTGTTTGTTTGTGGGAACAACATTCTATAAAACCATTCTTTAATTTCCCTTTTCTACCATTTAAAAAAAAAACCTTTTGGTTGTTTTTTCTTTTTTTAACCTACTTCATTTTAATTTAATGATATTGTTATATAATAACCAGTTTTGTGATTTTCAGTGTGACTGTTAATCAGGTCATCAATCCGTTATCACCTGATTAAGTGATTTCAAAATATTTTACGTGATTAGCCTTAGTTTTCAAATGAAAAAAACCCAAAACAAAACAGTACATTTCTTATTTTACTGATTTCATAGATCTACATCAATGTCAAAAAGACCTTTAACACAAGCAGTCAGTGTTGTGTCAGACCACAGGCTCCCACCTCCAGTACTTAATCTTAGTGTTGTAAAACCAAATCAGAATACAGCACCCCACAGCACACAGAAGAGCTGCTGTGTATAACCAATGGAAATCCTGTGGTTACAAACTATAGAAACAGAACAGTACCTGTGATGTCAGGTGTGGATGAAGTTCAGCCTTGTGGCACTAACAACCATATTCATGTGATGTGTAATTTTTTCAATCTTCTCTCCAGTCTACAGTCTCTACTGTAATACCAGAGTGATAATAAGATCAGGGCACATCCATTGAAGTAACTGTGTGTGTTGTCAGCATCATGTAGCCCTCACCATTTACCTCATTCCTTTCCTGTCTCATAACTATGAGCCAAGATGAGTTTTTTCACTTAAACTCAGGAGTGGAGGCGAGTTTGTGTTTGTGACATTAATGTTTTTGTTATTTGAACGTGGTTGCATCATGGTGTGATGACTTTGAAGTTGCCTGCTCTCTTGTCAAAGCTTTTAAAGCCATATGTTACTAACAGTGCATTAGTCCCCATCTGGTGATGTTCACAGTTTTGAGTCAAGTAAATTCATGGAATGAAACTGGATCAATATGCATACAGTGTTATTTTTCATCTCTGAGATAACTTTCATTCTGATGAAAGTGCTGTATTATGTCTTTTTTTTTTAATCAAAATTCTTTCAGGTGAGTCGTCTTTGGTGTGGTGCATGTCTTCAGCCCATCTCCTAGTACAGTGTTTCGTAAATGATGTGGATTGGTCGGCTTTACAGCATTAGTGCATTTGATGTGATGAAACTTTGTGTAATAATTGTAACTGCTCCTTTTATACATCTGCTGCTTTAGGTGTCATTGCTGGAGTACCGTAAACGGAAGCAGAGCAGTGGTCGGGACCATGATCCTGCTGTCAGCAGCTCCTCTCTTGGTGTCAGTGCTTCAAGGCCCAGCTCCTTTTACTGTCGGGACACCCATCAGGCTCATTATCATCAGCTGACGCAACACCCAGCTGACGCATCACACCAGTCCTACCCTTCCACAACGCACAGAAACCCAATCCCACAGATCGAGGACGTCAGCCCCCCAGACCCTAATGGCCTACCAGTAAAATCAACACAACCTAACAACAAAAGCGAGTGGTGAGGGGATAGAGAAATGTAATTTTTCTGTATAGAAGTGTCTCGACAGATTGCTTTCCTGAAAACGTTCTTACCACATCTGAATAAAGCCAAAACTTTTAATCAAGATATTTTTGTCCAAGGATGGTTCCCACAACTGTTGAACGTCTGAGGGAAGGCCAGGGGGTTCGTGAGCGAGTCCTGCGAAGTATCAAGATGGAGAAGATTAATACTGCGGGGAATAGCTCCTTAGAAGAGGAATATGGTGAGAAGGCATTTCAAACAAGAAAGTTGAGTTCACAATTAAAAAGATATTGTTGTGCTAAAGCTCATCAACTTGATCTTTCTGACACAGATCGATGTGAGATGCAGGCAACATCTATTGCTTCACCCATGAAGAGTCCACACAGATACAGTCCCTCTGTGTACCTTCACCAGGTAGCTTACTGTTACCAATATTTTCTACTAATTAATTATAATAATTGTTATATACACTTGTGACTCATGATGCCAACACTTGTATCATTAACGTGAAGGCAAAAAAAAAAGTCTTTACATTAAAAAGATTTTTTCGTCTGCTGTGTGTGTGCTCTAACATCTCATCATCTCCATTCGGCTGTTCCTTCAGAGAATGCCACAGTCTGCCTACATCTCACTATGTTACCTGCCTCCTGCTTTGACACCGACTCTCTCCATGTCCTCTTTCATTACATCCTCAAATGTTCTGTGGGATTTTCCTTTTCATATCTAACATCCTTTGTCTTATATATGTACTATATCTTCCACCACATGTACAATCTAAATATAGTTACATATTATTAGCATAACAATAGAATGGCTTTCTTAAAATACTTCAAAAGAAATCTTGTATAGAGGTAATGACACTGAGGCCCATCATTAAACAGTTGTTGTTGTACTGTAGTATTATTATCCTAGAGCTGTAAATTGTGTTTGTTTTTTCAGTCATCAGAAAGTCACCGGCACACTGACAGCCCGTTGCTGCATCAGCAGACATCTGCCTCTCCACTCCGGGACTCCTACAGTCCTCCTGGCCAAAGCTTCTACAAGCACCAACCCACTACTGGACTATCTAACGACCATACTCCCTCCTCCTGCCATAATCAATCATTCAGCCAAACATTGCCCACAGACTCAAGACCGCCCATAGGGTCAGCCCACCAGCAGAGAGGCTGCAGTGATGTGGTCAGAAGCCCAAACTACAACAGCAGCCAATTAAAAAATAGCCTTTTAAAGAGTGGTGACTCGGCAGGGGCTTCCTCCCAAGGATCCAGAGCTCATGGGCAGACTAAAGTTCACTTGGGCACCTTGGCCTCTAGGGGGGGTCAGCAGCAGCACCAAGAGCAGGCAAGCCCAAGTCAGTCATGGCTGCAGACCAGCTCCAGACTGCTGACAGGCTCTGGGCCAGCAAACTACCCACAACAAGGGATGGGTCTCGCCCAGTTACAGAAATCCCCTCTTCAGGGATCTGGAGTAAGGACACAGTCAGGAAGCCTTTAAGGACCTTGTTTGTTTTGTTTTTGTGTATGAGTGTGCATGAAGCTACCCACCCCCACCTACATAAAGCCGTGGTGTAGTGGTGCTCAGGGAGTTTGAGGAGGTAAATGTACAATGAAAGGATTCCATGAGTATTCTGCAAGTGATTGATATATATATGTGTATATATATATATATATATATATATATGTGTATATATATATATATATATATATATATATACGGTCACAGCTACAGTAGAGGGATTAAAAGGAGTTGGTGTTTTTCTTTTAAGGGATCATTCCATATTGTTATGTACTTCCACTACTTACAGCTCTATTTTGTCCTCATGGTTTCCCTCAATGTGCTGTGGATGCTTTTTGATGGTTTTGTTCTCTCATCCCCAATGGACAGTTTTTATTTCACTTAAGGACTACTTCATTGTAAACTTCCGATGTTGTACTTGAGACACAACTGTCTCTTTATTCATGGTGCTGCAATTTCTTTTCAATAAATTTGAAATCCAGTTATATTCTCTATTCAAGTTTGCATTTGTCTTGTTGCATAGCCACACGTCTAAAGTGTTATGCCTAAAGCTGTGATTTTTGTTCCATTTTAAATTGGCCAATTCTGCAAATTGAAATATCGCCACCTCTAACGTTATCTCCAAAATCCTGAGATTCTTGAACACCACAACCTTTACGATCCCTACTCGTTGCAGTTTTGATGACCCACTCTCCTCATTCTTGTTTGCACATGTATTCTGTCTTCCTCTTGCTGACCTTCATGTCTCTTCACTCCAAAGCAGACCTCCACCTCTCCAGGTTTTCTTCCACCTACTCCCTACTCACACCGCAGATTACAATATCATCTACAAACATCATGGTCTATGAAGCCTCTTGTCTGACAGTACCTGTCAACTTGGCCATTATCATAGGGAACAAAATGGGGCTCAAAGCTGATCACTGATGTAACACCACCCCAACATTAAACACACAAGTCACTCCAACAGCACCTATGGTCTTGCTGATTTTTGTGCCAATGACTCTACAGTATGTGCACGTTTGTGAGTGCTGATTGATCTAAATAACAAGTGACCCACATGACCCACTGGCCTGTGGCTGTGGTTATCCCTTGGTTATCTTATGGTTGTCCCACAAGG
>NC_024317.1:16809063-16840120 GCF_000523025.1 Cynoglossus semilaevis
CTGTAAGTTTTTTTGGTGACGATATGTGGCGCAATTTATCAAGTCAATAAAAATATATTTTCTCGAAAAAAATTCTTAGATTATTTATCTCCCAGATCGACATTGTATAATGAGGCATTTGTTATTTTTCCACCACTTTTTGCAATGTTATTAAGAAATCATATTCCCATATGCACCACTAGAGAGAGCTCATGTACCAACAGTGGAAAGGCGTGATATGAGAGAGGGGTCAGCTTCTGACTGTTAAACTATTTTAAAAACGTTGATTATTGGTGCGTTTGTGAGGGAGTTAAACAACTAGAGGGGGAGGATGTAATGTTATGTTGGGAGATGTCCACTCAGTGGCAGCAGAGGCTAGAATTCTGAGAGTCGTGTCCTGTATTGTCAGTGGTGTTCCAGGGAGGTTGTTGTATTAAATATTACCTCCAGTGTAAGATTGGTATCTTAAGGATATTGCAAAGTTTCAGGACGACATACATTCACATACATCTTAAGTAAGATGCAGTTAAGACAGTAACTGGATCTACATTTTCGTCTCTAACTTTCTTAGCAATACCCGTCCGCCATTTTGCCCAACGGTGCTTGGTCGGCGGTATCGCCCACTAGTCCGTCCCACCGCAGACAGTTTTAGTTGAGGTACGGCTACACGTCGAGCACAAAACTTAGTAACTCCTTATATACTGGCTGTTCTTCTGCTGTCTTCTTTATTGTGGCTGCCATGGTGAACTATGTGTACTACAAAATTACACTTGGGAATATACACAAAGCACTTCGTCCTGGGTCGTCATCCCATTTCTCAATTCTTAAGTTTGTGAACGTGACATACCTTTCGTCTTTTCTTTTTTTATCATTTTTATTTCTACAGCAACAACTTTTTCTTATTCGTCTCCTGTCTATCCTTTGCGTTAGCTGCTCTGGAGCGACACACCGCACACGGTGCGCTCTTCTCGTTCTCGTAAAACTGCATTTCTTTGTTTTGTTTTGTTTTTTAGTTAGTTTTTTTGACCTGTGTCTAAAACATTTGTGTTTATTAAATTAAATGTATTGTGATAAAATGTTTTAAAATTACAGTTAATTATATTTCACGTAAAAAGAACTCAAGAACCAATCTATACCATTTAAATAAAATGGAACAAGAGAACAAATAAAGTCGGTGTATAAAAAAGTAGGCAAAACACAAAGAAAAAAACATAATAAAGGGAAATTAAGCAACAACGAGTAAAGACCAACACTACATAATAGAGAGTTCCTCTGTGTAGCTTGAATGTTAATCCTCCTTTGTAAGTCGATTTGGATAAAAAAGTTTCTGCTAAATGCATAAACGTAAATGTAGGTATGAACTAACAAACCCACTCCCCTGTTGCGATGATTAGAGGATACCCACAGAGGACACTGGATTAAGATAAAAAAAAGGAAATTATTTCAATAAACAAGTGGCAGGGTAAAAAGGTACAAGGACAAAGTTCAGTCCAGCAGGGAGAGGCAAAAAAAGCCAACCAACTCTGACAGGATCACGTGGACATACACATGATCAGTTATTGCTGATTCACTCTAAAGAAAATAATTGAACGGGCAGTGAAGACCATGATTTAGTAGCTAAATATACAGTATGCTAACAACAGAAACATAAGGTCATTACCATAGTGGTAAACCCCACTTAAATAGTTTTTTTCTCTCACATTTTTCTAATTTTGTAATCTTCACTAGAAAGACCTTATGTCACATGTGTCAAACTCAGGCCCGGGGGCCAAATCTGTGTAATTATATTTGGCCCATGAGATTATATCAAATGTGAACTAGAGTTGGCCCGACAGTATATAGCCCCTATATACTGGCCTATATATATAGCACATAGCACTTTTTGTTGTTGGCCTGTGAAGATAAAAGATTTACATTAAAAAGGAACTCAATAGGCTACAGAAAGAGACATAATAAGAGACAAATACCACTGATGTACTTTTTATTTCAAATTTAATTTCTCATGTGTTTATAATATTAAGCTTTGGTTGTTCCAGATTCAATGTTTATGCAAAACTTAAGTGTGTTTCCATATGAACAAAATGTACATTACATACCTGGAGAGAAGGGAAAACATGCACGATTGCAGTCAATTTTTCGATAATTTATTAACTTTTGGCCCGCGACTTTGTCCCAGTTTTTAATTTTGGCCCACTGTGAATTTGAGGTTGACACCCCTGCCTTACGTCAGGTCAAAAAGACTCAGGGTGTCTTTAACGTGTGTGCCATCTACTTATTCTTTACAACGTAATGGTATATAAGTAAATTTAAACGTAACACTCACGAAACAAAGTGAGTAAGAACTTAAACCATTTCAATCGATTTCTGGAGTACATACACTGACAGCAGCCATTTCAAAACACCCTGTTGTTACTGTGACATCATTTTATGAGGGGAAGCCTGGGCGGTCTCACTGCTGTGGTCATTTCCTGTTTACTAGCAACTGCACACAGAGCCTGGGGTTGAGAGGTTACTACACGTCTGTGTTTTCTTCACCTCCTCAATATGACAAAATAAGCATGTTCTAGATTACGATTTACGCTACGTCACTTACGTGTCTCGTTTCATTTCCCAGTTCGGCGATATTTGGAGACATAAGGACGAAACACTTTGGAAATATGAGCAGGCCGGGAAGTATCCTGGAGCTCCCCTGACCACAGCTGACTGAAGGGCGGTTAACAATTGTACTCCATATCGACATAAAAGCGGTGATGTGCTGGATGACTTCAAAGGTCAGAAAAAGAGAATCAAAATACTTTTGAAAAGGGATGTGCCGATGGTTACTAGCAGCATAAGCTGGGACTCGATCTAGAGTAGCGTGTTAGCCAGATGCGCTAACTCCAGTGGCAGCCTCGCTGTTCGTTCGTCTGCCAAGGAGCTTCTGTGTGGGAAGTGCTGCAGTTATTTGGTATCCTGAATTCACAAAGACCCCCCAGTCCCTCCAAGCGGACATTCAGGAGAAAGATTGGAGGGAGGGGATGGCCTGGTCGGTCGTGGTCTGGTCTGTCAACAGGACAAGGCTCGGTGGTGTTTGAAGAAGGTCAGGTTCGGCTGGGTTCCACTGCTTGTCGACGCAGACTAATGGCCTTCTCCCCTACCTCCCCAGCTGCCGGGTACTCAGGTCCCGGGCTGGCAGTCAGAAGGAGCGACGAAGTAGCGGACTTGATATATTTGTTTTCCAAGACGCAGTACAGAGCGAAGGAGATCTCTCCTGAGGTAAGAGAGCCAATTATAAAACATTTACCTGTGCCCAACAACCAGTCACTTTGCTGTGACTGGTCCAGCAGAATGAGGGGGTCAGGAAGACTAAATTTAGACTGTAAAGTGACCATATTATGTGGGTGTGTGTGCGCGCGCACTCTGTCTGGCGAATAAACACGGCCGGATAAATAACAGGACCAGGAAGAAAACAAAAGTATTGAGTGCGTAAAACAGTTCAAAACAACTCAGCGCTGAATCACTGGGTTCCCTCAGCTTGTTTTTCTCTATCGAATTATTGGTGATACTTAGTGGAAGTGAGAGTTGTGGTGTTTTTCTTATTGACTTTATTTTGCTGAGGTTTTTTTAGTTTTTGAGATGTGTTAAAGAGGTTAAGGTTGTTTAGAAATGTACTTTGGTGACACGGTGCATAATATCTATATCGTTGGTCCAAAAATCATATCGCGATAGCTTTCTTATAAAACAGTAACAAAAACAGCAGAACCTCATCTCAAATATAATATATATAAATATATTTACAAAAAAACTATTTTAAACGAAATGTTTCTTATATAAAAATTCTATCTATTATTTTGTGAACAGTTACCTACTGTTATACTAACTGTTCATGTGCGTTCAGAATCCAGGGAACTAAAACAAACTAAGCAGTGTGTTTATTTTTTGTCTTTATCCATCCTGTTATTCCCTTATGTCCTCCATCAGGTGAACGCTGTAGAGAACCGCTGTCTGGAGTTAATTGCCAGGGATTATAAGTACAGTGTCATCCATAATGCCAATGGGGAAGTGTGTGGCCATTACCCACGTCAAATAGTTTTTCTGGAGTACGAATCCACAGATCCAGACAGTAACAGGTGATTTCACAATTAATTCTTGTTTGTTGTTGTAGCTTTGTCTATTCTTACACATCCAATGGTAACATTGTAACAGAGAGAGAGAACAAAAGAAAACAAATGATTTTTGTTTTGTTCTGTCATACCCCATCTGATTTGTATTTAAGGTAATTTTTATATGATTTTATGTATATAACTACACTATAGAATAAGGACTGGATTTTAAGGGTTTAAGAAAATATTGATACACTGAAATATAAAGATATTTCATTTCACGATATCCTATTGATATTCCACAGCACTGAATCAACTTTGTTTAAATGAATAATTAACAAGCAAGTATTCATGGTGTGTGTTCATTATATTTATTATATTTATTTATTTCTTCTCTAGTGATTACAAATATAGAAGCCTCTGTTCTAATTGTAGTAACTTGATGTTCAGCATGTAACAGCATTGTGTGTTTACTACTTTTGACAGTTTTCCCATAATTAAATAGCTTTAACAGCCATCAATATATCGTCCTGCGTATATCACAGTAAATTGCTATATATCGTATCATTGCCCTTGTATCGTGATACAAGATTGCCTTTTGTGTTTCTAGGTTTGAGAGTACAGTACAAGTCAGTAAGCTGCAGGACCTGGTGAATCGAAGTAAGCTAGCTCGTTGCAGAGGGAGATTTGTCTGTCCTGTCATCCTCTACAATGGCAAGGTACTGCAGTGGTATTGGTTTCTGGATTGAAGTGAGCATTTCAGTACAACTGTATGACTATCACATTTCTTTTTACTAATGCAGCATATTTGCCGGTCTTCTACCCTGGCTGGTTGGGGCGAGCTCTATGGACGCACAGGCTACAATTACATTTTCTCTGGTACTGGATCAACATACATTTTTAAATAACTTGAAGGTCTAGTTTGAGGAAGTTGTGACTAACTCATTTTCCGTGGAAAATATTTACAAGTGTCATGTGAGGTCTCTTGTCTGTAAATAGTTGCAGCAGTTGACAAACAGATGTGTAGCCTTTTTTATCAGGACTTTTTTGAAAAGGTACACGGGCATTGACATTATTATTACTGTTGTTATAAAGTGGTTAACAAATACAATAGCAAAGATATCCTTGTCCTTGATTTCTTCTTCAAATGAAAGTATTATATGTGCATATATGTAAGGCTGGTATTTATGTCTAATTTGGATATGTTTTCTGCTCCCAACACTTTGTAGGAGGCAGTGATGACGCAGCAGCGGTGTCAGAGGAGGCACCAGAGAACGACAGTGCTGTCAGGTAATCAAATCAGCTTAGAAATGTACAACTGTGTTACAGTGAAAGATAACTATGTTATGTGTAAGGGTAACAGCTGGTTATTTTTGAATGTTGTGAAGTACAAAATTGTGTTATTTTAATAGAGGTGATTCTGTACTAATGTGAAAAGAATGTGAGATTAAACAAAACTTTCTGTTTCTCTCAGAAATGGGGACTCTCAGCTCTTTGACAAGGTCCGTGGACATGACATTAAGCTGCTGCACTACCTTTCTGTGCGATACATCTGTGACCTGATGGTGGAGAACAAGAAGGTTAAGTTTGGCCTGAAGTAAGCACCAGCCACAGGATAACTGTGTAATAAATTCCTTATGATTATTGTGAAGAAGTCTTGACACGATGCTGCTAAATTAGCTTATTTTAACGGTAGGTTGCTAAGGCCGTGTACTTCAATCCAACAGTGTTCTTTCTGTTTTGAACTCCAGATTATTGAGTCATTTTGGAACATGAACTTATTTTTTGTTATTTATTTTATTTTTTAAAGTCAGTACCAGATGCATTCCAAGGTGTTTTATGTACTTATTTGTATTGTTACAGAAGAATAAAAAATAAAACGAAATAGTAAATAAAACAAAAAATACAGTATCATTGCCTTTGAAACATATTTGCTATTAATGGCGCTGTCCTGATTTTTTGCCAATAATATATGTTGACATCAGCCTTCTTTTCTATACAGTGTGACATCCTCTGAAAAGGCAGACAAAGCCCAGCGCTATGCAGACTTCACTTTGCTCTCTGTTCCTTATCCAGGTAACCAGACACATGCCACCTCTTCACATACACATACATATGCACTTTTTTACATAAGGTGCTGGTTGGAAAATTTTGACTAGATGTATTGAAGAATGATAGTATATAACCTGTGATATTTTGCAAGCAGTGGTACAAAACTCATTTTTTTAAACATTAATTGAGTTTGAGTAATTGAGTTCTATCAGTCTGGACAAGGTTATAAAGCTATTGCTAAGGTTTTGGGACTCCATTGTTGACATATGGCAACAACATGGAACAGTGGTGAACCTGCTCAGGAGTGGCCAGCCGACCAAGATTACCCCACTCTCACTCTAAGGTTCTGCTGTCTACTGAAAAAATCCTGTAGAAGAATGTGCAGTCATCTGTTTGTGGCCTCTAGTTGATTTGGACTTGAGTTCTGCAGCTGAACAATGATCCAAAACACAGCAGCAAGTCCACCTCTGAATGGCTTAAGAAAAACAAAACGAAGACTTTATGGTGGCCTGGTCAAAGTCCTGACCTGAAATTGATTGTGATGCTGTGGTGTGACCTAAAAAGAAGTTACTGTTTAAAAACCAATGTTGCTGAATTACAACAGTTCTGCAAAGATGACCAAAATTCCCCTTAAGACTATTTGCCAGTGATCGCAAACATTGCAGTTATGGCTGCTAAGGGCGGTACAACCAGTTACTGGGTTTAGGGGGCAATCGTTTGTTTCACACAGAGTCATGTACCCACCATAATAAAAACCTTCATTTAAAAACTTCAATTGTGTTTACTTGTGTTATCCTTGTCTAATATCTAAATTAGTTTGGTCTGAAACATTTAAGTGTGTTGACCGTACAGAAATATAAGAAATCAGGAAGAGGACAAACACACCACTGTATAAATTACTGTCCACTGAAATGAATGCCAATTCATTAAATAGTTATATATTGAGATACTAAGATCTCTAATGCAACATGCACATGCGAACTGTAGACCACTATCCTCACAATAAAAACAGATGTTCAATGAGGGAGTTCAACACTTGTTTTCATTTATAACTAGATCACTGCGTTTCCTGTATCTTCAGTTCATGGAAACCCTCAATGTTGTCTTTATTCAGGCTGCGAGTTTTTTAAGGACTACAAAGAATGTGACTACACAGCTGAGGGTCTGGTGTTCAACTGGAATCAGGTATGGTGTGCTAACATCAACATGAACAGGGTTATTAATTGTATTTTTAATTGAGTAATGAATTATTAGTTTGTCATTTATTGAGTAACATGATCGACAAAAAAAATGGGCTGTACTAAAATCCTGATGAGATGGAGCGAGAAAGAGAGAAACTATAAATTAAAATTTCATTACATCGCTCGTTGCCACAAAAGTGTTTGATTATTATTGTTGGGCAACGTCAATGCTGATGTCTCTGTGTTTCTACTTCTAGGACTATGTGGACGCTCCATTGACTATCCCTGAGTGCTTTACCCAGAACTTGAACATTGACTGGAGCCAATACCAGGTATTCTCTCCTCTCCTCTCCGCCCCACGTCCTGTCCTGTCTCACAGCTTTCTGTCTTCTGACTGCATGTCATGCTATCTGTTGTCCACAGAGAAACACTGTAATGTATATTGCAGTATTGTGTTTTGTTGACTCGGTTGAAAGTGTAACAAAGTGTTCTCATAGAAAAGTCAGTCTGTCTCTAAACCCCTTCTGATTTTTTTTCTCCCTTTCTTGCTCCCTCTATTGGTTTATCAGTCCTGGGACCTGGTGGAACAGACCCAGAATTACCTAAAGCTCTTACTATACATCATAAACAATGATGGTAGGTGGATTTTCTGTCATGATGTATTGAGGAATATAACCTTACAGCTTGTGGTCTATGAATTTAAACATATTAATTCTGTAGACCAGGGGTCTCAAACTGCTGGCCCGGGTGCCACTTACGTTCCGCAAACTAATTTTTTCAGTTATTTAAATGTTTTTAAAATGAGCAAATAATATTACAAAAATTCCAAAATATATTTTAATCTCATGCCTTTATAACATAGCTTGTCCCATTAATGTAAATGTGACTCTAGAGGTTAAATGTGATGTTGTGTGTTGTTGCAGAAGAAAGTGGCCTTTTGGTTCACTGCATATCAGGCTGGGATCGGACTCCTCTGTTTGTGTCCCTTCTCCGGCTCTCCCTGTGGGCTGTAAGTTCTTCATTTTTTTCCGTTTGTTCCAGACTGTATCAAGCGATTCCTATTCTATTAGCTCTTGTAACATTCTTTGGTAATCTCAGTAATTGCATTGACTGCTGTGCCTCCTTTTAATATTGATGAATTTATTTCAAATGTGGTTTAATTGCTTTTTGGAATTCAGCAGATTAATTGTTATAGAACCACAAGAGCACTTTGTTTTTCATTACTTGAAGCTCACATGTTTTTCTACACTGCACAAGAGCATTGGTATGACAGGTTGTACATAATGGTGTATATTTTACAAAGTCACTGTTTGTGTTGCAACAGGACGGTGCTGTGCACGCCAGACTGGAGCCAGCAGAAATCCTCTATCTGACCATTGCATACGACTGGTTTCTCTTTGGGTAAACATGATCACATACATACATTTCAGTTTCATTACATTTCCAAAAGCCATTCTTCACAAACCTGAGCTTAAGCGAAATGGTACAGGTGTGTGTTTACACATTTAAACTGCACTTTGCTCAGGCAGTTAAACAGTAACACCAGCTACTCATGCTGTTACATTTTCATGGACACTGAAATCCCAATCTGTTGTCATTCATAGAAGCGTTTTGCTCCGTCCTCTCGTATGAGTCTCAGGAGTGGAAACCTGTGCAGACGGTGACTTAGATTAAAGGCCCATGCACCGGCAGGTTTATTAGCGCTACAGCAAGAAGGTCACTAGTCCAAGCTCAATCTCTAACAGATGGACTATCCAGTGTACCCTAACTTTCCTTGATGACTGAAATTGGAACTAGCTTGACCAGGCCAAACCTTTCCAAATTATATAATGTATTCATATTATCATTATACTTCTGCCTTTCCCCTGCAATACCTATGTTTCCCCAATAGATGACATAGAAAATGATAAAAGCATTTCAGCATATTAGCTTTCATGCATTATCTTAGTTCGCACGAACGCTCCATCTATCTACACCTTATTATAGATTATTACTGATGAATCAGTGTTGAAGAAAAATCATGGATAGAAATGCTAATATATTGGTAGTTATTAAAGACTTTTGGTCAGCCCTCTACTTTGTCATATTCATTTTTAAACCTGTGTGATTTATTTGAGTCTAGGTGGAAGAATTGCTTAGTGTTTAATGGGGTTTTGTTTCTGACTTCAGTCACATGCTGCCCGATCGACTCTCCAAAGGGGAAGAGGTGAGTTTTTCTTCTTTTCGTTCTTCTTTTTTTTCTTCATATTTTTAACTGTTTTGTGCTTAAGGAATTAAATGTGTGAAGACCAAAAATAGACCACATACTGACAGTGACTCAAATTTATGTACAGTATGTTAGTTGATCGGTAAATTAGATTAATCAAATATTTTCCTAATAGTTGCCTTTTAAATTAATACTGCAGTATTCTTATTTGCGATACTTTAATTGGACCAAAAAGCTTTCTTTAATTAGAGACTACCAGTTAGTCATCCACCATGCTTTTATTCACCTTCCCCAACAGTTCTGTTAGAACAGTTGACCTTCATCTAATTTGTCTTCATCTCCTTGCTTCCTCAGATTTTTTTCTTTTGCTTCAATTTTCTGAAGCACATCGTGTCAGAGAAGTTCTCTGCTGTGCGGAAGCAAAGGTGGGTGGCTCTACTTAAAGTTGATCATCCCTGTTATAAAGCCAGGCTTATGTTATTGATAAATGACACCAAATTTAAAACCTATTAAAATTTTTTTCATCTTGAATTTAAGCTGTGACGTGCAATGCTCTGTGCAAACCATGTCCTTTGTCACAGCTCACATTAAAACCTAACATTTTAGAGTATGTTGTCTTTAGTATTGTGTTATTAAAGCAATACATTACATTGTCATTGTACTGTTGTCATTGCAGAAGGAAAAATTCACACTTAATGGACAGGGATTTTGCTGTGGAAGATCTCTGCCAGTTAAGTAAGTTGATGTTTGTGTGTTTGTCTGACACTTAAAAATGTACTATTTATTGTATTATACTATTAAACAGTTGGCGTGTTGGTGCTATCATGACAGTACAGTCAGCTGGCTGCACGGCAGCAGACAGGGTAGCACAGCAGTATGCTATGACATAACCACTCTGTTTGAGGCTAAACTTTTTGCAGTGTCAGACACTTTATTACCCGTCAACTTTAAAATGTAAAAGCCAATAACTTTTCTGTGTTGTTTGCCAAAGACTCCAGGGACCGTGGCAGTGTGACCAGTCTGAGCAGTGAATTTTCTCTCATTTCCGAGGAGGCAGGAAGCAACCTCACCAATGAAACAGTGGATCTGTTCTTCAACCAGGCCCAGGCCTGTAGCTGGTAGGTATTGTGTATAATTAAAGAGATCTACCAAGAGAATGTTACCAAACTATGAGTCGTCCAGAAATACCATTATTTTAAATTTAATTGATATTGGTGTGATCAAGTTTTAATTAACTCCAGTTAATCATTTTTAGGGCTGGTCAACTTAATGTGTTATTATCACATTAATTCATTAACACTGACAGTTATTTTATTGCGTGTTTAGCCAGCTGTTAGTGCTCCACAGATAGTAAGACCAGACCAGTTTTGCTTTTAGTAAGAGGAGATAAATGATGATGTGCAATATTTCTGCAAAGGAATTTCCATTGTGTTGTGTTCTGTTATTTAAGAACGGTTTCAGTTTATGAGGTACACAAGACAATTTCAGTTAGTGATGGTATTTTGCATAGTTCTAACAAATAATGGATAATAATTGCATTTGGTCATAACTTGTCTGGAGCTCATTTTGTTTAAAAAAAATCATTGTGAGTTGAGTGTATCGTTACATCCATAATGCTGATGTTTCCTTTCCTTCACCAGCTCCTCATTCTCCTCCTTCTGTATTGATGATGTGTTCTTCTATCCTTAGGAGAAAGGGAACCACCTCCTCCCCTCAGATGATTGTTTGGAATAAGAACCCTGTAGATGACCATCTCCATAATCCAGTTAATGAGGCCAGGTCATCCAGCTCCTCTTCATCTAACCAATCAGACCATGCTGTCACATGTACCGGAAGCAGCCCTTTAGCTGTACCAGGAAAAAGGTGAAGAATCCCATTTTATCACATTCCCAGTTTGCCAAAGTGATTTAGGTTTTACATACACACACACACACGCTATTTTTGATAAATTCCTCAGTCTCGCCTATTCTGCAACGTTGTGGCTCTTACATTATTTACATTTACTACCCCTACAGGAGGCTAACTGAGCTTATTTGATGCTGCTTCTTGTACACAAAAAGCTAACTATTCAGGAAATACACTTAGCCACCAAAACTAAAGTGACAATTGTTTATTTATATCTTTTCTAGGAAAGTGGCAGAGTTCGCTCGGTCAGGTTCTTCCCTCTCAACAGAATATGGCAGTTGGCAGATAGTGTCTGGCTGTGGTAGCATCAATGATCAAGGTCCCGCACAACTGTCCTTCAACCTTTCCACCTCATCTGCTGCTGCTGCTGCCTTTGATTCCCATCTACCCTTCAGTTTTAGGGACGACCTACCCAGTGGGCAACTGTAAGTAGTTCTGTAATCTAGTGATATCAAGTGATTTTCCAAAATGTATGCCCCAACATACAAAATATTAAAAATAGTTGCCTCGACCCCCTTGTTAAGTCAAAATTTAATGTGTCAAGAAGACAAGTAAGGGCATGATTTCATTTAGAGAAGACCTGACCACAGTGAGGGAGTTAGTAAGCTGAGTGAGTAAATGTGTCAATAAATAAGTTACTAACCAAGTAAGTAAACTGAGTGTGTTAGTGAATAAGGGAATGATTAAGTAAGCAAGTTGGTGAGTGGTCAGTGAGTGAATGATTGAGTAGTTGAATTTCATTTTAGTTTTATTATTTTACCTTTATTGAATAGTGATTTGTATTTAGTATGTAGTTACTCTGAAATTTTACATAGGCTCGGTCAGTTTTGCAAACTGTGAAATACTTACTATATTGCTCAATCTGCAAACATGGCCACACATAACTCTGTCCATTCCTTTTTCTTTTTTTTTTGGGTTCCATATTTTTTATATTCTTTTTCTTATATTCTTACCAGTCATCTTGTTACTCTCTTTGTTTCCCATTAAAGGTGTCCCAACCCCACTGAGCGTCAAGTCCGTCTAGAAGCAGTACGGGAACTCTTCCTTGCAGCTTACAGCTCCACCGTGGGCCTTAAGTCATCAGCACCTAGCCCCTCTGGTGCCATCACTGGCTTGCTGGGGCAACTCGCCCGCGGGGTTGGCCTTCGAGGCACCAATGCAGTCATATGAACCCTTTCAATGTGACTTTAAACCCTCCTCCGCTCTTTTCCCTATATTGATTTAATGTCAATTCTCAGTGCCAAAGTGCCAAATATCACTTTCTCGTTCAGGGTTGAAGCATTATATGTTTTTAATTGTAATTTTTTTTTTCTATGTTTTTCATGATTCTTTTTAAGGTTTATCTGTCATGTTCAGGGGGAAATAATACAGCCAAAGTAAAATAAGGATGGTTTAAGGGCTGAAAACACGAGATTACGTACAATCCCATTACTGAAATAAAAACAAGTCCTTTTTCCAAGTTCTTTTTTGATATCTGTACTTTATATATACATGATACATTGAGGAACTTGATTAAATGTATGTAGCTGTATTGCACACTGTGATTTAATATTCAGATATTGTTACTAAATTAGTTCTATAGATTGAATCTTAGAAGAGAATGACATCTATATTTTTATTTTATAATGTACCAGTAGTCCTTTTGCGATTTATTTGTACATTACGATCTACTTATTAGAAACCCTTGCTGTACAGGTAATGATTGTTTTTGTTTTTTTAATTTATGTGACAGACATGAATTCTATTGGTCAAATGAAGGGAAATACTCATAAAATAATAAAAACAGTTGTAACAGTAATCTAATTATCTAATCGATTTAAAAACCAATTGCACTCAAAAGTATTTGTTAGGTTTCCAAAAAATATTGTTATTATGTTATTATATTATCATTACAGTATTTACACTACATGGCGTCTAGCATTGGCCAATCTTCGACAAAATAGTAAACCTGGGATTATTTGTACCGGAAATGGCGTAGACCGATAACTTGGGCTGAAGGAAACACAAAAATAGCTGTGTGTTTTTAAAAAAAACAATAATAATATTACATGTGAATCTTCGACCCCTGCCTAACTTTTGCGTTTTGTTTAAATTGCAGGCAACGACGGGGTAAACAATGTAACAATTGAGGTAGAAACAGCGCTGCTGTCGTTTGAAGGGGAAGTGGAACCGATATAGCTACGGCAGCTAACGTTACCGTTTCTAACTTTACGGCAGCAGAAGCGTGAGGACGGCAGCTACATGGAACCTTCTGCTGCCAACAAAGCTGCTGCTGCGCCGAGGATCACAGCCAACTAGGAGCAATGGGTTGCTATTAACGTTGCTGAAAAGAAAGAGACATTCAAAACAAACATATGGAGATCGAGCTGGATATACGAGGAAGGAGGTACGGTGAATGCCAAACGGCATAACTGCTGTACATTGCTACACTCCATAGCTTCATGGATGTTAGCGACAGCAACATTCTTCTCTGTGAATCCAACGAAATTCTGAACTATCTTGATTTTCAGGCCTTGAGAAAACCTGAACATGTTTACGCTGTGCCTAGCCGGAATTGTGCAGCTGTGAATACGAAGGAGACGGTGTGTCGCCGTATTGTTAAAGATAATCTTTTGACAAAATATGGCGATAAGAATTGTGGGCAGATTTGTACCAAAAACGCGAGTGAACAGAGCAGCGCATTTCCGCCGCATCCTCGAATCGTCGACGATATTGCTTTGATTTCAGATAACTCACACATCGCAGAAGTCATGGACTCTTCGGACTTAATTCCAGGATCAGTTGGACTGGATGGTGATGTAGAGGGGGACACAGACTCAACACGTCCGCCCGCAAGCGAAGTATTCTCTGGAACTATTATGATAAACAACCAAAGTATCATAGTGGCAATAGAAAACGGGGTCCTGACTGTGGCTGCCCCACAAGATGGACATGTGCGCAAAGAGGATGACATGGTCAGCTTTAAGGAACATCTGTGCATAAAAGACCATGATGATGTTGTTCTTCTCAACTATGATAGTGGCACTAAATCATTTGGTAAGATCAGCACGCTAACAGTATCAAGGACCCGTCATCAGGAAGAACCCAAAACTAGTTCATGTGTGAGTGACTCAGAGTTGACTCTGGTGACTGATTGCTCTTTATCAGAGCTGGGTAACTCTCTGGACTCCACTTCTTTAACAAAACAAGAGACCAGAGAGCTGTGTGCTGTGACAGAGCCTGATTTGATCTCCCTGTCACCCAGAGTAGCAGTCCTTAACTGTAATAATGAGGACTTTCGTTGTGTGCCTCCAGTTCGGGCCAAAAAGGAGACTGTTACATCCTTCTGCTGCATAGAACCGGGCTGCTCTAGCACATTCGACTCACGGCAAAAACTCAAAGTTCACCTCCTGAATCATGCAGAGGATCCCCGGCCACATCAGTGTTCTTATGACGGCTGTGGTTGGGCGTTTGCCACCTCTTACAAACTCAAGCGACACCTTCAGTCCCATGACAAGCAGCGGCCACATATCTGCCAGTTTGAAGGATGCGGGCGGCGTTTCACCACTGTATACAACCTCAAAGCTCACATTAAAGTGCATGAGCACGACAACTCCTTTATTTGTGAGATTTGCAGTGAGAAGTTTCGTAGTTCAGCACGCCTCGCCAACCACCAGAGGGTCCACTTTGAGCCACAGAGGCCCCACAAGTGCGAGTTCCCAGGTAAGAGCTGAACAAACTTTTTTTTTTGTACTTCATCACCAAAACAGTAGGAAATGATCTGGCATGTTTGTTTTTCTGTGTGTCTGACTCTATACGAGGGCACTGCAAGTGTAAGAGGAAGTGATGAGAAATATAGATATGTGTCAACCAATTCGTCCTTCCTCCTCATGCAGTTGCAGCATCCATACTGACAGCTTACCCTTCCATGACAGAGCCACATACAGAGACAAACAAGCATTAAAACTAGCAGTCATGTCAAAGGTCAATTGTGTTAAATGGATCTAATTCCAATCTGAATGTTTTCATCCGAGTACCTGGAGAAAACCCAGGCAGACACAGGAAAACACAATGCAAATTTCTCACATAGACTGTAGACCAGACCATCGAACAGGTCATCTTCCTACAGGAGCAGATAGCACTCGTCCAGTCAGTGTGCTGGCATCAGTTCAGATTTAGAAATGGTAGTCTTAAAAAATTAAGAGTAAAAAAGATATTTAGTACTGAAGTATCACTTACAAAGATAGAACAGATCTGGTTTACCTTCAGCAATCAATTATTTTATTATTTGATGTGTAAAAATTATGAATTGGATTTCTCTTTCCTCCCCAGACCATACAATACAATAACACAGGAGCATATGGGTTTAAGTCAGTGACACAAGTAGGGTTCAGTCAAACAACACAGGAAACGCATACAGCGGGGCTCGCAATGTGATGGTGTCAGATTGTTTTTTAGATTGTTAGAGACTTTATATTAAATAGACTTTTAAGCTGTTTAATATCAAAAACATTTTCTTGTCTTAAATTTGTAGTATATTAATTTAGTTGATCTAATTTCATGGTTAATAATTATACAAAAAAGTCTAATAGTTTTTAAATAGTTGTAATTAGTCCTTATGTGGAAGACACAGTTTTCAATCAATGTATCCTTCAGGCTGTGAGAAGACCTTCATCACCTTCAGTGCCCTCTTCTCCCATAACCGCACACACTTCAGAGAAACTGGCCACTTCACCTGCACCTTCCCGGGCTGTAATAAGACCTATGACAAGGCTTATCGCCTCAAGCTTCACCATAGGAGTCACACAGGTAAGCAAACATCCACAGCTGTTTGGCAGTCAAATGCACAGGACGATCAGACAGTAGTGATAGCCATGTGTCCAATGAAAGAGCTAGTTATTTCTGATCACACGGTGCTGTAAATGTGCTTTTTTATTATTTTTTATTCTTACCTCAAATGTTAACGGTTGTTGATGTTGGATTTCAGAAATATTACAACTATTACTGTCTATTACTATTATATATTGCATTTGCTGTGTTATTTTCAGGTTTCATGTAGTTTTGCCAATACAAAAGGTTTTTCTTTTGTGTTTTTTTTCTTACTAATGAATATGTTTTAAATGTGTTTGCATATGTTGGAAACAAACTGTGGGTTTAATGTTTTAGTCTAGGTCCCATGTGATTCACGTGCTGCCATTTACAAATTGAATTGTGCAGTCTACAGCCTTAAATGAGGCCAATACTGTGATATATTTTAGATTCTGCAGTGTTGAATTTTTTTTCTGAACCCTATTATTTCTTTGACGCCTCAGTTCTTCATCACTGGTAAACAGAGTTTCCTGTTTGCAGGTGAGAGGCCTTTCGTCTGTGACTCTCAGGGCTGTGCCTGGTCTTTTACGAGTATGTCCAAATTGCTAAGACACAAACGGTAAGTTCTAAAAAGTGACACAACTACAATAATGCCAGACAGATGGAATACGTTTAATCATATCCCTCACCTTTTCTTATGATGTACACTAATGATTATCAACTGGTGGCCTACGGGCCAAGGCAGGCTCACTGAACCATCTAGTCGAGTCTAGTCTTTGCACTTCAGAAGACTGAGATGTCTGTGTCTGTGCATTTGTTAGGAAACATGAAGATGATCGTCGCTTTGTGTGTATGGAGGAGGGCTGTGGGAAATCTTTTACCCGAGCAGAGCACCTCAAGGGACATAGTATTACTCATCTGGGCACCAAGCCCTTCCAGTGCCTTGCAGAAGGTAGGTGCAGAAACAAAAACAAAGTTAAATAGTAGTTGAAATAGATGCTTTATATTTTAATATTGATTATAGAGAAAGTGCAATAAAAAATGTGGAAATTAATTGATTAATAAACAATTTTATAAATTGTTAATATGCCCAGCACTGTTCAGAATATTTGTATCTATTTACCAAAAACAAGGGTTACTTTTATTTTTCAAATTACTGCCTGTAGAAATAAAACACAGAGTATAAGCCTTGGGTTATCGCTACTCTAAATTTAAAGAACTCCTGACACAAGCCACAACTTCATTTCCCTACTCTGATATGATAGTGCTGTTAAATGATTAATGATTAACTTCTGTCCTATTTCAAGTGTGAGCTATCATCTAAATAAAGCACATGTGCTCTTTAGGATGTAATGCCAGGTTCTCAGCTCGCAGCAGCCTCTACATCCACTCAAGGAAACATAAACAGGACATCAGTACCTTGAGGACCCGTTGTCCTGTGGCTGACTGCACCAAGCACTTCTCATCTCGCAGCAGTTTAAAGAGTCACATGCTCAAACACCACAACCTCAGCCATGGTGAGTGATTGTTAGTGAACTCTTCAAAATGCTTATACTGTACCAACTATATCTATCTATCTCTCTCTCTCTACATAGAGAGAGAGAGATATAGATATTGATATATATTAAGGCTGTATACATTTCAGACATTTTGCTGAGTAAAGGGAGTTGATGAGTTGTCTCAATAAATGCAGTAAAGAACTGCTGGGGGATTGGGACTGTGGTGTCATCCTAGTTTAATTCTTATACCGTACGTAGTAGGGCCTTTATCTCATCATTTAACGTATATGTGCTGATTATCTGGTTTGTTCTTTCAAGTAATAAGTTCAATATATTTGTTTATTTTGTTGTTGTTGTTTTTTGTTGTTTTTATTTTTTTGACGTTAAATCAGACCACTGAGCACTGAGTTTGTTTTTTAGACATCCCAACTCTGGATGCTGTGAGGTCAGTTGTTTCTTCACAGCTTTTTTTTTTCTCTGTTCTTCATGCCAGATGTTCTAAACCAATTGGTGACTATGCCAACGTTGACGCCAAGCAGCGAGCTCAACAGCTCCACCTCAACCATCGTTTCTGGACCTGGTGTTGCAGATAGTGATCAGCTGACAAACTTGGACCTGACTTCTCTTTTTAACGTCATGTCTGCTGGAGCCCAACCTACGACAGGTATTGGAGTGGGAATTCCTTTGGGCAGTAGCAACACTAATGGCACCTTTGCCATGGACCTCTCCCTCGTCAGCTCAGGGATCCTCACCATCGATCCTTCTTCTGTTGGGACTACACTTTGCACCAATGGTAGCACCACTTTGACCAAAAGTGCAGACCCTCTTATTCTAGCAGCCGGTGCTGATATGGGCCCTCACCACAGTCTGGAGGGAACTGTTGGCCATCTTTTACCCCATCAGGGAACCCTGAATCTAGATGATGTGCAGACTGTTAACCCCGAGGCTCTTGGGACTCTTAACGCACTTACCATGCAAGGTGCTGGTGCCCCTTTAGACACCACTCAACAGCACTCTCTCAGTTCATGCACAACCTTGACTGCTGAGCCAACCCACTCCATGGCTGTGGCTCCTGTGACGGAGCTGCTCGCCTCGCCCCCTGCAGGGGTGGAGGTCAATGGTCAGGGCGGAGCAGGGCCTCTCCTCGGCTGCGTGGAGGTGCTGGGTCCTCCGGGAGGAGGAAAAGTCCTGACTCACTTTGTTTTCCCAACTCAAAGTACCGTAAGTTCCCAAAAAGAGCCTGACCCCAACTCGATGTCACCGAGCAGCTTACTGGTAAGTAGCGATAATATTTTCAGTTTTCTTTTTTGTGATATTTTTGTATAATTATGTTATCAGGGTTTGCATGGCTATAATTGTATTATATTACTAATTACTAGTAATTCTTTTTTTTTTTTTAAAAATTAGTGTTTTTTTAGGTATCCACCAAGTTAGATGAAATAACATTTTGTGTCTGAATTTTGCATGTTAGGAGAGTGGAGGCTCAGCCAGGACTGACTACAGAGCCATCCAGTTGGCTAAAAAGAAGAAAAACCAAAAGGGCCCACCACCCTCCTCTGGTAACATACCCATTAGCTAGTTTCTGGCTCTAGTTCACTGCTACTCATTCACTGTTGTTAATGCTGTGGGTGACTGTGTTGTTCTTGACCACTCCAGGAGGTTCTAGAAAGACTCTGGAAAAATCTAAAGGTGCAAAAGCTTCGACTGTTCCCACGCCTGGTGCTCTCCCCGGGGCTCATTATGGTGAAGCAGCTTTGACATCAAATAGTGGTTTGACTCTGCGTGACCCTGTCATTGGGGCTCAGTTTGTCCAGATTCAGTTGCTTCAGGTCAGACACTAACTGCACTGAACCACAGCAGAGATAAAATCATTTTTTAAAAACATAAATCTTGTTTCCTGCAGGATGACCCAGCCAGTGATGGAGAACTGGCCTTCCAGTTGAACTCTCCGCCCACCAGCTCCCATTCACAGCTCACTTGTGACCTCCCTGCCAATATTTTACAGGTGACACAGTTCAGCGAAATTATAATAATTATTATTATTATTGACCACTGGGTCAACAGAACTTTAAATTCTTTAAAATGACATTAAACATTACACATCACTATTTTTATGTTTATATATCATTATTTATATTTTCAAATGAATAAAGAAAATAATACAATACTACATTTTAATTCTTGCCTGCAATCTAGAAGGTTCGTGGTTCAACCCTAACACCACCTGCCTACACCAGTGTGAAGTCAGAAAGCGTGTCATGGATAAAAACTTTAGGGTTTTAACAAATTCAACCGTCACACCTGGTGTGAACCACATCACTGCAGTTTGAAACTCCTGATGAAACTAATGGCAAATGTAATGAGTAATATTCTAAGTAACCTGTCTGACATTGGTTGTTTTGTTTCACAGGAACCTTCAGTGATGACCGAGGAAGACAAATGCTCCAACAACCCTCGGTTCACAGGAAGCACAATTAACCTTCAGGACTTGGAATAGATCTTTCTGAGCCTCAGGTCAGAGTTCAGCTGCTATCATGGACTACTACTACACGTCACCTGTGCCCACTATTTATTAAAAAAAAAAAAAAGGTATATTGACGTTTGGCTTGAATTTTCCAAGGTCTTGGGTTGTGAAAATCTTTTGGACAATTTTGTAAAGATTTTCCATGATGCATCCTGAAAGGTAGTATGAGATTATAGGGAAAAGTTTGTGTTTCTAAAGACAGTTTTGTAACGGAATCATTTGAAAGCTCTTGCATGTCAGAGCGACACCTAGGACTTCCACCTGCTCTGCCTTACGTGGGTATTTATTGTTGGCGTCATTGCCAGTCTGGCACACAGTGTTATGTCTACACTCCATTTGCCTTAGAGTCACTTAGAGATGCACACCTACATAATTATGTTTCATTTCTTTGTGGCCATTTGAAATCTTCAACCTAATTTATATTTGTGTTCATGATTTATTGTTCTTTCCTGTTCATGTTAAAACTTTCATTACATTTTGCGTTTCAACCTTCTTGTAACAATTTGATTTATTTATTTTTAACATAGGTTTACACAATGGCTGGACCAAACACATATAAATAAAAATTCCAGCACATTAGTCTATGAGGCAACCTTTGTTTTTCATCTTGACAATATGAAAGGGACACCTTATAAAGTAAAGTTGAAATAATCTGTCAGCTGAATGAGAAGTATCAGGAATACTTACACACAGATTGTCAAGGAACTCAGCAGGTAGTTGGACTAACTACCTGCTAAGATCTCTGAAGATCTGATCAAAGATCGTCTGTGAATATAAACTTCTTCAAAATTTTCTTTTATTTTCTGCAATATTTGACACAGTAATTGGTGTTGGATTGTGTTAGACCAATGGCATCAGTTTCAACATTTCTTCTAATGTCATTAAAAGTATCTTCAGGGTTATGAAGATAGTTTTAATGACACTGGCAGAATGAGGTTGATGTTTCATTAGTACAGTCTTCTTGAGTCAATCAGTGAAATATCTTATTTAACCATTTTCTGGACACTGGTGTGATTTCTCTGCAACCCAAGTTAATATTTCTGAGTGGCCTTTTGTCTGCAAACCATCCATAAAGACCATATCTGGCCAAAAGACGTTTTCTAATCACAGGTACAAAGAAATGTCTTCACAGGTCATTTCTATTTGTCTTTTATTAATTCCTTTTCAGTTACACAGAACAAAGCTCCATTTCACAGTTTATCCAATGGATATCCAGCATAGTCCTTTAGGATTATGTGACGGATGTGGAGTAACAAGGTATTTCTGGTGAAGGAGAACGTGCAAATATTTGACCAGCATCTGGGTGCCTGGGGTTGCTGCTTTGTAAAAACTTGAACATTTTCCGGACACCGTCCAACACAGTATATGTGTGTGTGTGTGTATATATGTTTTTTTAAATTAACCTTGTTATTTTCCAGACCAAGCATGAGGAAAGGGTTAGTGCAAGTTGGGGCTGTAAGTTATTACTGTTATTTTTTTTATTTATTATTATGAGTTCATAAGTGTTCTGAGCAGGTTATAAATCTTAGAATAAGTAGTGCTGCAGTAATTTCATTCAGGTTCAGTTGCCATGTAGTACTATACTCTACCTTGGGAAGACTAGGTCGCCGTCCTAACAAACACAATCATCGTGTCTGTGATAATGGTCTGACAGTCAGGCCACTCAACATGGATTATTGACCTGAGTTATTGATTACAAGAACACAAACACACCTCTGTGGTGAAAGTCCCATGTAAACATGATGATTAATCAGTGACAGGAAAAACACTGTAACAACGTATTACATAATCAGTGCGAAATATAAAGTATTTCAAGTGCCAAACAAATATATTGTGTAGTAGTGGTACTGGATTATGTTATACTGTATATTTACTTGCATATTTCCTGTAGCTCAACAACAATTAACAAATAATATAAACCCTATTGCTGCAGCTCAGAAGAGAACGACAGATCAACAAAGAAAAGAAGGAAGTGCTTTATTTCCTTATTTCCTTATTACATTGAGTATACGACTTCAATTAAGATTTGACTGGAACAAAGGTTCAGTTGTAAATCCAAAAGTCCAAAGAGGAATGTGGTTTAATCTTTCAGAATAATACATGTGTAATAATGTAATATATTTCAAGGTTATAGTGCAGCAAAGCAATTTAGAATTTTTACTAGTTAACCAGACGTACAACAGTCCTGGGTGAAAAAGGGATAGAGGGGTACAATTGTTTGAAACGTTGTTTGAAAAATGAAACTTAAAATATACAGTAGAAAGAGTTTGAAACGTTGTCATTTATTAGCTGCAACTAAATTAGCCTAACATGAAGAAATGATTGGACAAAAATACCCACAAAAAATAACATTTTTAGAAGTCATTTGTTACAAAAATGTATTAAACAGCTTCCAACTCTACAGATTTAATTCAAATATGTCGACATAGGTTGACCGTGATCTCAAACAAAGTACAGTAGAACCAAAGACAGATGTATGATGAATTACTGTATTAATGTTTTTTTCTCTTAAGAATCCTTTCTTAAAACTCAACTGTATTTCCATGAAGGATGTCTACACAGGTGACATTTGTAACAGAATCGAAGATATTTGCACGTTTCCAAAAAAATGTATCTTTATATTTTAGTGACAATGACATCATACTTCTGGTTGGAATAAAAAAAGTCACCCTATTGCAGTTGTTTGTTTCTAGGCGATTCCCCTTTTTTAGGATCCAAAGGTCACAGATTTCGGCCCAGCCCCCCGCGACTCCCACCATCCAATCAACAAGCGTTGATCGTGTGTTACGTAATTCCACAGTCTGCATATGTCAATGAGAGTGGAAATTTAAAAGGAACCGTCCGTGTGTGCGCTTTCTTTTCTGCCTGAGAAAAGGGACAGCGGCTTTTGCAGCCCAGGGTGAGCAAACACACGACACTGTTATTTATTTATTTTTTAATCGTCACCTGATTGTATGATGCATTGAGTTGATCCGTGACACTGTGCGGTTCTGTGACAAAAGTTCGTCCGACGTGCACTGACATTGTCTGCTGTAGATGTGAGTCTATAATGTACCTCTGTAAACAATGACAGTCTGAATAGCACTGTTTGGGAACATTCTTCTCAGAACTTTGTCAGACGTTTGTGAAGTGACTTATAAATCCTGCAAACGTGTCGGTGAATCTGATTGGCCAACAGAGACGGGAAGGCTCAAACCACGCCCCCAAAACTTGCTGGGGTCAACCAACTGTCCTGCGGTCATTATTATTAGTTTGACTTTGTAAACAATATCGAAACCATGTTGGTCAGCTGGCGTTGTTCGGGGAAAAAATGTCTGTGTTCGTGAGCGAAATACTTATTTAATTTAATTTGCAAATGTTTTCTCCAAATTTGGTCGTTTTTCAATAAGGATAATCTGAAATGATGATTTTTATGTATTTTGTTTAAACAGGTAATTTTAGTTCAAATATCCCCAAGATATATATTTATATCTATTATTATAAATATATATTTATATGTGTATATATATGTATTTATATATGCATATATGTGTGTATATATTTATATATGTATACATATTTATTTATTTATATGTGTGTGTGTGTGTGTATATTGATGCAGGAAAACATTAAATAAATCAATAACATCGAATTCTAGAAGGATTGCAGCCAAATGCAGTTAAATCAGTGAGAGGAAATCAAGGTGTTTCTACAGTGACTATGTTAACATATTGCACCAATGAGATAAGATAAGATTGAGTGAAATTGCAGTACTAAACACTGTCTTCCTCTTTGGTCCCTCTAGAGCATAACCACACACAGGACAAAGTCACAATGAAGATTGCCGTGATTGGTCAGAGCCTGTTTGGCCAGGAGGTCTACAAGGCACTGAAGAACGATGGCCACACCCTGGTTGGAGTGTTCACTATCCCTGACAAGGATGGCAAGGCTGACCCGCTGGGTGAGATCACTATTCATTTGGACCAGAACCATACATACGTGACCCTTGAACCAGTTTCCATGGCTTGTCACACATGTTTATGATGAGGGCTACAAATCGATACTTTAATAGTCGTAGAGCAAGAAATAAGTTCAATGAAACTATCACTCCAGCACGTTACTTTTCACCTCTTTTTGCACAGTCCATAATGATGGATGGTAGACACGAAGTACTTGTACTCATTCAGTTTTACTGCTTCTACACTCTGCAGTTGTTTTCCCTCTTACCTCACTCTTGTTTACATCCTGTCTTCCTCCTGATGACCTTCATTCTTAGCTCCAAAGCAGACCTCCGCCTCTCTGGGTTTTTTTCACCTGCTCCCTACTCTGACCACAGATCACAATGTCATCTATAAACACCACGGTGTAGCAATATGCCCTAGCTGAATGGCTAATCACCCTTTTGTCTCTCTGTCATGATGCTCAGTGTAGAAACACAGACGTAAACAACAACAACAGACATAACAAAAACAAAAACATAACCCTATGTTAATCTTACATAAAACAGATTTTTTTTCTTGTATGGACTGAGCTGTGAACTACACTGTGTGGGTTTTGTTTACGTTGACTTCTGTTAATAACTGTGTCACTTTTCTTCCACAGCCACCGAGGCAGAAAAGGACGGAGTTGCTGTTTTTAAGTTCCCCCGCTGGCGTGTGAAGGGTCAGGTCATTCCAGAGGTTGTTGACCAGTACAAGGCCACAGGAGCTGAGCTCAATGTCCTCGCATTTTGCTCCCAGTATATCCCCATGGAGGTCATTGACCACCCCAAACATGGCTCCATTATCTACCACCCCTCTATTTTGCCTCGACACAGGGGTGCTTCTGCCATCAACTGGTGAGTGAAATGTGTGCATAAAAAGCACACGTCTGATTTTTTTGTAAAACCACAAATCTATTGTGTTTTGTCTTCGCCTACATAGGACCTTGATTCATGGTGACAAAAAGGGTGGCTTCACTGTGTTCTGGGCTGATGATGGACTCGACACTGGACCAATTCTGCTACAGAGGGAGTGTGATGTTGAACCCAATGACACTGTCAACACCATTTACAAGAGATTCCTCTTTCCAGAAGGAATCAAAGGCACAGTAAGTGTAGCAACAAGTCGGTGGCAGAGCATTAGAGGAGTAGCAGTGGTGCAGACCTGTGTCTGGTCGCAGGTTGCAGGTTTGAATCCACCAGGTGCCTCTGAGGTACACTGAGCATGTCCTTCATAATCCATTTGACAGTTGTCATCTAAATTAGCCGTAGCTATGAGTTGATCTGGTGCTACACCTGCATCTGACCTAAAGTTAATGTCCCCACGATTGATGTCAGGTGTTAAGATGATATTTTAGGCTTGAAGTGCTTTGTGAAACAAAGTGTTTCCTCTCAGTGTTTGTATATAACATCAAAGATAAGTGAATGGAAGTGGAATTGTTAATTATAGGTGCAGGTTTCCACAAATAGCATGATTAATGCTTTAATTTGGACAGCCCAAATAACA
Organism: Cynoglossus semilaevis; assembly: GCF_000523025.1. Lineage (NCBI taxonomy): Eukaryota > Metazoa > Chordata > Actinopteri > Pleuronectiformes > Cynoglossidae > Cynoglossus > Cynoglossus semilaevis. The sequence continues at coordinate 16,834,745 of NC_024317.1, forward strand.
ACTGCATTGTTCCGTTTGCAGGTGGAGGCAGTGAGACTTATTGCAGAGGGAAAAGCTCCAAGGATCATACAGCCACAAGAGGGAGCCACATATGAGTGCATCCAGAAAAAAGAAAATGCCAAGGTTAAGCTACAACAGTGTTTTGGTGATACTTGAAACCACAGTTCATGGGATCAGTGTGTTCCCCAATGTGTCTAACAAAATAGCACTGTGAGAGGAGATAAAAAAACAACTAAATCTAGTCTGGTTTGTTACAGAAATAACATGTTTGTAGAGTCTTGGTAAGAAAAACCTGTACCACACGCAGCTAATGTATACAGTTTAATGACAATGTTGCTAATTCATCTGACAAAAGAAAAGATGAAAGAAAAATATTTTAAAAATATTTTCAAAAATATTTTCTAAGATGAAACCTCAGGCTCCTTTCTTGTATAAAGTTTTACTAATGTGTCCTGTTTTCTTTTACCAATGCAATGTCTTTTTTGAGCAGCGTTTACTGAGGTGAATTGGACAGTAGACAGACATATTGCTTGCTTGTGTGGCAGCGTCAGAGTCTGTGGTCATTCATCATTATACTTGGTGAGGTAAACAGTTGCTCTTCCACAGATTGATTGGAACCAGAGTGCTGAGGCTCTTCACAACTGGATCAGAGGAAATGACAAAGTGCCTGGTGCCTGGACAGAGATCGATGGACAGGTGACAACACGTTGTCCCTTAACAACATTTTTACCTTCAACCATGATAACAACTTTATAACACATTATTATGGCAGTTCATTTCAAGAGTTCAAGAGTCTGTGTTTCTAAGCATTAACATGAATACTTGCAATTTATTTAGGTTTAAAACATCATTAATGGACAATTATTTTATTGTACCAAAAACTCTTTAGATTATTATTTAATTACTTGTGCTTTTCAAGGTAGAAATTTTCAACAACACCCATCACAGGAGAGCCCAACATATTCACATGTCCCTCACAGAGGAAAATGCAATTCTAGGTCTATATACATGCAAGTTATGTAAAGTCTGTAAAGGGTTGCTGTCCTGTGTCTCTCCTGCAGAAAGTCACCTTCTTCGGTTCCTCCCTGCTGGATTCAGGTGTTACAGGCAAGGGTCAGCCGCTGGAGATCCCAGGGGCCAGTCAACCTGGCATCGTCACAAAGTCTGGGCTGGTGCTGTTTGGCAATGACAGCAAGACAGTAAGACCATTTTGGAAATAGTCTCACTAATCTAAAAATTGGGAATCTGTCACAGTGAGGTGGCGCTACTGTCCAGTAAGTCCTGCTGTTTCTATGTGGTCATTTATAAGATGACAGCAAGTCGACACTTAAGAAAGATTGTTAACTTAGTATTTTAAAGGATAAGTTCCGATCAAAAGCTAAAGGTTTTGGGCATAGTAACTAAAGGCCAGATTATTTTCCCTCAGAGTGATGATAATGTCAGTTAATATTCAAACCCTGTTCTTCACCTTCCTCCTCTGGAGAGAATGTTGTAAAAGCACATGAAGAACACTGTGGCCTGAGTGTCTTATTAAGAATCATCTCATTGCACTTCCTGTCCACAGCTACTGGTAAAAAATATGCAATTTGAGGATGGGAAGATGATTGCTGCTGGACAGTACTTCAGCTCAGGAAGTAGTGCTACTGTGGAACTGACTGAAGAGGAGAAGACCTTTGCTGCACATATGAAGGTAGGTCACACTGGTTGTTGTGAACAGCAGTAGGAGTTGACATGAAATCATGTTTCTGGGGTTATTTCTTTCTTCACAGACAGTGTGGCATGGTATTCTTACTAATTTGGATAGTATTGGGGACTCCACTGATTTCTTTAAGTCTGGTGCTTCTTCAATGGATGTGGTCAGGTAGGTTTATTGTTTTTAATTATAGATATTTCTGTGTTGAATAAATTGATATTGTTTACAGTATCTCACATACTACCATGACAAGCTTGTAGTAGAGATGCGCAGTTAATCACGTTTTGATTTTGATCGATCGCAAAACACTGTAATTATAAATAACAATTACCACTTTTATTTTGCTGCAAGTATGTTCTAATATTGTCTTAAGCTCAAAAAAATTCTGAGCTTTGGCATTTCCCAGCCTAACAAAAATGAATGGAAGGGTACAGCGTCTAGTCCAGGCATGGGCAAACTAAGGTTGCGGCCCGTTTAAGCTTTTTGTGGCCCTCGAGTCCAAAAGTTTGCCCACACCTGGTCTAGCCTTTCTTCTAAATCTGGCGTACCAAAAACATAGACCCTCTTTACACTGGGTCAATGGGTAGAGTGTGTATGATAAAAAGCAGCAATATACTAACGATGACTGGCCAAAGGTTCCCTCCGTTAGTGCTTGGCAGTCTGTGATCGTGGTATTAGTGTGTAGTCTATCTCTGTATCCCTCCCTCCTTCTACACTCCTTTAAACTCTCTGCCATCCTTTCTGTCTTCTCCTGTAACTCACTGATAACCCTCTCTTCTCTGCTGATGTCTTCAGGCTGGTGGAGGAGGTGAAGGGCCGGGTCAGTACCTGCCAGCTGCAAAACGAGGACATCTACATGAACACCACCTTCCACGATTTCATCCAGATGTGTGTCAGAAAGCTCAGAGGGGAGGATGGGGAGGAGGAGCTGATAGTGGACTATGTAGGTGCCATCTTCAGTCACACCAGCTGTTGCTAGTTGTTGGTAAAGCCGACCTTGTTGTTGGTAATTGATGCGGATGTTCTACACTTTACTCAGGTGGAGAAGGAAGTCAACAACATGACGATAAAAATGCCTCATCAGCTTTTCATCAATGGGGAGTTTGTTAATTCAGAGGGAGAAAAGACTTACCAGACCATTAACCCGACTGATGGCACGGTAAGTTCCAAAGATCATATTTCATAACATTTAATTAGAAGTTCAAATCAAAATAAGGAATTTTATAAAATAATTAAATGTGTCGCTAAAACTCCTACTTCCTTCCTATTATAACTTTTCAGCAGTGAATGTGATGTTGCATTGTTGCAGTCAGCTACATGAATCAGATAATATAAAATAGTAATAATATCAGATAACATTAATATCAGATAATATTAGACAATCATAATAATAATATATAATAACTAATAATAAGAATCTAGATTAAGCACTCAGACTTTCTACCAATGGATGGAAGTTTACACTGCCGTGATTCACCCTGTGACCTCCTGTCCACCTGTTTGTCCTGTAGGCCATCTGTGAAGTTTCTTTGGCCCAGGTTAGTGATGTTGACAAGGCAGTGGCTGCAGCCAAAGAGGCCTTTGAAGAAGGAGAGTGGGGCAAAATGAATCCAAGAGACAGAGGGAGACTTATGTACAAGTCAGTACTCATGCTAAAAGATTTATTTTATTTTTAATCCACTTCTTTGTTTGGGTGAATAGATCCTTTCAGAAAATGTGAGTAATGCATAAACTTACACTGAAAGTTTATTTTGTCATTATCAGACCAAACATTGTTAATAACTAGTAAACAGGACAGCAGTCCATTTGTTAAGTGACGTACAGATATTAGTGTGAAAAATACCAAATATGTTTAGTATGTAAATGATGATCTTCCACTCTGGGCCCAGTCTTGCTGAATTGATGGAGCAGCACCAGGAGGAGCTCGCTACCATTGAAGCCATTGACTCTGGTGCTGTTTACACACTGGCTCTCAAGACCCACGTGGGCATGTCCATTCAGACCTTCCGCTACTTTGCTGGCTGGTGTGACAAGATCCAAGTAAGAAGATTTACTGCTTTTTTTTACCCGTCAAAAGTCCTTATAAATTCTGACTTCAGATTTTGGTTTGTTTTTTTTGTTTGAATCAACTGTGATCTTTTTACAGGGGAGTACCATTCCTATCAACCAGGCCAGGCCTAATCGTAACCTTACTTTCACCAAGAAAGAGCCAATTGGGTAAGAATCTGGTCCACTTTTGATCAGGCAGATGTTTATCCATAGGTATATTTAATAGATTAGGATTCAAGAAGCACATCTGGAATAGTCCTATACATTCAACTTGTGCTTAATGTTTTTCGCTCTCGATATGATTTATTCATTTATCACAATTCTTTTAAACAAAATGAGCACCAGACAAATTATTACGAAATACAAAGATCCTTTATCTATAAGAATTAAGCCAGATACTGTTTGTACAACCGAAATCGTCTTGTGTACCTCATACACTGACCTTATCTTAAATAACAGAATACCAAAAATGACCACTTCTGCAGTTGAGATCTGATTATCAATCTCTAAAAAAATGGTACAGTTCTAAAGAAAACAGAATACTTTACAAGAGAAAGGAAACTTCAGTGCAGCACTTCTCATTTGTCTCTTCTAAGTGTGTGTGCCATCGTGATACCATGGAACTACCCACTGATGATGCTGGCCTGGAAGACTGCAGCCTGTTTGGCAGCAGGAAACACAGTGGTCCTTAAGCCAGCTCAGGTCAGTCTGGTTTCCTTTAGGTAAAAGGTTAGACGATGTACAAACCTAACATTAATCACTAATCTTTGTTTGCAGGTGACGCCACTGACATCTCTTAAGTTTGCTGAGTTGGCAGCAAGAGCTGGAATCCCCAAGGGTGTCATTAATATTTTGCCTGGATCAGGTGGGAGATTAAATATTCAGTTAATTATGATATATCATATTTAAATTAAGTCAACATTCCTAAAGAAAATAATAAATAAATATTATTATTAAATAATTATTATAGATTAAATCTGTGTTCTATTTGTGACTAAATCAGGTGACAGAATTATTAATATTGAAATATGAAAAGAAAAGGGTAAAAAATCTTGATGGATGTTAGTCTCATGTGATCATGGGTGTTTTTCATGTTTTTTTAGGAACTGTCGTGGGTCAGCGTCTGTCTGACCACCCTGATGTCCGCAAATTGGGCTTTACAGGTTCCACTGAGATTGGTAAACATATAATGAAGAGGTATGTGGTAAAGTAAACAAAGTCCGATTTCCAACGGACTGGTTGCTCACTTTTGCGTATTTGCTTCATTGTCTGTTGAAAGCTGTGCAGTGAGTAATGTGAAGAAAGTCTCTCTGGAACTGGGAGGAAAATCCCCCTTAATCATCTTCAGTGACTGTGACTTGGATAAGGCTGTCCGTATGGTAAGTTTAGGATGTTGTGTTACCACTTTGGGAATGAAGTCATATCTGGCAAAAAAGGCAGCTTGGTAATCTGCTGAAATCTAGGTTGAGGTCTTATACTGTGTTACTTATCAAAAGCTAAAATCCCTGGTGCTGTTTCCATCTGAATGTGTGCATACGTTTTTAGGGCATGAGCTCAGTGTTCTTCAATAAGGGAGAAAACTGTATCGCAGCCGGAAGACTGTTTGTTGAAGACACCATTCATGACCAGTTTGT
>NC_024317.1:16840147-16844033 GCF_000523025.1 Cynoglossus semilaevis
CAATATTTGAAATTTATAATGGCTAATATTTGTACAAAAAGTTTAATGTATCCTTCAAAGTTGTAGCAACACCAGGTCTGATAAAGGTCCCTGAGATACACATATATTTTCATTTATGTAGGAATGTTTGGTCCTAAAGGTCTTCCTGGAACTAAAATACTCTTTTTCCTAGGTAGGGGAGGTGAAAAAGATGAAGGTCGGTGACCCCTTTGACCGCTCCACTGACCATGGACCACAGAACCACAGAGCACACATGAATAAACTGGTGGAGTACTGTCAAAAAGGTATCAAGGAGGGAGCCACCCTGATCTGTGGAGGCAAACAAGTGGAGCGCCCAGGCAAGACAGCAGTGGATCATCAGTGTGTGGAGGTGCAGATGTTTCAACAGGTCCATCAGTGAGGTCTTTATGTTTCCTATTCCAGGTTTCTTCTTTGAACCGACAGTGTTCACCGACGTGCAGGATCACATGTATATCGCTAAGGAGGAGTCCTTTGGTCCTGTAATGATCATTTCCAAGTTCAAGAGCAAGTAAGGCTACATTAGATGATCTCTAACCTTTCATATCTACACAAATATATATATATATGTATATATATATATATATACATTTGTATGTTTATTTGTACATACATACAAATATGTAATTCCAAAGGATTTTTCCTTTTTTTAGAGTGAGAAGAGAATGTTTTCAAATTAAAAAAAGTAGGGATGTCCGATATTAACTTTTTGACGATATGCCGATGTTGTCTAAACACTTAATTTCCGTTTATGATATCAACCGATACCAATATATGCAGCCGTTTGCTCCCAAAACTGTGGACCCTACAAGCGATACCACATTATTTGGCAAAACTCACAATCTGCGTTATCGTCTTTTCATTATTGGAGGAAAAACCGGTAACGAATCTTACAGATATTACATAATTATGCTAATATCAGGCTGATAATATCTGTCGCCCTATATTATTGGACATACCTAAAAATCTGTAAAAAAAATTCGAAGGAAGTTCGCACATAAAGCTACAGTTGACCCCAGTGTAGGAGCTATCATTCATGTAGACCAGGGGTGCTCACAGTTTTTTTGGCTTGGCAGCAACTATTCAAAGGCCAGGCTGAAGGGACCTAGCTAGATTGAAAACGTTGAGTACATATTTACAGTACTCGTATAAACAGAACAAACTTTATATGTACATTATATGTTGGGGTTCTGATTAAATGCACGTGGCTATAACTTATTTTAGTTGCTCATGGTCTACCAGCACTCTCTTTCAATCTACTGGTAGATCACCATCTACTTATTGGGCAGCTCTAATGTAGACCTTATTTTCTTCGTGCCTTTAACTTTTTGCTTGGTAAATTGCTCTGGACAGAGCAAGGAATACAATGGTGACATTGATTATATAAAGTGTTAATTTTTTTACATTGTGTGTTTTGCACTTCTCCAAATGCAAACATATCATTTCTCTGTCCTTATGTCTCAGTGGAGTGGACGATGTCCTGAGACGAGCCAATGCTACAGAGTATGGCCTGGCGTCAGGAGTTTTTACGCAGGACATCAGCAAAGCTCTTTACGTCAGTGAACGGCTCAATGCTGGCACCGTGTTTGTCAACACCTACAACAAGACTGATGTGGCGTCACCTTTTGGAGGCTTTAAACAGTCTGGATTTGGCAAAGACCTGGGTAAGAGACAAACAACTGTTTATGGTTAAAAACAATATTTTCTGTTAAATTAATAACAAAGAACAGTGAAGCCTCTCAGTGAAGCCTCTCGGATGTTTAGTTCTAAAGATTTTAAAGCTATAAACATATTTTAATGCTAATATGGTTGTGCAGAATATATCACACAGCAGCTGTAAGTCTTTGATATATTTATTTATATATATTTAAGTGCCAAAAGCTTTATTTTTCCTTTTTGCATCTGTTTTGAAAACTAGGACAAGAGGCTCTGAATGAATATCTTAAGACAAAGGCAGTGACAATAGAGTACTAAGAAGACGTTACGTTCCTCAGTACAGTGATTTATGTGGGGGCGTTGACACAGAGGATTTCTTGAGGAGACCTTGTCATGTGTGCAGTGATGGACTAATGATTTGTGTAATACTTCAAGTCATGTTCCCTCAACTGACATATTGGTTCAAATAACTTGTTTACCATGTCAAACTACTGTAGTACTCACTCAAGAGCTGCTGTAAAATGGGTAATATATGTTGTTGTGTGTAAAATGGCAAAAACACACTGAACTGAAACACACTGGGTGAGTGTTTTTTTAGAAATGTAACATTTCTAATAAAACTAGCTTTTTAATGAAAACGGTGTTGCTGAAATCTGTTGGGCAATAACAAATAGGAAAGCCCCTAACATCTGTAAGCCATTATTCTGATTCAGTGTATAGTATATTATATATTTGCTACTATAAGTATTATACTATTTTGTGAGACTTTAAACAACTAAAACGTGTTTACCTCTGTCCTGCATTAAACAAACCCATTGATAGTGTGGTCAGTACCAATGATAACACTTCAGCTTTGATTTCCAAAACATTTTCTTTCTCACCAAATATTTTTTAAAACAATTACTTCAATCTTTGTTCCTTTATTTTACATTTTAAACAAATGTTTTGATTGTCATTGAAGCCGTCTTAGTATTAGCATGGTACAGGGGTCTCCAACGCGTCACTTGCAAGCTACCAATAGCTCGTTGCCCTTTTCCAATTAGTTTCCCAAAGGGCTAATGAATCAAGCAAACATTTGAGAACTTAATGTGGTCGCACAGCAAGTTTGCTTAAATTTGTATCGATCAAAATGGACAGTTGTTTCGTCCCCTTCCAAAACAAAATGTTTACTTGCCATTTAGCTATCAATCCAAAGTCGCGCGGCTGTCAACCTTGATTAGTTAGTAATGACGTAAGATGAGCTGGAGTCATGATGGTGAAAATCAGAACCAGCAAGGGGATTAAATAGACGCTGTTGTTGTCCAAACGTACGTCCAAACCTACCAACTAGTAAGTAGAGTACCTGTGCGTTTGCCTGTGTTTTCTACGTTGTATTTATTATTTGGTCAAAACCTTCCTCCGTTCAGCAAAATGTGCCTTTACCGTATCGATTATTGTCGCTTAGCTTAGCATCCATCCTGATAGCGGACGTTTAAGTGACGCAGAGCAGTACCGGAGCACAGTCAGAAATAAAACAAGTGCATGATTTTAATTGCAGTTGGCCTCTAATGAAATCATTCTATATAATAGACCAGCTCCTGGTTATTGTAGCCTAGGCTATGAGTTTTGGACGGACGGTGATCGCCGATTAACATTACAGCTGGGTTGGTCGTGCACACTCTGCAGCCCTTTGAGAATTTGCATTAAATTTGACCTTTAAATGACAAACAGAAATTATGATGGTATTAAATATGGACAGAGGAACCTCATGTTTGTATTTAATTTTTTGATTAAAAACAACTAGTTGCAGATTGGATGTATAAGTCGTCATACGTCATACTGTGATCAAAAGCTGACGATTCCCCAAAAAGTATATATATATTTTTCTGAAAAATTGTTAAATGGTTTAGTATTTTGAAGGACATGAGTGCATTTTTATTTATTTTTGAGAAGTTTTTGATTGTTTTTGGTGATATTTTGACATCTTTAACTATGATGGGTTTTTTTTTAGTTTTTAGCACAAATTATCCACATGACAGCATGTTTTGTGGCATAAACTTGCATTTTGAGGCATTTCTGGCAGTTTGTTTGCCTTAAAATGCTGCAAAACATGCTGTAAGTGAATAATTTGTGCTTAAAACTCCAAAAAATACTTTATCTGAATATTTCAAAAATATCACCCAAAAACATGCAAGACTAAAAAAACTTTACTGTGATCAAAAGGTGACGTACC
>NC_024317.1:16844133-16861665 GCF_000523025.1 Cynoglossus semilaevis
ATAGCCTTACCATCGTGAAAAAATCTTCGATTTAAATCTTTGATTTATCATCATCAGTGTGTAGGCAGCAGGGGATTCTGTTGATGTGTTTCTGTGAAGAGAGGACACTCAGTGGGGTTTTACCCCTGTCTTACTCACCTGCATGGGCTTCCAATCAACCTGAAACTCCTGAGTTGTTCATGTATTTATGTATGCTGCACTGTTGTGTTTTATAACTTTACATTCAACTGCTGTGACTGTGTTTGTAGCAGGAACATTTTTAATTACTACTGCTGGCCATTACAGATTATATTACAGAATATTATAGAATGTTGTTGAAAACCAGAACGATACAACAAGAATGTTCAGATTATAAGCACAGACTTTGTACTGTAAATACAAGATGATTTTTCTTGATTTATACAATTGTCTTTAAAGAAATTTTAAGATGTTTTTTGTCAAAAAATAAAACATAGTAAGAGTGTGTATACAGACACTGTAATACAAATAACAATAACAACAATAAAAAGATTTGATTTTGATTTTTAAAATAACACTTTGTTAACAAGAAAAGCATGCACACAAAGTAAGCAGTGCTGTGAAGTAATTGAAAACATGATTATCAGATACCAAGTAAACCCTTAGTCTGTACTGCAAATACAGACAAACAACAGACAACCAGCGTTTACAAGGTAAACATTATTTAACAGTCAATTTGACCACAACAAAATAAAGTCTAAAATAAAGAGACTTTGACTGTGAACACAAAAACAGGAACAAAATATGAATGAACTTATACGACTACATGTCATTTCATTTGTGTACTCACCGTGTACCGTCATTGACTTTTCTGGTTAGAATTACAAATTATGCAATGAACTGGAAGGCAGTGTTGAACTACAGGCTCAGCCTTGTGGGTGTGTGTGTGTGTGTGTGTGAGAGAGAGAGAGACCTCAACAAACCAGAGTGAGGAGGCCAAGCAGAAAAATGCTTGTTGACAGTTTTTTTCTCATTAACAGAAGAATATTTCTAGCCATAGTCAAAGAAATGTTTTTGTACTAAGACATGTCTTCAAAATGACACAGAACAACATCAATATAACTCAATGGAAAATAAATACAAATAATATAAAGATAAATAATATTAAACTTTCAGCGTAGTTAACACAGACTTTCTACACCGTTAGCACATTTCAACTGGAAACACTGTTTTTGGATGAAGGTTTTTACACACACAATGTCAGTTAAATAGTCCTTATCAAAAGGTTACTCAGTTACCCAGAGTACAGTAAATGCCTCATCTATACACTGTGAGACAGTAACCTTGTGCAGTGTATTAATTTATAGCACGACATTTAATAAAATACATGATGGTTAAATTTGTGAAGAATTATATCATCTACTAGTGTTAACTTAATAACTATTAACTATTAAATTGCTCTAAAGTTTAACATTGTCTTACAAGTCCTAAATAGAAATGACTTCTTAATTCTCTTGTTTGAATTCAAAACTGAAACGCTCTCGTCTCCTCTCTCTGTGGCTCTGTGGTGTTGTTGTGGTCTTTTTGTGTCAGGTGAGATGAAGAGTTTAGAGATGTGTGAAAAGATAGCACACAGGAAGAGCTCGTACTCAGACAGTACATGCAAACACATCTCAAACATATATCTCAAGATGTGAATAAAACCACAGACTGTCTTTACCCTCTCAGTTGCACAGGTGTAGCGCAGTACACGGAGTAAAGACTTGTTTTCACCTAAAGTGGGTTGACTGTTCTTTAAGCTGTTTCTAGTGTTGTTGGACTCAAGTCCAGAACGTGTGACTCCAGCTCATACTGTCTGACTTAGACTTCAGTGAAACCACCAGGAAATCAATTCTGTCATCTTTTGAGTCAGATGTGTCTTTCCGTTTAACTCCTGACTTGACTTTACTGAGGCCTTGAATTGAGCTCTAATCACCAGTACACGTGTTCCCTTTATGGTGATGCAAGTTTACAATTTCAAAGTAAAGGCAAAAAATAGGAACCCTGACACTCACCTACCTATCATCTATGTACAAGACATACGCAATATAGTGTTGTGAAACAAAGTACAAAAAGGTTGTTTCCAAATTTGGAAAATATTTTTTGAACACAACAGTGCTGTGTGTCTTAACCACAGTGTGGGTTTCTTTCTACATGAATAAAAGCCTTTTTTGCTTTAAGGTTTTATTTTTGACGTAGGACATTGAAATTCCATACAGAAATTGAATTGCTGAAATAAAACAACAGTACCGGATTTATTTATATATACGTGGGTGTATGTATGTATACTAGGGCTGTCAAACAAATTTGATAATTCGATTAATCAAAGTGTGTGTCGTTATATAGTGTGTGTGTGCCATATTGACCATGCCTTAAAATGGGTTTAAAATTCAACTTGATCCATTTCACTATTTCAATATTGTTGTTAATGCACTCATTTGACAGCCCTGTTTTATACATACATATTATATACATGCATCTTAGCTGCCATTGATGCTCTTGTAATTGTTCATTAATCTGTAAAACAACCATCATTTCTCAAAATACAAATAAATCTTACAACAGAAGCGATTATAAAGCTGTCAAAAGGAAAGGGACATTAAAACAGATCACAGGATGATTTAGTTCAATTAACAGGCCTGGAATCAGCTGAAACCACAATCTAGTTTTTTATGAACAGTTTATAAACTGTGGTTTCACTGTTTCTACCTAACACACAATCTCAGTTATAACCATACATGCTTATTGAATTTCAACAAGTCACTGCTGAAATGGGCCAAGAGTCTATGTGGGCTAGATGGGATGTTGTCATCGGCACAGTAGAAATATTTACATCCACGCCGACATTCTGTCACGAGCTGTGAGTTGTAAATACAGACATGCTGTTAATGATTTAATGAATGAAATGTGTTAATCAGTCACAGCATGAAATTGTGACTTTAAAAAACTTTATTCACGGATTACTACGGTTTATTGCTACACGTAATATTTAACATGTCCATATGTATTTCTTTAGGTGATGCTAGTTGAGTAATGGCAAAGGGATGGGTGACACATCTGATGTCAGGTGTGTGTCAGATGTGTGAAGAGGTCACCAATTTCAACGAAATATAACTTTTTATGGTTCTGGTTTTATGGGCCCGACAACCATCTAATGTCCAGACTAGCATCCAATATGGGCTACTTTAGGTAAACAGGTTGTGGCTCCCATTCTTGATGCTCTATGTAGGGCAGTGGATACGATAGTTGGGCCCTAAGCTTTGTTCTCTGTAGACCAGTTAAATATTTTTCAGTAATCCTTCTTGTCTTTCTGATGTTTTTAGAATGTACCTGGAGTCTTGTATGAACAGCATAAGCAGGACATCAGGGCATCAGTGCTTTGTCCTTGCTCTGAGAAGTGTAAAAAAAGAAAGAAAAATTAGAAAAAGAAGGGGTTAGGCTATACTGTCTTTTTTTTCATTTTTGTATGCTTAAATGTGTCTGCAAACTAATGATATGTTGCACAAAGTTTGGAATTTAATCAAATGTGTGGAAGAGAACAACTGTGTAAAAAAAATAATCTCAGATTCTTGATGTGATCTTATGTGATTTTGTACGTTCATATTTTTGGGAAATAAATTGCACATAATTAAATGAAAATATAACTGCAAATGTATAAAAAGTAAATATGTATAAACCCCCCACCACCACCACCACCACTAAGAAAAGTCAGGATTAGAAAATAGACAATTTAACCTTACAAGGAACAAGCTGAAAAATCTTTTCAAATTCAGCTGCAATGAGTTTGAACAATACTCTTGTTACTTCGTACTCACTTAGAAAACTGGTGACGGCACTTCTTTGGAAGCCCTGTGAATATGGACATGGTTAAGACATTGATATAAATGACTGTGAGGTACACAACTTTTTTTTAAAGATGTGATGTCATCAATCACTTACGGCTAAAGTAGTACAGCGTGCAGAGAAGAGATACAGCCAGTGCTGCAGCCAATCCAGTCAACGGCCACAGAACTCGAGGTTTACACTCAGCTGGAGAAAACGCTGTGTGCACAGAAAATGAAGCTGGATTTAAATAAAAAATACTTACTGCACAACACACTTAGCATATATTTAAATGTCCCAAAATTGGGTTAAATTTAAATTTAAACTTAAATTTGTGTGAGCCTGGAATGGGCGTCGCAACATATATTTTACTTACGTACTGTATACCTTCAAGAATGTCAAGAAAAACCGAAGGACGAAGTTTTTCATGTATATTTCTATTTTTGTAATTATCTGGCAAATTTAAAGCTACTTTTCCTCCATGTCTTTCTTGATACTTAGCTGCTGCTAAGCTAATTTCTAATTGCCTATTACTGTTACCTCCTGGCTAACTATTTTTAATTTAATTATTAGGGGAAGTGATTTATTTATCATTGAGACACATCACTGCACAGCTGGTTTAAATGTGTATGTTTTACCTCACTGAAAATCTGTTGTTGAACTCATGATAAAACTCCAAAGGCAGTTTCACTAACCCCGATATCTGATGATTTAAAATTGCAGTTGTTCTCATTAAACCTTTTGACAAATATAACGACCTTTTATGGTTGATATAAAGCAGTAAATCATTCTTAGGACATAATAAACTAAAGGGGAAAGATTATATGATTTAATATTTCATTTGTCTCCTTATATTTTTTTAGTTAGCATTGGCAGTCCCCCATAAGAAAAATCATTTTAAATAACTTACCATCTAAAGTCCTTTTTTTAGGACAGCGACAGGCATGCTTGGATTTTGGTGTCATTAGTTTGGTAGGAGACGTCGGAGGAATAACTGTCAGAAGAAACAGACAACAAAATCAAACAGGGTTCGTAAAACTGTGTATATGCTACTGACAAGCTGTAAGTTCTCAGAAAGAGTTGGCTCGCTGTCGTGACTGTTATTATTGGTTCAGTCTTCATTGTAATTTACTAAGACTTTGACGTTTTGTTTTGTTGTACTATGATACAATTGAATTAAACACCTGAGGACAGGCATTAGTGCCAGATATGGTCATGTCAGTTCCTAACAGGATTGTGGTTCTATTTTCTTATTCAAGTCACTTATATTTCTAGCAAAATAGTAATTCTTTGATTAAGTAATTTGATTAGATTTTCTGGGCCAACCTTCATTCTTCTTATAGTTATTTATTATAGTCATAGTTGTTTTTAGCTATTTAACAAAGCTGTCATTATGGAGCACAAGTAATGATTCGAGTATCAATTCCGAGGTATCAATATATAGATACTCTCATGAGTATTGATTGACCTCATAAAGTATCGATGCTAAAACCACATACCACATCCTTTAGGATAACTTACTACATACAGGGTTTTGTGCTGCCCCCTAACATGTTATGAAAAAAATCATATTGATGTTGTCAAATGGCCAGTATTTGTCATAGGTTGTATCAGATTAGTAGTAGTTAGTATTATTGATTAGCTGTATTGGAAAAAAATTGCTAAAAAAGTAATCTGTATCATATCAAATCAAAAATTCTGGCATCGCCCATCACTACTGGAAAGTAGTGATCAAAATGCCATCATGTTATAATCAGGAAACACAAACCTCCTGGTTGAAGGAAACTTCCAGTCCTCCATATTTCAGTGTTGCTCTTGTCTTTGAGAACACAGGAGTAAATCCCTCCGTCCTCCTTTTGCACATCGAGGACACGCAGCACGAAGCAGGCACTGGCTTTTTTGCTGAATTTGAAGTGTGAATTATTCACTCCAGAATGATACATGGGACGGTCAGCATTGTTGTATTTGCCCAAATATTGGAAGTGGCCATGGGTGGGATTGCTTCGAAACCAGTACACAGAATCACAGGAGGCATTGACACAGTCGCACTCAATCATCGCCTGACCGGAGATTGGAGGATAAAGTATTTTTATGTGGTCCTGCAGCAGGACCTGCCTTGAATCTGTAGAAACAAACACACAAACACAAAGGTTTTAGAGATGCCTTTGATTATTTATTAACTTTAAAACGTTAGAACTAACATCTATGGCAGTGTTAATCCTCTCAATTAGACTGTAATTTCACAGGCAGAAGGTGAAGGAAAATATTTTTACATAAGAATTTTAGACTGTGGGTCATTTGTAACCAAAAAGTGACATAATATTTCTCTTTGTCACCAGCCTGAAAGATGTCATTTGGTCATGTGCTCATCAAAAATACTGAAAATACTGAATAATGATGAAAGCGTTGTCAGTGTTTTGGACTCAAACTAAGGTGCAACGTTCCAACACCACCACAGGGCACTGAAAACCTAGCTTTTACCATCCTTCATTTGTGAAGCAGAATTTTCTACACTGAAAAACAAATAAAACACAATTAAAGTTGGACTGAACTCCATGGATGTGACGGCGCCCACTGACTCAGCCCTTTCATTACTTCTGCTTGTTTTTTGTTTTTACTTTTGTGAATCATTCTATTTTACCTTCCTCATTGACCATTTCTTCCCGGTTAGTCTGTGAAAATATCGTTCGGACATCAAAAATAATAATGATAATCTCAAGACAGATTCTAGAATCCAGGCTGCTGTTCCA
Organism: Cynoglossus semilaevis; assembly: GCF_000523025.1. Lineage (NCBI taxonomy): Eukaryota > Metazoa > Chordata > Actinopteri > Pleuronectiformes > Cynoglossidae > Cynoglossus > Cynoglossus semilaevis. The sequence goes on from NC_024317.1 coordinate 16,850,703, forward strand.
GACAGGAGGAGGAGCAGAGTTAAACCTCTTACATCCATATGTGGAGGTTGGCAGGGCATCGAAAGAAAATAAGGACTAGGGGACATAGGAGCCGAAAAATGAACGATTAAAACCCAAGACAGCCTTGGAAAGACAAAAGCTTCTCTAAATCAACAACAGAAAAGAGGACAGAAAAAGCATTAGACTTAAGGAAAATGTAAATACTGTAGAATGGCAAAAAGGTTGAAATATTTAGAGTCATTTTCAACAAAAGCAAAGTTCACGTTTGTGAAATAGGAACACGAGGGTGAAGTCAATGTTTTCACAATTTTTCACAATGGAATTTCTTCATTGTGAAAATTGAAGTATTTCATCTGCTACTAGAATGATCTTCAATGGGTTCATCTCACATTCATTTTGCGTATGTCGCAATACTTTGTCTTGTGAAATACTGCATTTAGACGCATGTCTGTGTTCTGCGCTTAGTGGTGTATTGAATTTTTTTCCTAACTTTTCTTTGTGATTGCTTGACATTTACTTGTTTCTGCTTAAGTCTTCATTAAAGTTTTACAAAGTTTTACCAAATGTCTGCTCTTTTCTCGTTTGACTAAATGCATTAAATGTTGTATTTGATTAGAGTATGACATAAATGACATTGTTTTGCCTTAATATAAAAATACAATTTAGGGTAATTCTCAAAAACGTTAACAATAAAAAAACACTTTTAAAAAATCTACAGTATGAACTGAACTAAGGTGTTAATATGAGGAGCAGAGGGACCAAATACGAAGATGGGGAAAAAGAGTCAAAAATTCAAAAAAATTCAAAAATGCATTAAATGTTGTATTTGATTAGAGTATGACATAAATGACATTGTTTTGCCTTAATATAAAAATACAATTTAGGGTAATTCTCAAAAACGTTAACAATAAAAAAACACTTTTAAAAAATCTACAGTATGAACTGAACTAAGGTGTTAATATGAGGAGCAGAGGGACCAAATACGAAGATGGGGAAAAAGAGTCAAAAATTCTAAATACTATTTTAAAATTGGCATTAATGCCAATAGTATTGAGTGGTCAGTGCTACGTACGTACAGTAAGTACATCCTAACAACACTTTCTGCTCATACATGTACAGAGTACATGCTAATAAAATACCCTACAGGACAACAGCTGGACCTGCATTCTTCTCCTCAAACTTCCTCTCCGACAGGGCTACCAGTCGGTGATAACGGCCACCGTTCCGTTCCACCATAACTCACAGCTGACTAGCTGTACTCTACAGCCACTGAAACAAGGTAAGTAAAAGTAGAAAAAGTAGAAGTATAGTATAGTAAATATACTCTTTAAAAAGAGTTTCATTTTCACTAAACTCAGCGAAAACAACTACAATGTCAATCTTTCCTAAACTCCTCTCTCTTTGTTTCGCAAGTGACCTTTCCTGTTCTTATTCTTACTGTACTGTTCCGCACTTACGCTTTTGTTTGCTTAAAACTGAATTTCTTTTATTATTTAGCATTTCCTAAATAATGTTGTTTATAAAATGGAATAGTCTTTTATTCTTGTAAATTGTTTTCTCAATTATAGTAGTATTAAAATAAACTATAATAAACTAAAAAAAGCATATCAATGACATCTACTGCGACTGGACATTACAGGCTGGATGTAGCCCGCTGACCAGGAGTTTGAGACCCCTCCACCAGATGTTCTTGGTGGTATATACAGTACATTGCCTTTACCTCCACTCTTTTGGAGTATTTTATTTAAGAATTGAAAGCAAATAGTAGAATCAGGTGTTTATTCTCATCATTAAACATTTGCCATGCATCCTAGGTTGTTTTGGAGAATTTATGAATTACTATAACACCATAAGTTCAAACTTTTATCCCTGGGCCTGATAGCTGTCACAGGTGGGGCTGCCTTCCTGTGGCTGTCTCACAGACCTGAACAGGTCCATCATCATGGCTGACCAGCCAAGAACAGTCGACAGTTCCATCCAGGTTCTTCTGCAGTTAAATGTTATTTTTATATTTGAAAAAATGGAAAAAAATAAGAGTACACGTATACTCCTGCCTAGATTTATTGCAAAGCACTGTATGTAAAACTAAGAGTATGTATTTTTCTCAGCAATGTGTTTCGTATAAAGTTTATATGTTAATGAGACAGTCCCTTCTCAATTCAAATTTAATAAATAACAACTGTAATTAAACGTCTGTTTTTCACTTGGATTTCCATGATTCTGTCGTTAACAGTATTTTCTATTTCAGTTGCTAAACTAATCTTGGTTAGGTCCATTTTTATTTCACTCAGAATGGGAACAAAGCAGTTTAAAATCTGTGTTAGCATTTAACAAAGTAAGAAACATTAACAAATGTGATTTTACAATACTTGTTAATCTTGGTAATTTTTTTCTAAAAAATATAGATATTTTTTCCAGTAGCTGAGTACATTTAGTTAATGTATAGTCTTAAAGATAAAACCAAACAAATCTTTCACATTTACATGAGCAATTCTTTCATAATTAAATACTAAAGTTGGCGGGTTCATGTTGGGCAGAGAATAAAAAAGTCAAATAAATACAATAAAATACGAAAAAGAGTAAAAGAGCTAACATAGAACACCTTTTCCGTACGAAGTGTGAGTTTTTATTTTACTATTATTCACTTTTTATTTTTTTACTTTTCTTATTATTTTTTTCTTAACGTAATATTTAAAAATAAATCGTGGCTAACGATAGGCAACTTAGTTTAAGAAGCTTATCACAGAGAAACCAGAGATTTAGCCAGATATCATGAAAGGAAATTGATTTCATCTAATCCACTGTCACCTTATTGTCCTCTGCACATTAGGGTTAGATTATTATTCCAGTTGATATAAGATGTGCTTATCTGTCGTCGGCTAAAAGTTTAGGCCTACTCTTTATTACATCTGTTAGAGGAGCTTATCGTCATCGACACTGCGGTCAAAAAAATAAATAAAACATCAGTTGTCCTACCTGCTGTCCACGAAGACACCATCACCAGTGTCCATGTCAGAACCAGGAGAGACATTCTGGCCGGTTGCCTCTGTGTGAAAGTGGTGATACCTTCTGTTGCTGCTGCCTGTCACAAATGATGATGACGTTGTTGTTGACAGTGGGTTTAACCGAGCCAACAGGGCCTTGAGTCATCAGGGTAAAACCTCCAGTGACAGTGACACTCACACACAGGCAAAAGGCTGACGTACAGCTGTGGAAAAAAAACAGCACTGAAGTAAAGATAAAGGAGCAGGATTATAAAAATCCTAAATTGTGATTCTCTGTTCAGTTTTTTACCTGCAATGAATGGTAAAGTGTGAGTTTTTTATTACATGCTCTCTATCATAGATAAACCACTCAAAACACTTTACTACACATGAAGCCATCAAGAATGTCATACACTCTGCAGGTCTGTGGTCTCTGCCCAGGTGTGTGACCTACACAGCTTAGCAAAGACCTACTTCTACTGAATGTAGTGTAGCATATTTTATGTGTAAAAATAAAAACGCAATTCAAAACTATATTCTGTTGTTTGTCGAACATGAAAAAAATGTATCTTTGCAAAACAGACACTTCGAAAGACAATGCTATACTTCGCAAAAGAGTTATTTCACAGTTTTTCTGAACACTAGAAAAAAAAGTTGGAGGTATTTCCAAAGAAACCCTCTCTGTTATGGAGTAGTGGTGCACTAGTAGCATTATTACACACATAAAGCCGCTATTGATGTACTGTCTAACAGTGGAATTATGGAGATAATGATTTTTCTACAAAGATGAGTCTCCTAAAAAACTCCATTCATTTTACTAAGATATAGTCAGGTGTCAAAACTTGTATAAAATGTATACAATACTATAATGCAATGCTAAAACATATAACTAAAAAATCCTGCCAGTGTACAGTGGCTATATACTGGCGGGCCAACTCTAGTACACATTTGATATGATCTCACGGGCCAAATACAATTACACCGTGGGCCAGGAGTTTGACACGTGTCCTAATAAATACATCATTAAAGCTAGCGTCTTAGAGGAGTGATTCATCAGCTGGCGGCCCAATTTGGCCCACGACTGGATCCCAAAATAGTGTGGATCAAAGAGGACTATAAAAGCAAAATTAAAAAAACAACAACTGAGACTTAAATAACTATCAGCATAATTATAATAAGTGTATATACATATATACTGTATATAAAAGCACTGCCTCTCAACAAAGCCTCAAACATGCTTAGTTGTACATAACATTCAAAATTAAGAAAATGCAGTTTTAAAAAGATATACATGACTAAACTAATTTCTGTTTTATATTTGAGGCAAATAAGTGATCCAACGGAGTTAAACCTGTAGGTGCGATTACGTAATACTGTATATGCACTCTACGAAAAAGTTGTATTGATGGAGCATGGTTACAGACTATATAACTTGCCACTTCATATCATCAATTTCAACAGAACGCTCTCTCTCCCACTTTTCTCTAAGCTCTTGTAGAACATACACTTCCATGGAGAAGACCAATGGATATCTTTAAAGAACACATTTTGAATATACTTATGTTATTTGCGCTGTTTATTATAGTCTTTACTAAAGAAAGAAATCTTTGCTTTTAATATGTAACTAAAACCATTTCTCTTAAACTTCATCATTTGCTGTAATATTAAATAAAGATTTATACAAGAGATGCATATAAAATCTGTCGTTATGTAATTCATTACGACTTGCCTATGCAAATGTATGCTCAAACGTATGTAATATGAAAAAATACCTTTTTCTTTAAATATAATAGAAAAAAAAACAACTAACTCTTAAAAAGCTCCAACCCCAATAACATTTGGTGAAGCAACTTTTCAATATTACAGCATAAAAGTTGGACTAAACAAGATGCTTTTTGGGGTTTGCAAAATTTTAGTATTTAAAAATGGGAAAAAACAAATAATCTTACAGAACCATCTGGGTTCTAGCAAAAAAATGTTTAGCTCCTCAAGACTAAAGTATTGTTTATGAAGAAGGAATAAAACGGAAAAACAATGAGAAATAAAACTTATGAGACAAAATAACTTTACTCTTTGTGGGACCAGTTAGGGCGGAGAACAGTATTGTGGGAAAGGTATAATGAAAGGATGTGGGCTTCATGCTGACAGTCGCATGGGGGTCGTAGCTTTGACATGGAAGAATACCACAGGATTCTTTGAAAAAAGGAGACATTGGGGGCTTCAGAGCTGCTCGTTAACTCTGAAGCCTTTGTTGGTCTCCATGTCGACGCATCAACTCGAAGGCTGATGTTCCCCTCTCACTTCACTTCATTTATCATGTCAGCAGACACTTTTGTTTTAAGTTTACATTTAGTCACATTTGTTTTTCAAGGGGCTCCAAAACCGTTTTGGAGCCTAAGACTTCTAAATTGCAATGGGTCAAATATGAAAATTTTAATTCATTTATCCAAATGAGATGGAAAATGGTCGAGCAACAAACAATATTTGTCTATTAGTTTGAAACAGGACTATAAAACTATCAAAAGAACACAATAGTATTTTGTAGTCTATTTGCCCAAATGTTCATATTAAGACATTGGGGGAAAAAATCACTAACGTTTACAGAAGATAGTCGTACTGTAAATAGGTTAACAAAAAAAATCAAAAATACTTAGCAGACTTACTGTAGATTGCTTACTTCAAAACAATGTACTATGAACTAGTCAAGTTTTTGCATGTACTTCTGACAGTACATGTTTTGTCTTCATTTTACTGAAATTTGTTCTTGGATCATTAATATAGTTTTTCCATAAACCTATCATTATTTCATTTATTTTTTTCCAAACTTTTGCATACATTATTTATTAATTTCCTTTTCCCGTTCATTTTTACTTTGCCTGGCACATCTGTTCAGATATTTGTTTAAAAATGTATAGGTTTACGGATTGAGGCAAAGAAGGAGTATTTGGTAAAAAAAATGTTAATCAATTACTAACATGAGTTCATTTTTTGAATATCTAAATATTGCAAATATGGCATAACATTTTAAAACACCAGAACCTTCAGATGAAAAACTTTTTTTTTTGCTTGTTGGCTGTTTGCAAGGTGAGTGTGTGTATGTATCTATATCAACAGTGCCAACTACAGCCTGTTAAAGGTATTACAGTCTGCTCTAGTATTGCTGTGAGATGGACACTAATACACATACAATTCTCTCTGCCCCCCCTCAAACTTGAAACTTAACATAATAACAGATGCTCTTAACAGCAAAAAGACCTGAAACCTTTGCAAAGGTTTACTAAGACATAGTTGCAATGTCTTACCTTGTCTGATGTTAACCCTGCTTCCCCGAATATGTGCCTGGTACATCTCCTCTGTGTTAAACAGGTCATCACATATAGACTTCAGACTTAGACTTCAGAAGGTGGTCTGAAAAGAAAAAGAGTAAATTACATAACCTGTGATTATAAACAACACTTTTAATCTTTCTTTTTACAAAATTACAACATATAATGAACCAAACACAAATTAAATACAGCCTGCAATGCACAATCAAACACTGAAATTGTAATTATTAATATAGGTGTTTGGAAAATGACTGTTCAGCTGACCAAGAATCTAGTGATTTATTATCAGCGCCCACTTTGTTTTCTAAACCCTGAAAAACCAAGCCAAACGGTTTGTACAAGAGTTTATCGTATAAAAGCACTTTCCTCAGGGATGCAAACCACGTTTGCTAGGATTCTTTGGATGGACTTTGCCGTTATGTGATTTTGCCACCATGGGGGAACTGAACACCATATTATACATCTCACAAAAACAATCCTTCATGGTATATCAGATTCATGGTATACTGCAAGACAAATGTATCACCACTGAAAACACTTTACCTACAGTAACTCACACAGGGAGTTAAACTGATAACCTTTTAAATCTACTTCTTTATCCACTTCTTAAAGTTTTTTTCCCTTTAGCTAAGGGGTAATGGAAATACTAAAGTTAGATAAGTAATTCTGGAATCTTTAAAATCTTATTTTTTTATCCTTTTATCCTCATTACTCACATAGCCAGAATAAAACTGCTATTCAATCTGAGATTTGAATTTTAACCTAAAGTTTAACTGCTGGCACTGACTACAAGTTTGTAACGCTGAAATGTTTTACATGAGGCGTTTGTGTGCTGTTCGTGACACCCTGTTAGCATTGTAGCAGTCTATGTGGTTAAATATGTGGTTGCACTACCTAACACACCTAAAATGTGCAAATAACATAGTTAACGTCTGGGGTGGTGTAAAGTTTAAAAGAATCTTGTCAATAAAGAATACTGTGGTACGCTCACGTTAAGCCGCTGGCGTTTGTTTTCCTAGCTAAGAAGGTAACTAGCTTTGATGCTAGTTAACTATAGACAACAAAGTTTGCTTTACAGCAAAAGCGCCACTTTTGTCAAAACTCACCTTGAAACTGGAAACTATCATTTTTACTGTGTGTTACTTTGTCAGCGTCTGTCATGGAAGCAGCGTTACAGACAGAATTGTGGACACTTTAAACGCCACTTGATTCGACTCCCGCGAATTGCGGGGAAACGTTCGCTTCCGCCATGTTTGTTACAGAGCTCCACCTCCGTCTTTATTTATCAGGTGAAGGTATGCGATGAGATGAGCGCAGGTGACTAAAAAGTAATAAGTCTGCAACGTCCCGTTTCATAGCAGCAAAGAAAAAAATAGCACTTAATTAGTACAGAATACCTCAACCTCAAAACAAGAAGAAAACAGAATGAAATAAAAATGTCCTATTTTCACTATATATATTTAACTTTGGTTTTTGGTAGTTGAAACTGTTTTAGTAGTATGATTAGGGTTTGTAGTTGTCGTCTTGTTGGCAATAGACGTCTTATCAGTGATACTTCCCATGGTAGTATTGTACTAAGTAGAAATATATGGAGTAACAAATGTTAAAAGTAATATTAGCATGGTTAGGTATTTGATGTAGTTCTTAGTACAACAGTTAGTACAAAGTGGGAGTCTCAATTGTAACAGTAGTAAAAGAAGTACTTTGAACAGGCTTTGAATTTATACCAACAGATGAAAAATAGTTCATATCAAAATTGTTTATTATGGGAAATTTAAACAACGAGTTAATACAATTTCACATACAGATACAACCAAATTCACACCATCAAACAAGTACACTGGGAAGGATCACCATAGAAAAACAGAACGTTGTCACTTCCTCTTCTGTAGCTCCCGGGCCAACGCATCGAGCTATGAAGAAAGTATTGAGATATTACTCACATTCAGTAGTATTTTAGACAGTTTTTCCAACACTAGGTCAAGAAGAGGGTTTGGCTCATAGACATGGTAAAACAGCTGAAATACAGCTGAAATGGTGCAGTGGTTGCAGGAGGGATGTTGTTTGTATATGAAAATGAAAACTCTTTGCAAAATAAAGCTAATATTCCCAGATTTGTAATTAATATGATTCTTGACTCTTTTTCTAAATTATTTAAATGTATGTGAATAAGAGAGGAAATACAAGATGGAAAAAAGTGTAGTGATATGTCACTGATCGTGTTTGGCAGGAGAAGCTTTTCCTAGTTTGACAACAGTAAATGTCACTGACATCTAGTCGTTAGACATACTGTAATAACAGTTACAGTGAATGGCTGGTTTACTTACTATAATGTCTTTCAGAATGCTCCTCCTCTGGGGTCTCAGGTAACTGCATTCTCCGGCCTCACAGAGTTTAATCTCCTCTGAAATCTGAGAGAGGAGACGGGAGAGAACAAATACAGTCAATATGTATGTAAAGATTGGGTAATTGATGTACTGAGGTAATGTATCCACGAGAGGAAGACACAACAAATACATGTCCTTGGACACGTATTGAGTGTTGTTTAAAAATAACACCAGTGAACATTTTTCGGTCACAAATGTCTTAAGGTGGCCAAATCTGATATAGAAGAGACAGCTAGCTTGATATTTGAGCATCATAACAACATTGATCATTCCTATTACAACACTGTTGTGAAATAAATTGCAGTTTAAAATGGAGATACCGAACTACGTTCTCATAGTGACCTCAAGATAATTAGAACTGACAACATTTAATTTGTTTTTATTAATGTTCACACCACAATCATTTTGAAAAGGGAAAAGTACTATCCTGACCTCTGATGTACCAAAGGAGTCCAGCTCCCTTTTCCCTCCTGGGTACCAACCATGAGACCAGTGCTGTGCATTAGAAAATTGAGCCCCAAGGCAGAGAAGCAGCCCCAGCAACAGAACCAGCCGAAACACACTCATGATATGTCTGTACCTGTCAGCAAAAAAGATCACAGGTCACATCAATCACTGTAAGCATACAAACTGGTACTCTGGTACTGGTCAGTAAATGGTGGACATACTGTATCAAAAGAGAAAGACACACAGTTATAGTCACTTACAGCTTGACAATGTTCCTTCAATGTTATAAGCAAAAACAAGAAACCATGACCTTCTGAATTTGTTCATTTCATTGTTCAATTTCCAAGCATTATCTCTGTAATACTGGCACTGTTTTGCCTACCCATTTCTAATGTGTTGTAGAGCTTTTTCCCAGAATGAGAACTTGTACTGTACTCATGTAGTACATGCACTGTATTTGAACTCCCAGATTGTATATAAAAAGTTTCTGGTTCAATCTGACATTTCCAGGATAGGTTGTTGGTTAGTAAACCAATCATGTGAAGTCTAAAAGGAGCTAAATGAAATCTGTAATCTTATAATTCATTACCTTCCCACGCGACTCCTTTTTATGCTTACCACTGTTTTAAGACTTTAAACTTGTACAAACCAAGAAATATTAATTAATTCTTGCAATTTGTTGGCCAATCCCAGATGTCACACAAGCCTGTGATGGATTGAGCAATGAATGATGGATGTACAGATGTTGTCTAAAGAAAGTGAGAAAAATGCTAAATGTTTCCTTGTTTTCAAAGCCAGATTTGAGGAAAGCAAACAATGTATGTCCAAATTAGATAATTATTCAGTGAATTAAATCATAATTATCAGAATAAAAGACAATCTTACCTAGTGGCTGCTCACAACTTTATCACCACAGGGGCTTCTTAATGTTTTCCTCAGCGTCCTCGCAGAAGCTCTCAGACACTCTTTATGTCTTTATGGTTTCTTAGCAGTTCTCCAGTTCAGATTCCTCCTCACGCTCAACCTCCTCGTCTTTCTTTGCCACTAAAAGTACCAGCAGAATTCAACTGTCACTCCATGTACATCTCTTGTCTTTCCACGTTTGCCCCGCCCATCCCTGACCCCTTTGAACCATCTATTCCCCAAAGGTGAAACAATAAAGCTCAGGGGACCAGAGAAGCAAAGGACCAGGCTAATACCTATTATCACCTACAAACATGACTGACACTTGGGGGTCAAACAGCATTAGTCACTCTACAACCCTTCATGATGGAAACATGCACTGAAGTCATTTGAATTACCTGGTTTTTAAACCTGATTTTAAATTTGGTTTGGTTTGTAACTGACATAACTGGAAGTTATGTCAGTTACATGTGGAACTACAGGGACTGTAACCCACTATCATACAAAAAAAGTCCTAATAGCATAGGTAATTAAGTTAAATTACATTCTAAATGAAATGCACACACCATTTACATACCCATTGTGAAACCTGGGCCTGTTTAGTTGAACACAACAAAGATATACTCACAGGAATTGAAGAAAGACACACATGAAGATAGTCGTCCACAGCTCAGGGTCTCTCTCGTTTTAGTTTTCACAGCCATCTGCTGCCACCTTGAGGAAGAGTATTTATTTGTTCTATCAATGTCAGTAGACGAACAAAGACAAACAAAACAATACAAAAAGACTACAACAACAATTAAGATGCAAAAAATGAACCAAGTTGTTTCAAATATCTGAAATAATTTGGGGTTATCTAAGTTAATAATAATTCCATCATTTGTGCCTACCCTGCTGTTACTGTTACTACTATGTG
>NC_024317.1:16861696-16918743 GCF_000523025.1 Cynoglossus semilaevis
AGTCTTAGTCTTTCTTATTTAGATTACAAACAAAACAGGCATAAAACAAATACCGTTATTTTACTTACCTGTTATTTGAGTTTCTGTTGCATCTAAATAAAAATGTTCTTTAACATAATTTGGAATGTTAATTTACATAGATTAACCATGATGAATTACAATTGTGATTCCTTAGATTAACCATTATTATTCCACTAATATTTTGGATTGATTGCTAGCCCAAATTTTAAAACATACGTTAAAATGATAGACGTTTTCATCACTGGAACAAATTCTCAAGGTTACCCAACTAATTAAAGTGTGTGGTTACTTTTAATAATAGAAGGTAAACAGAAGGCAACATCTGGACATTTTTTTATCCAGGAATTCTTAATGGAAAAGTAAATGTGATCTGTGGCCTCCATTAGAGCAGGTTGACCTCATTTCCTCTGGTTTTGATTTCTGTGCCACTAGAGTGACTCCTCACTCACCCTCTGTCTGACCTGACCAACCTCTCAGTCACCATCTAAAACCAATTACAACAGATACCAGAGTAGCAGTTATGTAGACTTTACCACTTCGTTACCCTTAATTATAAAAGGAAAAAATGAATGAACAAATAAATGTGTTCATGTTAATGTTAAATTGTGCACTGTACGTATTATACTAAGGTTCTATTCCGTGTCCTTATGTTGCAGATGTTTAATTGTTCAGACTGTCTCTCCCTCTGTCATCAGTGCTGCAGCATTGACGACAGCATTAGTAACAGACTGGTGAATGGATATTTGATGAAGGGTCAAAGTTCCACTGTTGATTGAAGATCCTTTAGGTCCAACACTCAGGAGAACCCTCTGATCTTTATCTCCACCAATGATTGGCAATTATTCTGAACCAGTGCCTCTGCAACATCCGTCTTCATTAGGTAATAATGAGTAACTTGTTCGATTTACACTGCGAGCCCCACATGAGCAAACCGGAAATGACACACAACATACGCAATAAATCCAGAGGGCAGAATCTCAAACCTCAAGCATTGTATTTAGGTTTGAACAGTAGGGTGCTCAGAAAAGCCATTTGACATTATATAATTATATATATATTTAATATATGTAACTGTATATGTACATATATAAGAATACCAAAGTATAGTATAACAAAGTATAACAAATGACAAAAGACCAAAAAATAAATGATCCCAATACAGTTCAATATACAACTTTGAAGAAACTAAAATAAGCATGGCGGAGCACACACGGACAATAAATAACCCTGTTTTCATGTACAAAAGTTAGGGTGACCACAGAGAAGGAATGGTCTAAGAATGAAGTTAAAAACAAAACATATAGTGTGAATTCTAAAAGAAGCTTAAATGATTTGATCTCAAGTTAATAGGCAGAGTTTGAAGAAATGTTTTCTTAACCGATTACTAGAAAAATAATAATGATGACCCACATATAAAAAAGCATTTTGGCACACGTGAACCGGCCCACACAAAGCATAGGTGAATTACAGGTCTTTTATGACCAACATCAGGTTTACACATGTAAAGTTTATGCCAAAATGAATCAAAGTTGTGATTTTGTTCTACTCCAGGAAACAGACAGACTTCGACAACTTCATTGGGATAACAGGCCACATTAGCCAGCAGTTACTTAAACCTGGTACTAAAAAAAAATACAAATCTTGTCCTAGAGCGGACCAAATAACTGCAAATAACTGAAATCAGGGCCAAAATATTGTGTTGAAAAAAAGAAAACTGCGTGACTTACATCTAGTATCCACAATATCAGCCAGTGCTCAGCTATTCTGAAACAAACCTGTGGGGTCCAATGTTGAATGTTTACCACATGGTTTTGTCTTAGTATTATCTGGTCTTCACTTTGTATACAAGGTATATGAAATTTTACATTTGTCTTAAAAAGAAAAGCAGTATTTAATAGAATTTAATATGTTTGGATAAATAACTAAAAGCCAGTTCTACACTAATCTGCTTTCTTATTTTCATAGTCTTAAGTCTTTCTCATACTTTAAAACTGACGTGTTACTCTGAAATATTTCCACCCACGCAGTTTCTCTTCACAACACATTGTTAGTACAGCTGACAGTACAGAAAGCAGAACAATTGCAATGAATTCAATAGCCACTAGGGGTAGGGTGGATGGGGTGTGAAAGTGAATTATTTGTCATAGTGACATGAATGGCACATGAAGGGCACCAACCTAAGACGACCTTGTGCCAAAACAAACATTCAGAAAAACAAAATAAGTTCCATACTGGATTTGTGTCACTGCAGAAAAGGAGAGGAGCGAGGTACGTTAGGAGGTTAGAAGGTAGAAAAGTGGCAGACCTGGTGGACAGAGGGAGACCAAGTAGAAACTCAGCCATTGGGACCAAGTTATTAGTAGGGATGGTTCAAAATATCAGGATAAAAAAACAACAATTATAGTACATCTATATCTGACACCTAAGCCCAAACACTCAACTTAACTTTGAGTGACCTGCCATAAACAGGAACACAACATCGCCTCAGCAACAAAAGCCCTCATAGTTATTGGTTGCTCCTCACACATGGACCACGCTGACGGTCTACATTGGTCCCACACACCAACGCTGGCAAAGAATTTCGTAAACGACTACACTTATTCTGCACAAACGAAGTTACAGGACAAATGCTAATGTGTCTATGTCACTCTTGATTCGCAACAAAAATGACAACAATCTATTACGTTAATTTGGGTTAGTTTTAATCACTGACATATGGACACCATCATCATGTAACTGGAATTTCCAAAAACAAAAGCCCGCTGCTGTTCTAGGTGATTCTCTCCACATTCCACTTCTTTAGCAGTAGAGTTTTTGTTAAAGCTTAATCACAGTTTGATGACACGGTATGAAACGCCATTAGGGAAATAATGTGCCATTGATGAAACTCATGGAAAATTCCAGAAGGATTGTCATTCCAGGCCAAAGTGACACTGCATGTCCATTTTCACCCGTTAACTGATGTGTTCACGGTATAGTTGGCAATAATGTGCGTCTTTTACAAAGATGCAACATTCGGAATAGCAAAAGTAAAAAATAAATTACGTCACAACAACGTAGATCACAACAGGATGTTCTGACTGAATGATAAGATTTGAAATGTTACTTTTTAGGATAGTGTAAAAGGTGCAGATGGTTATTTTTAAAGGAATTGATTTTTCATATTGAACTAATCTGCACATGTGAAATAGCTGGCATGGATTTGGTAGTGGATCAGGACAAAAAAGGTCTGACTGTTGATTTTCTTGGTGTATGTTGAATACGACAGATATGACATGTGGAGCAATAAGAATGCCGCCAACATGAATGAATTCTTTGACTTTATGTTTCAAAATTCACACGAGTTTGAAGGATGAGCGCAAAAGCATTTAGTTCTGTATAAAATGATGGAACCATGACATGTTTGAACACAACACCTTCCAAGTCAGACAGAAAGTTCTCCAACAGTTGTCAGTACCGTCAGAGTCTGAGGTGTTGGATTCAGAGGGCCTTCATCCAGTTTTAAGTCCTCCACTGACAGAAGGTGTGGATGAACGTTCTGGAAACCCCGTCTATTCCTAATTTTTGAATTTGGGGGAAAACAAAGAGGAAATACAACAGAGGCACTTTTTTCTGTCTCCAATAATCACAAATCAGTGTTGGCACAGTGTCGTGTGAGTTGCTTTGCTTGTCGCTGTTAAACTGTAAAGAGATGTTTACATTCACCAAAAACAGGCACACACAAATTAGAGCATTATCATTTAAGCACAGCAAGGGTTAAAATACACATTTAGAGAATTCCTACTCCATTACATAAAATATGTAGTGTGTAAGAACTGAAATCAATGATGGACCTAACTAGGAGTGCACTCAATGTTGATTTGGAGTAAAACGAGAGCAGAAATGTTGAAGAATGCTGGGGAAAAGGATGACCACTCATCTGACCAGGTTCAACAGGAGCCTCAGAAAAAAGGCCTCACCTGGAGAGACCTACCACTACCTCATACAAACCCAAAGCTAACAAAATTAAGACCCTAAAAAACCTTTCACAGAACTTGTCATTTTGTACATTTAAAAGCGTTGCTTTTGGTGCAAATTGTGCATGAAGAGTTCAAACAATCTACACGGTCACTAAAGCAGCCTGCCTGAAAACTCTAAAGTATTTCAGTCTGATTGTGCTCCGTGTGTAAACCCAGGTAACGAGGGGAGTGTTAGTGTGTTAGTTTGATTATGGACAAACGTAGGGTGAATTTCAACACTAAGTGAAAAGGGTGTCCATACTGAGGCCTCCTCCACATTTAGATTATTTTTGCTTTTATTCAGGATTTCCTTCATTGGTTTAGTTCCTGTCCACTCCAACGCCCTAGAGCTTGGGGTTTTATGTAGTGTCCAAGGACACACTGATTGTCCAATTGCGCCGTTACAAAACTCTGAAAGTTTAAAAGGTGAACCACAGCATTCTGGCTTGTGGAAGAAAAACAACATTGTCCACCATTGTTAAGAATCCTGACAACATTCTTCTGTCAACTCAAAGTTTAGGACTCCATGTTTGACATCAACAATCCTCATGCATCTGGTACTTTGAATGTCCAAACTTTTACACAACTGAATGTATACAGAGCATTGGCCAAACCTGATAGCTCATTTCTGGCACTTTTTTGGAACAAGCTAATTCCCCATCTGTCTGATTCTCTGTTGGACAAGACTGATGGTTTGGTCTGTTTGTATTCTGACAGTTCCCCATATCCATGTCCAATTTCAATGTCGGTCATTTTAGCCAATATGGTGCAAATATAGATTAGAATGTTGGAGATATTGGTCTGCAACTATGAAGACAAGTTTACATTTGGTAATCGGAATGTTGAACACGTTGCTTTTTTTGAAATGTTTACATTTCCAATTTTGTGTAGATAAAAGTTTACTTTAGATTTTTTCTAACCACGTGGAAATGTGGATCAAAAACAGTAACACTACTGGCCTGCAGAGGGCAAATTAGGAAAAAACTCTAGGTCTTGCTGGCTTCCTTTAACATGTGACCAACATTTCTCACTGAGAATTCTGTCAATATCGTTGGTCAACAATTGGGTCTCTTAACCAGTTCCACATCATCCACATTCAAGTGATAAACATTTAATATTCAGAAAGATGTTAGCGATCAAAAAAGTCATATTTTAAGGTGTAGTAACCTGTCAATCAAGCTACGTTAGCTCCAACCACATTAGTCACTGTGTTAACGGGACAAAGTCAATGTCTGGTTTAAAAAATGAAAAAAAAAAACAAAATTGAACAGTCACCAACTTTGGGGTCAAAATGATTGTAGTCGGGAGTTTGGGGTACTTACTCTAAAAACATATATATTAAAAATCCTTAAAAATTAGAATAGTTTAAATCACAGCATTAAAAAGTCTTAATCTCGGGGTTCTATCCTGAAGCAATCAGTCAATATTTTTACCTGAGCTGCTGGAGTTGAAATTAGGGCTCGCATCAGAATCACTGTATCACTGACATTTGTCATCACGACAGCAATATAAAGGCTGGCTGTCAATTTCCACATCACTGAAAAGAAAAATGACAAATATCTGGTCGTAGTTCGAGCCTCAGTTTGGACACAGTCAGTTTTAAAAACTAGTGAAAGTAACATCACATCCATCATCAGCGTTTGAATAAACAGGTAACATTCGTCCGCATGTGGGGAAATCACATGGATGGCAAAAAAAAACAAACAAAAAAAAAAAAACATGAACCTATTAAAAACAAAGGTCATACAGCAAAGAAATGCAGTCATATAATCTAGAAGAATAACAAAGTGTGTCTGTAGACAAAAATAATTATATGCAATGTACATTTGGATACATAGTGAAAAGAACTGAGGACTTGTATTGTTACTCAGAACAAGCGTTTATCAGAATTGGTCAACAGCGCCGCGGTCACTTACAGAGTGTAAAATAAATCTCCTGGCATGAACATTTTCTATGTGGGGCAAGAAAAAAAATGAAATGTAAAAACTACTTTACAAATGGTGTTTGAGAAATGTGTAGATTAGAATGGTTTTTACTGAGCTACTTTTAGGGCCCAGGCTGCGCTAGGCTAGGCTAACAACTGAGACTGTTCTCCCTACTGGTGTGACTTTATATGGAGGTACTGACACAGTGTGTGCACCCACAGACAACTCCACTGCTTTTTAGTTTAAATTTCTAAACTTAAACTAAATTTTAGTAAAATACGACCAGTGTGTTGGTAATTTTGCTACATATATAAGAGCTAAGCTAATTAGAGCTACATGTTGAAGTCTATGACTTCTAAGGGATTGTTTCATGGCTGTGTGTGAACTGTTAAAACAGTCTTTATCAACTGGAAACATGGAGAGAGAGAAACAGGGACGAGAGCTGCTGGGTCATTGCTGCCTTGTTTGGTAGGTTTATGCAAATGTAATTTATAAAATGAAATGAAATGAATGAATGAAAATGTTCACCATTTGAGCGGCTATTAATTAAGAAGTAATTGTTTCCTAATGTTCAACATTTGAGCAGCTATTAATTAAGAAGTAATTGTTTCCTTGATTTAAAAGGCAAAGTCTAGACTTTTGTATGGGTTAGTTTACAAACTTTAGTCTCCAGTAGAAAAAGACCAGTCAACGGTGTGTTCTAAAAATATCTTAATAACTTAATTAGGAATACATTTTTAATATGTTATCCTTTTATTATGTTACTTGGAAATGTAGTGTCTACAACTGAGTGTCATGTCGCAGGCAAGGTGCTCAACATGTGTCAGTACCAAAAGTACTTCTCAAATTTTTTCCCCATTCTGTTTGATTCAGATGTGTGTGTGTGTGTGTGTGTGTGTGTGTAGACTTTGATACTCCTTGGTCTGAGTTATTCTTCAGCATGGCTCAGGCAGTGTGTGTTTGTGTGTGTAGATATTACAGGTCCCACCCAAAAATGCAGCAAAACTCAAAACCGTCTCAGAAAAAAAAAACCCAAAAACAACGTATTAGGATGCAACACAGTAAGGTCTATATACATATAAAGACGAGTGGTGGAAATATAGGGGCTGTATAGACAAGAACAAATATTACAAAATTTTCAAAAAGGCATCTTAGTTATTTTCTGTGTCCCATTGCGCTGCCCTGCTCTTTCTGCTGGACCGGGGGACCTGTTCCCTTTTCCTTGTTTCAGTTCATGCCATCCACTCTCCAGGTCCTTAAGTCTAAATCCATCTGATGGAAAAATATGCAGTTTTTGTTTTCATGGTAATGTGTGAGTGAGTCGGTTTGTGAATGAGTGTATGCTGGATGTTTATTTGTTCACTCATAATCCATTCATCCATCCACTCCAGGCCCCTACTTGAAGTTGGCATAGTCAGAAAAGGCATCGATGTACTCCTGGACGACTTTGTAGCAGAACTCGTACTGTTCCTGAGGGAGAACAACAGAGAACAGGGAGAATTATGTTCTGTAGCTCAACTCAAAGGCAGCATATTGGTTTATGATTCAACTGTGATAACAAGTCCAGAAGGAAAAGTTCTTACTAGTGTCTGCACCATGTGGGGTCTCTGCAGTCTAAGGCTCTTGACCGTCTGGAAGACGTCCAGAATGCCTTCTGCCTTCACCCTTTCCAGGACTGTACTCAGTGCACAGAAGGTTCCTGTTCGTCCAGCACCAGCGCTAAAAATACACACAGTGAAAAGAACACATGCGTTTTTTATTACGCTCAATGCAGTGACCATGTGCACAGTTACAGTTGGCTGAAATGTGACAGGCCGACAGTTCCCTCAGGGAGCAGGCTAAATGTTAGAAGGAAGACAAAAAAGTCCTCCGTGCTGTTCCTTTGAATTCCTAAGGAGGGCACCGTTAGCTATAAATATGCTCATTCTTTTGTACAAAAACCCTTTTGTTAACAATAATAATAAGATGTAGACAGAGTGAGGAAAATTATGTCTTTGCCCAAACCTTACAAGCCAGTCCTGTGGACTTTCTGTGAGTGGGTCACTGGTATTTAAAAAAGGAAGGAAATAATGGAAATATCAGTTCCTACTCTGTGAGGAAACACTCAGATCAGGGGACGCCCCTGATCTGGCATCCAGGTCTATTTTTAAAAAGCTCTTAAAGACCCAGCTTTTCAGAGAGCGCCTCCTGTCCTAGCACTTCCGTTCTCCTTCTACATTAGTCTCCACTTGAACACTCTCACCCTCTGGAAACCACTTTCCTAGCTAGTGGTCTCCTTTCAAGAGTTCCTCTCTGTTGACTGTTAAATGCATGAATGTTTTAAACACACCTACAAACTACAAATACAAGAACTTCAAAAAAACTCTTATAAAATGTCTCCATTGCTCACCTGCAGTGTACAGTGATGGGGTGATTGCCCGACTGTTGCTGTTGTTTCTGCACCGCAGCAATTATATTGATCATGCCCTTTCCATCAGTGGGGATCCCCACCTCTGGCCAACCATGGAAATGAAACTGACGGACAGCTCGAGCCTTGTTCTCCTGGGAGCAGGGAGGATATATTTATATATATATGTTGTTTCGAGTACATATTTGACCTTGCACTTTAAAAGTAAGAATGCATTAAAGATGCATTTGTTTCCTGTCTCACCCTGTTGTTAGTGACCAGGAGATCACGCACTGTGTAGCTTTCACTTTCCTCCTCCCTTTTCAGCTCAATGGAGATGTCGCCGTAGACCACCACTCCATCCCCGGGCCAGTACTGAGCACATTTCTCCTGGAATCAGAATCAGTAAATGACTGATGAATCATTTGTTGTGAGGTGTGTAAGGACATTTTTTTGTAAACACAACAGAATGCCTGTTTTCAAGAGAAATGACTGTAGAAGAAAATGAGTCATCAGTTAGAACAATAAGAAGGGGAATTCTCACCAGATCCTTCAGGTGTACTAAAAATAATGGCCTGTGAATTCCATTGAATTCCAAATGAACGATTGATCAAATACAATATTTGATGCGATTTTAAAAATTCTGGAGATATAAATATAAGACTTAAAAAGTTGCACGGCACACACAGACAGCACACACACAAACCTGTCCTCTCTCCTCCAGTTCAGTGAGCATAACAATGGAGCAGCTCCTCCACTCCCAGATCATTCTCCAGAAGTCTTCGATGGTGTGCTGTAAGGGACCCTGGCTCGCCATGTACGAGTCCTTCTGACGGTAGCCCTACATGGAGTAAAGGCAGGAAAATTACAACTACCCTGGAAGTACCAGCGAGGGATGGTGTGAACGAATCAGCACTTTATTTACACTCACATCGATAAAGGAGGCGTTGACGTAGTCTGTGTTTTCCTCTCCTCGTTTGACTGGAATGATCACCCTGTTGAACTCATCTGTCACAGTGATCAACAAACCAGGATATATTATATTAAGTAATTGAAGTTTTATTGTTTATCAAACCTTCTGACTGTGATACTAAAGACAGTGGCATTTAAACAGAATGATTCTATTTGGTTTACTCATGCATTTGAAGTCAGAGAATAAAGGTAAAACTAAGGTCACTAATATAAGCTAGGAAAGATTAGAGAAAACAGAAACACAGGTGATTTTGATGGACGGTTATAAAATGTTTGAAAAGTTAGAATGAGATCAGAAATAGGTTAAAGCAATGAGTAATTGGTAGCTGTGAGCTGAAAAACTATTTTCAGCTTAGAGTAAAAAAAATGTAGAAAAAAAGGGTTTGTCAAAACATTCAACACAAACATTAAGAAAAGCAGTTAAATGATTACAATGGAAAAGATTCGCATTTCACAACCATCACAAAGTTGTGGTGGAATTTTCTTAATATGCATTTCAAAGTTCACTCACATGGAATGATCTGAAGAACCCTGTTCTTCTTCATGTTGGCTGGAAGGTTTCCTGTTCTCATCTTGTCATTTTGGATCTTGATGGATGTTAGTTTCTAGCAGAAACATGATTTAAGCTTTAGTTTGTTTATAATAAATACATACTTTTTATTTTAAAGTATTTATTTAAAATATAATTACATAAGTTACAATCTGAAACAGAAATAAAAAAAATCTAAAAGAAACCTTAAATTCTGCATCCAGACCGCTGCAGCCAGCTCCAGGTAAAGGAGTGTAAAGTTTGGCCAGGTGAGACTCCAGAGAGGTCACCTCCAGCTCTGTGTCTCCATACAGGTAGTGCTCCAACAACGCCTGGAATATGAAGACGTACTGCATCTGTGGGGAAAAAAAACAAAACATATTTCATATTATCACTGATGTATATGCAGCCTACACCTGGACACAAAAACACCTCAGCTCCACTTACATCAGTCTGGACCATCTGACAGCGCTGTGCTCTGATCCGAGTGACGAAACCAAACACGTCTACCTTCCTCTCTGCGAGCATCATGTCCACCATGGCATCAATCACAATGAAAGTACCTGTTCTGCCCACCCCCGCACTGACAGAGACAGAGACAAAAACCACTAAGGTAAGTTCTGTAAGTGTGGCAAGGACTCAAAAGTCAGAGTACAGATGGTGCACCACTTACCTGCAATGGACTACAATAGGCCCAGCGTACTGGGGGTTAAAGGTTTTGACCTTTTTGAGAAACTTGAGCATTCCAATGGGAGTGAAGGGCACCCCAAAGTCTGGCCAACTGGTAAAATGAAACTGGGTGACCAGTCTCTGAGGCTTTTTACCAGACACGTCTCCAACCTGGAGAAAAAATAAACTCTGGGTAAGAGACAAATCATCGAGGAGTTCCTCCAAGGACAAAACAATAACTCAATATAGATTTTTTTTTATTTTTGAAAGGATTGTGCTTTCACAGAAATACATGAAAACAAAACATTGGCAATTTATAAAAAATGCCAACTTTTGTTCTAGTTCCTTCCTCAACTGAGAAACGGAACATCTTTCAAGCTCCAAGAAGAAGTCCAGTTGTTAATCAACTAAACTCTTTGGACTTTGTTGTAGTTGTAATTTATGTTGAACAAACGCTCTGAAGCATCAGAGACACACAAAATGACCCGACAGGTCACATTTGGCCCGAGGGCCTTAAGTTGGACTAACTATGGGCTTCAAAGCTTGAGATAAAACAATAACAAACGTCCATCTCTAAGAGTCTTAATGTGGTACCTGCTGGATGCAGAACTTTCGTATGGTGTAGTCCACTAAAACCATGCTATCTTCCACAGATACGCGGATGTTCCCATATGTCCAACAGCCCTGGTCCGGCCAGTACTGAGCACACTTACACTGAAAAAGAAAAAACAACCCAATATGGTCATGGTCAATATGGGTCCAATTAAAATGCTAGTAAAGTCCACCTTGGGTCATTTAAGTCAGCCCCAATGTACTGATCCTTCAATGATGGTACTACTGATTTAAGGGGTGGAGTTTGAAGGAGGATCACCTCTTTCCTCTCCTTCAGGTTGGTCACCATCACTATCGTGGCTGTGTTCTGCTCCCAGATCATCCTCCAGTAGTCATTTACTGTCTCCTCCTTGGGCCCTGGTGAAATTAGAGTGACACAAATATCGACTTATAAATTATGCTAAATTCAGTTGAATAATTTTGCTGCAGCAAAGAGACGGGCGTTACCTTGAGCTGCAATAAACTTGTTCTTCTCCTGGTAACCCTGTGGGAAAAAAACATATCTGAGACAAAGTTCATTACTTGGAAAATAGATAGAAACTTTTTGGGTATTAACAAACATTTATAAAGGAGGCGTTGATGAAGTCAGAGTCGGGGACTCCCTCTAGTGGTGAGAGGTGAACCCTTGAGTGATCATCTATGAGAGAGGGAGAGACAGAAAGATATGGAGGTGTAATGGAGAAAATGAGTAACAGCATGTTGTTTTATTACGTTAGCGCATTACAACATTTTGAAGCAACAAATAATAGAAACTTTACTCTTAACTCTTGACTGAGCACTAGAGGGCAGGCTTCAGAAACAGAGTTGTTTTGGTTGGGTTAAAAAAAAAAAGCTTTCAAGGTGTGCCCCACAGCTTCAAGTTATTCCCAACACCAATAAATGATACCACAGTGATACAACTGAGGTTTATGCAAAAAGATACAGTGTTAAATACGTAAATAAACTCACAGCTGAGTATTATTATATAACCGGGATTTACAAAAAATGCCATTTAACAGTGTTACCAATAATAGTGTTGTGGCATTGCTGTGTTTCCACTCTTATCTTCTCTGTCCTGTTATACTTTTATTTCTCTAAATGGGATCATAAACTGATTACAAACCGATATCAGGGTTAGGATGGGATATTACTTATCTATATCTTATAATAATAATTTGTACAGATTGTATAATAAATCAGTAAAGCACTTCCTGTACAACTTCATTTTTGCACTTAGGTAAATCAGTGAATCATTTTTGGCCTCAGGCTTTGGCCACAAGTGAGTGAACTGTTCATGTTCTGGTTTCTGTTATGACTCACATGGCAGGATGTTAACATATCTGTTCTTTTCTTTATTCTCATCCTTGGACGCAGCGTCACATGACGCCTGTATGGGGCAGACTGGCAGTGCCTAGAAGCAGGAGACAAATCAAGGAGAAGAGCAGACAGATGTAAATCATTCAAATGTTCACATGATCTTTTTATCTGCTGCGTAAGCAACACAAACGAGGGAAAGGTTAGGTTTTAAATTCTCATGTTAAAATTGTTTGTCTTTTTTAAAATAAACATTGTAATTTTTAATGGTTTGGGAAAAAAACATGAAAAGTGACTTTAGTTTAGATTAGATATATAATGGAAGAGCTCAGCCTTCCACTTCACCTTTAGGACAAAAAAATAAACCTGACTTTTAACAGAGAAGAAAAAAACAAGCTGACACTATAAAAGTCACTGGAGCCTCTGTGTCATAGTCACACATGAAACTTCCACCATGCCACAGATTTTTCCACTCACTAACATGTGACATTTTTGGAAGTGTCTTTGTCTGTCTAATTGACTCATGCACCATAATATATAGGAGGCCACAGACCGTCTCTGTCTGTTGATGTTTGACTAAATATGTCTTCACACTGGCCTTGGTACTGTTGGACTGTATGATTCTGTCAGGTTAAGGCTTTTTAAGGCCTCTCCTGTTGGTCATTCAGCACCACTGTCTCTGTAGGCTGCTGACTAAGTCTTGACATGTTCTACAGGCACGTGAGCCTCATCCTCTGTGGTTCATTCTGCGAGCATGTGTGTGAGAGTGACGTACATTGAACTCTTCTCTGAAGAGTTTGTTGTCATCCGCCATGCGACGGTTCATTTCTTCCTCCAGCTTGTCAACAGCCAGAGGTGGGTACTTTCTGTTTGTGCTGGGCGACCGGGCCAGGAGCGGCACACTCTGGAGTTCTTCTCCAGACAGGCAGCAGGGCAGCAGAGAAGTAAAGAAAGAAGAAAGATAAGTCAAACCCAGGCTGAGAAATGCAACAGTTTGACAATAACTGCCTTTTTCGATCGCTCTCTTTTGTAAAGCTGTCCACCAGAGGGCACTGTGACACAATATTCAAAGAGCAGAAGCGGAAGTATACAGTAAGTGCAGTAGTGTGAATTAGGCAGTCGCAGTCAACGGAAGCCTCCTGTTAACACTGAGCCTGTCCAATGTTGAGTCAGGGGAGAAACATCTACTTCGGCCGAATGTCTAAAGTTAATTAACTCATAAAGATGACGCAAAACAAATGTTATGGTAGGTTTTACGAAATGTTTGTTCCGCTGTTGTCTTAGGCATTCTTTCATCACATCTTAACCTGAAACCTGTCTTCAGCCTTAGAGGGATGTTATGCTACGTTTGGACTGTATTTCCCATGTACTGTATGTATGAACTGGACAGGACAGTAAGTGGTTTTCAGGTTATTCAGTATGTATAAAGGTTCTTGTTAAATAATGTCATTTCGCACTTTGTTTATATTTTCAGTAACATGTTGCCCAACAATCCAAGGGTCTCATTGTGGATTTCCAGGTCTTTCAGGACTTCTGTTTCCATGGAATACGGTGGCCATTGAAATGGAAGTGAATGGGGAGTTATTATTGGACGATAGCATGTTCTTAAATTAAGCCTCACAACGAAACAAAGTCAGTGACATCTTCAAAAGATGCGATGACGGCGACTTTCATCTTCGACCCCGTTGTCAACTGGATGTGGTGTCAAAACAATGATCACTCTCCTGCTCACACATCAGACCATTTTCTCTTTTCCTTGAAATGAACATCATGTTCTAACAGAAATATCTGGTACTCCCACATGGGAGTGTTAGGAACATGTTTGACTGACAAGTAGACTTGGATACAAATCCAGACTTCTTAAATCAACTAAACACTTTTGGTACTTTTTTAAGGCTCAGTTCTTTAACCACAGATCAGTGCATTGATTATGTACATAATGACTAAGGTAAGGTAACGTAAGGGCTGTTTCTAAACTACATCTATTAATACCCATTTACTATTGAAGTCGCCCTGATTGTAAAGCTTTTTTCAAAGCCTCAAAAATTATCTTCCATCTCACTGAGGTCAAGTTTCAGGTCTATTGAACACTGACGAAACATTTGACCCTAAAAACATCAATGTTGAAACTAACACACTTTCAATGATATTATGATTGAAAGAACCTTCATGATAACAATGTAGAGTTGTATCATTGATATTTATATCAATTCATAGTAAGTATAATTTCAGGTCAAAGCCCTACTAGGAGCAAAAGTTAAAAATTAAGCAACAAACTCCGTACATCACACCAGTCTGTTTTGTTTCCTTTCACACAGACACAAACAGCCTGGTTTTCATGAGGCGTGTTCTTCACATAGACATGATGCAACACAATGCATTCCATAACCCTTTACCTTGACCT
Source organism: Cynoglossus semilaevis (assembly GCF_000523025.1). Classification (NCBI taxonomy): domain Eukaryota; kingdom Metazoa; phylum Chordata; class Actinopteri; order Pleuronectiformes; family Cynoglossidae; genus Cynoglossus; species Cynoglossus semilaevis. The sequence continues at coordinate 16,876,506 of NC_024317.1, forward strand.
CAACCATTGCAACTGTATGCCTTATGTTAAGCCTTGACCCAAACTTAACCAGCCCTAATTATCATCTTAACTCCAAACTAAATCTTAAATCTAAAAATATCTTTTGTCCCAGTGGAGAGCTGAAAACATGTTCCCGGCAACAAAGCATTTTACCAAAATAGTCACTCTGACTCACAGAGGAATGATTTTCTTGCAAAAGCAGTTCTTACTAAATATTGAAATTTAATTGAAAACTCCTGTCATTATGAAATTAAAGTGTAATAAAAATGACACTAGCATAGCATCACATCTTACCTGTATCATCCGATCTCCCGTTGGACAGTCTGAAGGAGTTCGAGTGACTTCCTGCCTGCTTGTACTTCTTGAACCTGACAATCAACATGCAAGCGAAATTTTAAAAACATAAATTCAAAGCTCGTCAACAACATCTTGTATTTTGGGCGAGAGTATGTGACCAACCTGAGCATGTAGAGGATGATGATGATGAAGATGATGACCAGCAGGGAGGACAGCCCCACCATCACAGTTATGATTGGCATGTCATCTGCCGGGTCTTTGCCCATGTCTGAGAAACAGGTAAAGGTAAAAGTAGAATATTTGATGTTCATTCTGTTGTCTACACAATCATGGCTCTTTTTTTTTTTTTTTTAATATTATGTCAATTTAACTCAGAGTAGTAACCTTGAATTATAATAAGGATCAAGTTAACATTACTACAGTGAATATATCAGAACGATTTTGAAGTGTGATATTAAATGATCAAATTAGATTCAATATAAATCTACTCAAAATGAATTAGGCTTCTATTGGGTTTGTGTCCAAAGCTTTAATCCCCAGACTGGTTAGTGAGGTAACGGGAGACTTGGTAGAACTTGATCAGATTGACAGTGTCATAAAAATGTCATTATCATATAGATGAATTCCTTCTCAATATTATGGGCTTCAAATGTGTTAATACTTCCATGTAGCCGTCTAACATAATAAAATATAAGTGAGAACTTGGGCTGCTATCTTAAATGCTAATGAGCAATTCTTAGCCATTCAAAATAAGTTGTTTCAAGAATTGTTATTGTTTTTATACAAAAGACAAATCAATGCTTTATCTAGGTTTAAATGGCAGTAAAGGTGTGAGTAAGATCTTTATTTTTAAAAATACACTGACAGTGATTTTTGCCTTTTAAACACCAGCCTCCCTCTGTTTCTTATTTTAGTGGCTGTGTCCACATTAATAATTCAGAGAGTGTAAAAAACAACCGGAAAAGCAAATGAACAATGCATCTGTGCGGAGCAGACCAATCACAGTTTAACCAAAATGTCCACGTTCTCCTTCCATATCTGGCAGAACCAGTGGGAGGCAGCAGCCCGAGAGTTAATGCGTGAAAGACAGGACACTTAAAAAGGCACTGGCTTTGAATTAAAAATGAATTATTCAAAGTTTAAATCCTAAACACTCTCAGTGGTGAGTCTGTGTTCAGCTATGCTTTACAGGAAAAACTAAATATTACACAGGTCAAGTTATCTATTTGTGGAAATACATCCTTTAGATTACAATGGCTGACCAATTTACACACGTTTTCACATTGTGTGCAGTGGTCAATGGTTAAAAGCAATCCTGTGTGGTCAACTGCTGACCTTTCCTCCCCTACCTGTACCAAAGACACCACAAACTCCACTGCATCATTTGCACGTGTGTGATTTCATGCCCTGTTCCAGAGACTTTTTAGTGTTCCTCCACATGCCTGCTGCTCTGAGCTACATACACACCTCAGCCAGACCTCAGATAAACCTGACAGACCAATCAGCATCAACAAGAACTGCACACAAGGTCCACGGAGACAGAGGACAACAATGGAGCGATGACGCCCCACCTACACACCAGCAGTCCTTATGTTATGTAACAGACGCCACGCTGTGCAATGTGACCACATCTGTTGCTCTCATGTTGATGACCACAGCATCAAGAGTTTCCTAAGGAAGAACAACACTCGGCTAAGACACAGACTTAGTCTGTGTGTTTTGGAGGGCAACACCTGCTGATCTTAGTCGATGCCCAAATTAGACACTACAATAGCAAAAACTGTTTAGCTTACTGCTAACATCTGTACGCCTCTGGTTAGATAAAAAAGGACTCCCCTACTTCTAGTGTAGTAGTGTGTCTAAGTTATTACATACATGTTTAGTATTGTTTATCACATTAAGAAGACTGCAGACATGCACAAACACTGACCCCTAGTAGTGGTGTCTGAGGGGAAAACCACTCCCGGCTCTGTGGTGCTCTCCGTCTCAATTGTGAGGATATCCTCATATGAATAGGCCTCTGTGGTCACTTTATCTGGTGTGGATGTTGTTGTGCTGCTGCTGCTGCTGTTTCCCCCTCCCTCCACCTCTGGTCCGGTGCTCGGTGGTGCCTCAGTGCCTTCTGGGCTCGGGGGAGCAGGGATAGGTAAGACCCGTATGGCAGGATCCGGGTTCACAGGCTCCGCACCTCCCATATCACCTGGGCTGGTAGGTGTCGTGGCAGCGGTGGTTGTCACTGGCACAGGGATGACCACAGAGGGGCCAGCTGTGGGGGGGTCTGGGGGCACCACTGCTGGTGCTATTGTCAGGTTCAGGGAGGGTGCAACAGCTGGGTCTGTGGGTGTGGTGATGTTTGGAGGACCTAAAAAAATGACATCAGTCAGAGAAAATGTTCTGGAATGGTCTATGCTAAGTGAATGGAAAAAGGAAATTAAGGTGGATTAGATGGATCACAACAGAAATGGTTTCTTTTTGCTATAATACAGACTACAGTGGTTTGAGAGACAGACAGACAGACAGATAGACAGACAGACAGACAGACAGACAGACAAATCGTACTTGTGACAGGAGCATGATCCTGGGCTGAGGCCTTGAGGGCAAGAGCTAGCAGCATGAGCAGGGGACACACCCCCATTCTGCCCTACATGGACAAATGAAGAGAAGGAAGCAGATAAGGATGAGTCCATGAAACCATTTCTTAAAATTGCACTCACGTCATTCAGAAAAATACAATAAATGAAATTGTTTTTTGGGCATTTGAAAACCAGCCACATAAATTTACAAGATAAATTCTTTGGCACATGTCAGACTTGTTACCTGAAAAAACGAAGTTGGCATCAGTCACTCATTCGAACAGCGTAGTCCTGAAAACAAAGAAGGGACAGATTTAAAGGATGCTAGTTGTTTATAATGTGCACAGAAGAGACAATAAAACAGAACTGTTGACAGTGCATGTACCGTACATCTAACAAAAAAACCTAATGACAGAATTTGTGATAGAATTATTATTAATTTGTTTCAAAAGTTAAGAAAGTGTTTAAATTTAAGATAACAGGATGTCTGTTACTGCAACGTTACGTCAGGTGACACACACGGTCGAACACGTTTTTTATTAGATAAAAAATTCACTGACTGTGAATCAGCAATATGAGCTGACGACAGCAGACGACAAAATTAGAGTAAGCATCAAATGCACAGTTCAGCAGCCTGGGAGGGTTGTCAGCTCTGACTAAACTGTGATAATCCCTTCCTAATCCCGATGCTCTGAACCTGAATTTCATTCCAACTGTCCGCCTACCTGGTCTTGGCACAGACATACACAGCTCTAACCTCAATCTTTATGAAGTAGCGACCCAGTAACGACAAGCAAGGCTAAGTTTCGAGTCACATACAGAACCTACACCGCTGATTCGTACAAAAGTTTTGCTAACGTTGTGGCCATCAACCGGGCTACAATGACTGTCCATGTCTGTGTAAACTATCTTCAAAAGAGTCAGTCCTCGATTTATGCAGCGTCATCATGGACAACCTGACTGTGTTAAGGGACGACAGGTTGGACGCTGCAGTTAAGAAGAACAGGGAGCAGCTGAAGGACATAGACCTATCCAGTGAAGTGGGCTATAGAACCCCCAGCCAAAAGTGTCTGTAGTCAGATGGGCGGAGGAGGCAAAGCTGGAAAACTTTTGTCTGCTCCACAGGAAAGACGAGGCTTGGGGAGGAGATGGGTCAAAGGGCCGGCTGCTCCACCTCCTGGACCTGATCCAGGATCAGAGGAGTGAACCGTCAGGGAAGAGTAGCTCCCCATCTGGAAGGTGCCTCGTAGGCTTACCTTAAGTCAAAGTGAGGTTGCAAATTTTCTCATCCTCACACAGGAAGTGATATGGCGACACAGCTAGAACGGCATCGCGCTGCTGTTTCAGGAGTCGGAGAGACGGAGGCTACAGGAACAGACGTATTGATTTCACTAAACTTTGATCTCTGATTTTGCTACATTTCCAACTGAAGAGTGACTCCAGTTTTCTACAGGCCGTACAGGGACGCCTCCATGTCACATGTGCCATTGTGTTGTTTAAACTGATATTAGGTCATCCAGTTGCTAACCATTACAGATGCTATTGTTGTTAGAGCTCATGCACTTTCATCTAGAGACTGTGCACACCCAACTCCCTGTAGACACATGCTAATGTCTTTTGGGCTCCTCGGAGCAGCAGGCTTCCTGTGTGCCTTTTTTTTTAGATTTATTTGGTGCTTGTGGAGGTTATCATTAATTCACAAGACACTGCTTTATTTTGGTGCCATTTTTAGGTTTTCTGTCATCAGTGGATTTTTTTTGGTTTTCTACACTGACCATTATTACTAAATAACTGTTTGTTGAATTTTATATACAAAATCCAGACCATTAAGTCTGCCATGTTGTCAACAACCAGGTTTGGACAAATATTACACATGTATAATTAGGATAATTAATATTATATATATAATATTCTGATATCTACCGTGCAATCCGTGATCTCCAGACAATGAAACAAAACCTTAGCCTTAGTTCTACCTTTGTACTTAAAAATCCAATTACACTGACGTGGTGTATACACTGTAAAGACAAGAAAAGGCTCAGGTCTGCCGTCTGTCTACTGCAGGCAGCTTTGATTATGAATGACTCATCAACTGGAAGTGGAGAAAAAAATACCCCAGAATAGAATATTGATTCATTTTAATGCTTCATCTTGTGCTACTGTATGTTCAAGGAATTTGTTACAGATTTTCTTAATAAAATATAAGCATTTTAACTTTTTTTTCCTTTTTTCTGTATCTTATAAAGGCAATGTCCTCAAGGGTTACTTTTGAGCACCTCTGTACCACAGGAATGGGAACAGATTCTAATTGAGAAATAGCACCCCCTAGTATCATTCTGTGAAGGTCTCCCCCCCCCCCCCCCCACCAACCAAAGAAGAGCCGGGGGTGTTTCAACAACACCCCCCCCCCCCCCCCCAAAAGCAGCAGTATGAAGACGAGGTGTTTTCCAAATGACTAATCAGTCATTAAAATCAAAGAGGTTGTGACTGAACAGTTCACTTGCCCTCATCTGTATTTTTTTCTTATTATTTTGCATGTACAAACACATTACTTTGCTCTTCTGTTTGATTTGGAAATTCAAACGTAACAGGTTTAAAATGACATCTAGAGAAAAAAACCCCAGGAAAGGTGGTTCACGTTTTTCTTTATCATGAATAACAAAGAATGTCTGTAGTTACATTAAAAAGAAGTATTTTTTCATTCCTGATACAAATGGACTCTTGACACTTCAGTGGTCTCAATCATTCACACTATGGAAATATTTCCCTCCGTCTCCCACTGAAAGATCTCGCCTCAAGAGTCACTGCAGAGCCAGATAATGCTTTTCTGTCCGTCTCCATTTATGGCATATTAATTCAGTTCCTATGACTCTCGACGGAGGGAGGGAGAAGGAAAAGCAGAAGGAAGGAGGGAGGAAGAGGAGGACAGAAAACAGGAATACAGTGAACGCCTGTCTTTACGGCAGCTGAAGAAAGGCCTAACTCCGGGCCTCCACGACTCCTGCTCTCAAACAGACCACAGATTATATGTCCCCTGCACCACATACAATCCACAACTCGTGGACTTCACTTACTGAAGGACGCTATTCCCGCGGCTGCGGTTTGCGTTCCGGACTTCATTTATGAGCTGCCAAGTTGACAAAAAGGCCGGCTAAATCATGCAGGCAAAAGTGACCACCGCGTCTGTCATTGAACCCGTAATGAAGATTCGGTTCCATTGGGTTGGACGAATCAACAAAACTTTTTTTTGATGGGGGAGAATGTGGCGGGTGAGGAAATCTCTGCTCCATCTGCTTCACTGTGGGGTTTCTCACGCGGCATGCCAGAGGCCTCCGGGCTTTCCCACAAGAGACATGAGGAGGATGTGGAGGCGCAAAGCTAGGCCTCCCCACAGAAGCCACTGTGACCTTTAGGCATGATGTGGGGCAAGAGAGCAGCAGTAGGGCCACAGCCAAATCCAACTGACTGTCACCTCAGTAGATACAAACAGGTTCAGAACTATAAATCCAGCTGACTGGTTCCCATCTATTTTAAAATGTTATTGAACAGTTTTATCCCTTTTTCTTGACAAAACTGAGATAATGACCAAACAATAGTTTTGTTTAGCGGTGAATCAGTCCTCAGTCCTGTCATTACATTAGCAGTAAGGCAATGCTTTTGTAGATACTGATTCTGGTTTTCAATACAATTTTTTTTAGTTGACAGTATATGAAGAACAATGCATTGCCTTTCATTTACTTATCTTGAAATTAAATGTCCAATAATCATAAAACGCCTTAAAAAGGTCCATCTGTGAGAAAGAAGAAACAACAAGAAGGTCTATGGACTGGTAACACATGAAGGCGGACAAGTGCTATTTCTGACCATAATGAGAAGTTTTTTTTAAAGAACAGACTGGACTGCCATCTTCACTCATCTTAAAAAGGTCCATCTGTGAGTAAGAAGAAACAACAAGAAGGTCTACGGACTGGTAACACAGTGCTATTTCTGACCATAATGACAAGTTTTTTTTAACGAACAGACTGGACTGCCATCTTCACTCACACTGACTTACAACTACAACAGAGTGCATCATAAGGAAAGGTGGGAAGTGCAAATGCAAGAGTCATTGGTTCACCCTGCTGTTACATATTATAAAAGTCTGTTTTGCTTTAAAGTGACAGAAGGGTCCAAAGTGTAACTTGGAAGAGTTTAATTTGACAAAAATCAATCAAAACTCCTTACAGAGCTGCTGTCACAGCCACAACTCACACACTCACTTCACTGACAGACACATCACAACAAGGACCTGGTGATGATTCAACCATTAACCCAACAGACCTAACCATTTAGACATAAAACTAATATAAAAGGCTGAGAGGTCCCCTCTAAGAACAACTTTGACCAAGATGAAGACCTGGTCGATTTTTCAGCCACATTAGTTTTAGAAAGACTCAAGGGGTTTTTTAAGTTAGTAAAAATTGTTTTAAGAAATGTTTTAACCTCATGTCTGTCATATCTTTCTGGCAGAGCTGTTTTCCCGACCACAGACAAAGCACATCCAGCTGACACACCCATTGTAACTACTGTACATTTACAAAGACAAATGGCCACTGTGAAGGGTCTCATATCTGGAGTGACCATCATCGTCCCCGCGTCTCCTCCTCTTCCTCCTAAAGATAAACACCAGACGGAGACACAATCTGAGGGTGAAGGCCACAGCTTTGTTCCAGCGGAGCTTCTTCATGAAGCCCTCTCTTTAATGTGTGCTTTTCTTAACTGCCCAGCAGGAAGGGCTTTTGTTGTAAAGATGCCAAATGTCAATGGCATCTCTGAATATTTAACATTAACACTTTGAAGTGTTCGGCAGCCAAAAAGACATTAGATTAAAGTTATTGTTGCATATTCTGACAAAGAAAATCAACTATATGAGATTTCCATTAACAAAGGAGAATGGTTTAGATTTTAAGGCATCAAATCACTGAGTGATTTCCACAATTTGCTTCAACCATTTAATAAATGGAGCTCTGTGGCAGTATGGAGGTTCAGTTAGAGCTGTCCTGTTGACAGACTTTAGGTCTGGGTTTAAGATAAAGTAGCTCTCTGTGACTCTTTATCAACTCAACCCTGTGTAACCACTTTAATGATTAGATTATTGACACTCACACCCACATTGTTTGCTTTATCTACATTAACACTGAGATGCTGATTTAAACATGGCTGGACCAGTTTAAACAACAAGAAAACATGTCAAGGAATCCAAACGTGATCACTGATATATGTTTAGTGAATGATTTGACAGACAGACTTGTGGTAATGTAAACCAAGACTTAATGTCAACCTTGTCATGGATAAATGTTTAAATATTAATTAATAACAGATAGGTGGATTTGGGAACTCTGGATGGGGTTAGTGATGCAAGATATTTCTTACTGAATTAAATATTAATTAATAACAGATAACTGGATGAGGTTAGTGATGCAAGATATTTCTTACTGTTCTGCACCTTATGATTGCATAGTTTGGTTTGCGTTGCGCTTAACTGTAGTACAGGTATAATATTTTCTGAGGGTTTTCAATCGATTAACCGTAGCGCCCTAATATCACAAATCATTTCATCTCTAGTCCAAGTTCAAACTTTTTTAAGTTATAAGTTTCGTGGGTAGTGAGAGAAAACATTAGCTCAAGCATGTTAGCGTGAGCTCCCTCTACTGTTCACTCACACTGACAGAATGTGCAAAAAGATCAGTTTAAAAACTGACCGACAGATTCCAATCACTGACCAGTCAATTTGTGGATCTCTACTTTTTGGAAAATGATTTACTTCCTTATTTCTTCTTAAACATTTTATAATGTTCTGTTAAATATATTTTTTGTTTATTACACATTTTATTAGAGAATGTATTAGAATGTCCAATGCATCAGGAAAAGAACCTGCAAACTCCTTCAAGCTCTAAGACTACCAATTAAAGCTAGGCCTTAAACAGTCATCTTCTTGCCACTAGACCAAAGCACTATTTACTATGCCGCTCTATGGTCTGATCCTGGATCACTCTACAATACCTCTCAATCAGGGACTGACTTCAGGCCAGAAGACCTTCCTAACAAGTACATTAAGATCCTTGTTCTCTGCTAGTTTAAACTAGTGAAACGAACCTCGGGTGTAGTTTAGCAAATATAATAACATGGACCAAATAAAACCAACTGATAGGAAGAAAGACTCACCAGACCTGGGGTGAAAACACGAGACATAGCAAAGCAAGTCATGGCAAAACAGAAACATGAACTGTCACAGCAGGAGGATGTTGAAAAGATTCCATAAAGATGAACTCCACATCCACTGAGAAGCAGAACAAAACTGGATCACGCTGCCCCACCATCAGGTTCTTTTATTTCTGAAATTGTAGTCGCCACATTGGTTAATTTCCTGTATTACCAAACAAAGGTCATTAGGACCAAATGACATATCAGATGGATCTGCAATCAGTCCCCACAACGCTTCCTAAACTTCTAAACATAGCCGTGTTCATCCCACTGCAGGCTGAATTACAGTGCACTTCTACATGTGGAAACAAAAATACACCTTTCCTCTCCACCCAAACAGCTTACTAATCATACTGTGTCAGCAGCATCAGGGAATGCACTGTAACATTTCAGAGCAAGGTGAGCAGCAATGCACACTTTAAAAAAGGACCATGAAAAAGCATTAACAATTTACAAGTTCTTACATTTATTTGAGGTCACAGGTGAGTGTGTTTGGCAGTTATGGGCCAAAATAAAATAAACCACAGGCTCAAACAGATGAAGCAGCAACAGCGGATACATTTGTCATCGTACCCATCCAGGGGGCAGGGGTGTCCTGATGCCTGCTCACACATTCCCCAGCCCTGCATTACCGTGCTGCTGGGATTCGAACCAGTAATCATTCGATTACAAGCCTGATTTTTGTAGCTTCAAAACACAGACACTGAGAACATATTCTGTTCGTTCTAAGTCACACAGAAGAACAAGAGGAGCTGGAAACGATATCAATAGAGATTCCAGGATTACAAGAGCGCTCTACTTACTAATACTAGCTGCTAAAGGAACTTAGTTTCTACCTAATGCTATGCAGTATCATCATGAGAAAATGATTAAAAAAAACTGGGTGGTTTAACAGCCTGTGAGGGTCAGAGTTCAACAGAACAGGCCTGACCTCCACTTGTCAGTTAAGCCTGTCGGGATAAAGAGCTCCAGTTGTTGATGATGATACACGCAAATAAAACAAAACAAACATAAACAAAAAAACAATGCTTGTTAATTTAGTAAGCAGATGGTTGGTTGTCCAAATCTCCCTAATGTCAACTGTCCTGAGACAGACACAGGAATCAACAGAAAACAATGTCCTGCAATGCAATGATCACTAATACCTATAACCAAATACAGCAGGCTATTGTCACACCAGTTCATCAGGGAGTTTATCACAAGCTCCTCATAAATCTCATATAGTCATTGTGCATTTAAAAAAAATCTGTTTAAAAATGTTTTCTGGCTAAACAAGTCAACTATGGAGCAACCTGAAGAAAATAAAATGAACAGTTCAATTATATTGGACAGATTAAACCTGTGCAGTCTGGTCCAACTCTTGAACAGTAGCTAAAGAAATGTGAATCAGAAAAAAAAGGCAGTCAGTGCATCTGTAGTTTATCTGACCACCACAAGATGGAAACGTCTTGGCTTCATTTAATATGACCCTGTATCCATCAGACAATCACAGAGACCTTCAAATGCTACTGATGATGATTCCATTAATGGTGCAATCAGCTGATGATTGTTGCTCAATCAATGAATGAATCACCAAGTCACTGAATTTCTGTTGGTTGGCAAGAAAACGATTGTTTACAGTAAGAAAATTGATCTCAAAGTAGTATTTTTGATGTGTAGCGACATGATATTTGGAATTTTATTGAACAGATTATATCTTCATCCACTCATTAATTAGCTAAAGGAAAAGCTCAGGGTTCCACCCAACAAAGGGCGTGAGAAGAATATTAACCATAAAAACTCTGGGTGACGTTGTTAGCAAAGAATGCAGTGTTTGGACCTGACACCACATCAAGTGGCAATCGAAATCCTGTTGTGGGTTTGATGAACCTGCACCCACCTCTGACACACCCTCTGTCCAACGCCCACTGAACATGTCATAACTTAACTTTCACATGGCAGGTTTCCTTTTAACTAATTAGTCCCATCTCTGAACCTGAGTAAAGAGCGGAGTGAATCATCGGGTCTGATATCTTGACACACTGCAGCAACTGAGGTGGGCAAGTCTTCAGGAAAGTTAACTGATCCAGCGCTGAAGGCACATCTGCTGATCCAGCAAAGTTCTTTTTGCATTCAGATCTTGGGGGAGTACAGGCTATTCGCCACTATGGGTGACTTGAGCTGATACTAAAAATCGGTAATGGTCTGATATTGGTCAATATTTCTGATGTTTTAGAACATCAAACAAAACAACTATAGCTCAGATAATCCCATACCTAAGTCAAGATGCTTAACATTTTTGCGCAACATGCCGCAAACAGTATCAGCAGACACTCAAGTTACAATTTGGGTATCAGACATGAAAAATTTGAATATCGAGGTAATCAAAATAAAAAATAATCAAACAAGGACCTGTAAGCTGTTGAGTCCAGGTTCATCCCTGGAGTTAGACCAAGTGGATGTAAAAGGTTGAATCAAACCCACAGATCCATGTTACCTGTTTATGGGAAACTATTCACCTCCTCAAAGAAACTCACCAATATTTATTTAAATCCAACAAAGCAGGACATCTGTCATCATACCCTTACAGGAAGTTCAGGACCACCTACTTGGGGCAAACCAGGAAGTTCTTGTTTAGTTGGACCTAAGTTCAAGTCAATTGACACTAACCAAGAAGCAACAACAGTATAAAGGTTCCAGAGCTGGGTCAAACCGTACTACCCAGTGTTACTGGGACCTAAACCTATGATCCCTAAATAAGTTGAGAAATGTGTCGGCGCAATATTAACAGATTTATCTATTTGTCATCATCCCATTAGCGGAAAATTCCCATCATTTACAATAGGTGGGCCTCCACCGCGTCATTCAAGGACCTCAACTTCCTGAATTGAAATGATCTTTTTAAGGAAATTTGTTAAGTAGGAAAAACATGATCCCTTTACTGTGGCATCGCTTCTGACTCCTGGTTGTTATCCCCATGTCACGGACACCGCGTCGCATATCACGGACTCGGATTTGTTAACACATCTCCTCTTTAAAGCCACTTTCTAAAAATATTCCCGTCAAAAAAGAAAACCCCTCCCTGCCTCCGAGCTACTTCTCAAGTCATCAGGACGGATCACTGTACTAAACATCACTGATTGTCTGCGTGGATGTCTCGGGCCACGGTGCGTGTTCGTGGGTGAAACAGGAGTGGGAACATAGCAGCATGTTTGCTGCTACAGCGACATTGTAACAAGTGGGAGAACCGACCGTGACAAAAACAAGAAAACTCACCTCAACTCCTGGATCTCCTGAAAAAGGGAGACCGGACCATGTAGTGGAGAAAAGAGGAGCAACTAAAGCAAAGGTTCGCTCTGGAATCCCCCCTTTTCTCTCCTGAGTGCTTCAAAGAATATGTTTCAGCGTCGGCCCCCAGACTCCACACCCCAGGAACCGAGATTGTGAGCGGAGTGGAGGGGAACACGATCCGGGACAAACGGTCAGCGCTTCCAGGGCAGTACGGTGAACAACATCCAGGCCCTGTGGTGGGTTTAAAATAAATCCTCTCTTCGCCTCAAATCCCCTTGTTCCTCATCGAAGACTCGTGTCTTCTTCTCCTGGATGTTAGTCCCACGGTTTATCCGCTGAATCCGAGCGCGTTAGCCAACTCCTCTAATCCGCCATGTTGTGCGTCTGTCTGCAGAGGAAGAATGGGAAGAGAAGAGCAGCAGAGAATTCCCAGACAAGGCCCAGATGATTCGCTGCTAACTTTCTGTGACCTATAGTGACACCTGCTGTCAAAGTTGAGCATTAAACCACCACAATTAAACAACTTATTTGGAGGCACCGTAAATTGTGTTGAATATGTCTTTGTTGAGGGTCTGGTAAAATATTAGTAGTGGTTTACAAGATATTTATTCTATGTTCATAATGTAATGCTGCTGATGCATTTCTGGTCAGATGCAGTCTGTATTTAGTTGACGTGTAATGGCTGTACAGACTGGGCTAGACTAATCTAATCCAAATCTATGTACAAATAGACAACTTCTGACGTTATTTTCACAATCATTTTATTTGTTCCGTAATTTTCCACATCTTTTGACCAACTTTTTTAAATTTTAAGACCTATCTTTATCTTCTCAAACATATTTCAGTAACTTTATGCAAACTGTAGCCATTTCTGGCATCTCTCTCTCTCTCTCTCTCTATATATATATATATATATACTGTATATGTCTTTAACACACACACAAGCCTTTGGACCTATTATTGCAAACTCCAGGTGTCAATAAGTCAAGTCAAGACAGCTTTTTATTGTATTTCCCAAATTCCCAAACATTTTTTTTGTGTGGAAGAATGTACATATATAGTCAATACTATACTGTAATTATATCAACAACACGAAGTACAGTACAATGTGCTCTGCAATTGGAACAAAAACAAGCAACAATGAAGAGAATGGTAAAACCTGGAAGTGAATAAATACATAGATAAATAAGGTGACATGTGTAACTATACACATCTAAATTCTTAATTTTTACTTTTTTTTAATCATGTCTTTTCTATCGACTTAAAAGAGAATAAAAACAGCAGTTTTATGATCTGAATGTACTGTAATGGAGGTGAAAAAGATGGAGGAGCTGTTCAACCAAATGTATACAATCAGTCAAGAGCTTGGTCTAGTGGAGGTAAATTAAAAAGTGTTGGTGAATATACGTCAGCAGTTGTCAGCTCTTCACACTCCAAGGTTGGCGATGACAGCCCGGGTGAACTCGTCACTGGTGGCATAGCCCCCCAGGTCTCCAGTACGCACCTGTTGCAAACATGAGGAGAGTGTTTGTTGTTTAGTGTGTGCACAGCTGCAGCCACAAGTGTGCACATGCACTATCAAAGCAAGTGTGTTCAGAATATGACATCAGGGTGCAGTATGGTGAAAACATGCACCACCACCATCCGGTCTGAAAGCCATCTGTGCTTATGTAAAAATGAGCCTGCAATTGGGAAAACACTTTTAACAGCACCTGTGAAACAGCTTTTTGGATCATCACATATGAATTCCAGTGAAATTCAATCAAATCCATTATAACCCATCCATTTACTACATTCAGTTTGCAATTATGCAAACCATTAACTTTCTTCTTGTATTATTACTGGTTCACTCTACGTCCGTTTCTAAGTTGATGGGGTTTTTTTTGTGCTTATGTTTTAACTAATACATTTGTTGCTAATTTGTTGAAATTATATTACATATGTTTCACCATCTTGACAATCGTATGGCGTGTTTTGGTTCAGTTTAAGCGGTGTTTAGATTTTTTTATTTAAATTAACTATTTCTCAGGCAAATTGCATTGAATATGCAAACAATATGCAATGACAGCCATCAATACATTTTGGAAATCTTTATGCATGTGGTTTTTCCACCTAGTACTGAATATCAACATCACATACAAAAAAATATGTTCAAAAGTCATTTATTTAAACAGGTGATACTTAAATTGCAAGTACCATGTATTTGCAGAATACGATTTAAGAACAACATGGGGTAAAACAAATCAGTCGTGACACTGGTGAGGGTAAATAGTAACAACAAAACCACCATTCACACCTCACATTGGAAAACACTTAACTAATAAATCAGAAATTTTAGTGTTTGTTCATATTATCCATTAGAAGAACTAAATAATGTCGACTTCCTATGTACTGCATGTATTCTAAAGCTTTCAGTACTGAGCTGCTGTCAGTGTGAGCACACCGTGAAAGAAGAAGGACCCGGGACGCACCCATACCAATATGTGCTACTCTGTTTAGATTAGTGACTGAAAAGCAGCAACTGAAATGTACTATTGGTGTAAAAGCTCTGCTCACTTTCTGTTCAGCTGGCTGTGTTCACTGTGCAGAAAGTTGGATTTTTTAAAAAAAGTGTTAGCTTGAAGACCTTTCATTTAATACAGAATATAAGTGTTTCGTTTTGGCTGTTCTTCTGTTATGTCCAACATTGTCCTCACTGTGTTTTGGGTTGACCTTGCGCCAACACTGCATATGATATTTCTCACAAAGTTACGCCAGTTTGACGAGTACACAAATGAAAAAACCTTATACTTTAATTAATTTTTTTTAATGGCACCACAACCATACTCTGCACAGTAGGTTCCTCCCTGAAATGTCCACTTTTATCCTGTTCACCTTCTACCATTTTATGCTGTTCAGTGTCCCAAAGGGAGATGGGAACAATCCCAAAGGTCCCAAAGGTCAGTAGGTGAAGGTAGATTGCACCCCAGACAGTACGACTTTTCATCACAGAACTACATGCAGAGACGAACAACCATTCACACAAATAGTCATAGTCATGGGAGATTTATACCAAATCTACATGATTATACCTAGACAAAAAAACTACCCAGATCGAGCGCTAACCACAAGTCCATCCAATATCCTACACTACACACAGCCATACTCAACATTTCTGTGTCTTGAGACAAGGTTGAAAAACAGTTTGGTTATTTCCATATAGTTCCTGTGGTTGGCAATGGAAGCAATTGCTGGTACTTGTTCTTGCACTGACGCCAAGAGGTAGTTTATAATGTGTGATCAACAGCAGCTTAACGGCAGAAATCTTTGGTAGACGCTCCCACACTTTTAGCACCGGCTGTGCTGTGAGAAGACAGTCAGACAGGGGCCAGTGTCACCTATGAAATCTTCTGTTTCTGACGTCTACACCATCTTTCAAACTATTTGCCTCTAAACCTCTTTAATACTCAACGTTTCCAACTGTAATCTGAAATTCACAAACAGCTTTCACTTCTAAGCTAGTTGTAGACAAACAAGCTACGACACATCACAACAGCATTGTTGATCAACTCCAATCAGTAAGGTCAATGTTTTTAATGTCTTTACTATTTGACATACATTGAGTGATCCTTGTCAGGTAACACCTTAAACCTGGTAACAGTTACAACAGCCTTTTTATTGGTGAAAAATACCTTTAAACCCCAACATTTTATCTCTAAGCTCTGCAGGAGTGGACACACATCACAGTCCATAAAACCTGACCTCTCATAAACATGACTTTAGTTCCTGTTCCACAATGACAGGATTATTAGGGTAGAACGCAGTACAGAGAGGGGGATGTGACGCAACATCTTAGTAAACAGATCGATGACGCAGGTTTTCCACAACAGCACGCACAAAGTCACCAGTGGTAGAATAACCGCCAAGGTCTCGTGTCCGTACCTGGGATGTACAGAGGTATAAACACAGACACATACAAACAAGGTTGATTATGGAAACACGACATTAGTCAAAAACAAAGGAAACATAAGGATGGGATGTTCATTTAAATCAAGTACGGTAGGTTAATTCGGCTTGAAATGAACAAAGATTCCTCATGTACAATGACACGTTTAGTGCCCGTGGCAAAAACATACAAATGTCCAAGCTCCAGTATCGGTATCAGACAGGAAAGATTTGTATCAAGCCGTTCTGAGTCAAAATGATTTTGATCAAAGGAGAGACTAACAAATTCAGCATTTCTGACAGTTCCCATTTCAGCCATGGAAATCAACGCACTTCATGCAAGTGTCTGTAAGTCAGTAGTCAGTTAGAGTTAATGAGTGGTTAGAGAAATAACATGAGAAATAGATGAGGGTTATAAAAAAGACCTAACATCACTGAGTGTATATACTGATATACAGTATATATAAACCTAAAAATCCCTTTTCTCGCAAACAGTATTTCATTCATCCAACTGAGAGAGACTTAAGAACCTGCAAAAACCATTTAAAAGACCACTACTGACAATATTGTGATTGCAAAGAAGACCGAGGGTCTTGAAGCAGTTATTGGCTTGTGTTGGTCAATGACACATCAGTGATTGACTTCATTCATACAGTTCAGTCTGAATGTTCTGGATCTGTTGAACAGTTGAATTTATGACAGGTTATGACTTCCTGTGTGATGTTAAGGTAACCTGTAGAATGTAGAATGGTGTGAAAATAATAATAACTGTTTTATTGATTTCTGAAGGAGTCGTATCCTTTCATATCTTACAGCAGACCCACACATAGAGGCAAAGACAAATCATTTCTTGTCTTGACTTCTCGAGGACATCTTCATACATTTAAAGTTAATTGTAGGAGAATTGATCAAAATAAGTTGCCATGCAGACTGAATATATGTTAGTGTTGATGTTAGAGTTAGGTTGTTAGTGCATGTTTCTACCAGTCAGCACAAGTTGATCATGTAAGTAAAACATGCGCACACTCACCTTGCCTTGCTTGATCACCCTCTTCACTGCATCTGACACCATTTGGGAGTGATATTCTAGACTGCAACACAATACAGGGGGCTATTTAGCCGTGTCCACATATGTCCACATTCAGACACACAAGCACTTGGTGCTTTCTGGTGACACCTAAAACAAGTTAAGCTGGTTGTAACTGTTTCTTTAAGGAATGGGGTTTTGACCTACCTGAGGTGTCTGAGCATGTTGGCTGCACTGAGCAGCATAGCTGTGGGGTTGGCAATGTTTCTTCCTACAGCTTGTGCAAAGGGGTGCCGTGCACCCTGAAAGAGACAAAAGACAACAGGCATGTTATATTGGTGTCATTTTCAAAACTGTATTAATGTGACCTTTGCTTAGCAGATTAGTGTCAAGATCAGAACGGGACTAGTACTTTACTTAAGCAGTAAACCTAGTCCTATTCCTCGGTTTTAGCAGCAGTGACCCTCAACCCCTGGTCTACTGACTAGACTGTATGCAAAGATATAATTCTTGCTTTAAGAAATTAATACTTTTTATGTCCTTTAAAAAAATCCTCGATTTATTATAAGTAATACAAAGTATGGAATATTTTTGAGTCATATTTCAGTGTCATTCACTATTCACTTCACCATCAATGGTCAATGGTTCCATCAGAAAAAAAGTATTACTTATTCAATTATTTGAGTTGATAAAGAGGCATTTATTCATGTAGCAGCTCAATCAATTCTATTTTTCAGAAATTGCTGGTTGAAAGACTACAAAACAGCAGCTTGAGACAGGAAATTGATGGCTTGAGGCCTTCATAATAAAAGACAATAAATCAGAAAAGAAGTATTTACAAGTATAGAGATAGTAGTATTATTGTTTCCCCTCAAGTCACAGGTTTTACATTAGGTTTTGGACTGAAAGGGCCACATTCATTTTCCACTTCCACTGACTGGCTCTGAAAATACCTACAAACAAGTGAGAACACTTACCGTCTCAAATACTGCATACTCTGCACTGTAGCTTTCACCCGGAACAACCCCCGCTCCTCCGACCAGTCCCGCTGCCAAGTTATCAATGATGTTACCGTACAGGTTTGGCATCACCAGCACATCAAACTGATAGGGGTTCTGCACCAACTGCAGCAATATAACAGACAAGCCAGACGTGTTTGTCAACTGAGAAAGCTGTTAAACTAACAGGAATAAAACATAGCATCACCTTTCCTCCTTATATTGAAAATATAAAATACAATTTAGTATTAAAACCCTGTAATCATAAAAAAAACCCCCGAAATCTAACATGCAAGGAGTGTCAAAAGCACAGAATACATATTTTATCTAAACATGTGTGTGTTAGGATGTATGTATTTACCTGCATACAGCAGTTATCAATAATTATGGTCTCATATTTGATTTTCGGGTACAGCTGTGCTATCTCTGCACAGCTCTGCAGAAACAGGCCATCACCTAATTTCCTGTAATGATACAAAAGATGAAATCCAGTTTAATTCAGGTCCAGATGTGGAGAGTGTTAGGAATAAAAAAAAAAGCACCAATTTTCTTACATGATGTTGGCTTTGTGAACAGCAGTGACCTTGTTCCGTCCCTTCTTAGTGGCGTAATCAAAGGCAAACTTGGCAATTCGCCGTGACTTCACTCTCGTGATGATTTTCAAACATTCAATCACACCTGTCACACTCTGAGGAGCAAGGGAAGCCACAAATATTTTTTAATTTAAATGTTTCATAATTTTTGTTTGTATTGTAAGGGTTTAACCTGAAAAATCCCACACACATGGAAGTATTCATTAACATTAACACAACCCATTGGTGAAAAGCAGTTGAAATAAAAGTTGTGACTATGTCTTTACCTCATGTTCCAAAGAGCTGTACTCTCCCTCAGTCTGTTCACGGATGATGACAAGGTCCAGATTGTTGTGCCGAGTGCTGTAGCCTGGAAGGCTGTTCACGTGGACCACATTAGCAAACAAGTCCAGTTTACGCCTGTGGAAAAATATTGAAAAAAGAAAAAAAGATATTGTTAAATTTGGAACAAATTTAAAGAGAACATTTCAAACACACCAACACACAATGCCTTGCATTACCTTAATCTCATTTCAAATGAAGCCAGTTCCCCTTTGAACTCCATGGGTGTGTGGATTTTTCCTAAACAGCCACATTTGTTTTTTTAAACACTTTATTTAACGCTTGTAAAAAATGTCATTTTTATATATTATTTTATTCATTTTTATGAAAATATTTAAATTATTATAATCCCATGCCCACCTTTCATTGCCACTCTATTGGTTTTCATAGAATTCAACACCTCATCCAGTTTCTCTTCAGTGGCCATGTTCTGCACCTCACTCAGGTGGAACTCCTCAAATTCCACTGGGACATCTCCTGCCTGAAGTAGAAATCAGTGACATGTGAGGGGGAAAATAAATGACTTCAAAAAGTTATACATTTTTTACATCAGGTTTTGTTTATGTGCAATGCTTTCACACTCAGCATGTTGACATTTAGCTGATCAGAATTCTACAAGATACTTCTCACAATATTTTATGTCATATTTTTTCCTCTAGTGCCTATAGTACGATTGCTAGTTTCAGATATTCATAGATATTCATTTCAGAGTTCATATTCAATAAGGTCATTTTAACTTTATAAACTACAATCCCTAGAATCTACTAAGAGGTATTTAAAAAAAAGATTAATTTATTTTAGAAAACAAACTACAGACTCATTTATTAACTGATGGTAACTAAGGGTTATGAAAAATGAGTTCCATTCAAACATACCTTAAAGACTTCCTTAACAGCAGTCATCAGCTCAGGTCCTACTCCATCCCCTGGCACCATCGTTACCTTGAAGGTGGCATCTGCACGGGCCGGCGCCGCCTCTGGGCCACAAACATTAGCAGATAAACTCAGAGGTCGAGAGGCCAGCTGCTGCCATTGAAGGCTGTAAAGGTCCTAAAAGACACAAGGAAAATACACTGACATTGCTGAAGGAGGGGGTTTCGAATCTGTTACTGAATAGGTGTCAGCACAAGATTAACGTGCAACTTATTCAAGTGACACATTATGAACTTTACAACTCATTATACTGTACATCATAACAAGAGTTAGACAATATGATGTACAGCTGAATATGCAGGTTAAGGATGTGAGATGTGTTCTCATCTTTTCACTTATAATATTAAACAAATAGAAAAATATGTACGTACCACTAAATACTAGAGCTTTCACAAAGAAAGCACAAAAAGCTAAGCTTTTCATAACAAACAATTGTCTCACGCGTTTCAGGTTTTGTCATTAATGTATGACAAAAATTAAGGATTATAGGTGTGTCATGTGTAAGAAAAGGTAACGGTCAAAAATACGAGGATGTTGAAACATAAATGGTTTAAATTAGCGAAGAAATTGCTCGACGTTAGCGGAATTGGGTAGAGATTAACTAAAGTCATGAAAAAAAAGTAATTTAATCATTCATTTTGGTACATTTGATGAAACAAAAGTAAATCTGTCATCACAACACACTATCTGAAGGTGAACGGAGTCAAGAGCTGGACCTTAACGATAGGGCGGGTTATCTGTAACGCGTAACAACCGCAAAACAAAACCCACCTAAGCGCAACAGGTGGAATGTTACCAAAAGCCGCCTTAACAAATCAGATAAAAACTGCACTCTCACCTTGACCACAGCTCCTAAACTTCTCCTGAAGACAGCCGCCATGACAGTTCCTATACCACAGTGACGTAGAGCACTGCGTCTGTAGTGCACGATGAACAACTGAAATAGTTACCATCAAGTCGCAGCGACCCCAGTAGGACGGAGGGGGAAATAGCAAAATGGTAGAAAGGCACCTAGAATTGAAGACTACAAATAACTTAAATATAATACACCCAAATCACTAAACCTATGAGCTTTGTCTTATTGTACAGCAATATAGCTACAATTAGCTACAATTAAACATTTTAAACAAACACAAAAATAAAAATATACTAGGTAAAAAATGGCTTGCCTCTATATCTATTAAAATCAGGGAAGAAACAAGCAAAAGTAAGCTAAAATAGGTCATTATTAAATTACAACAAATATAAACATAATACAATCTTTGTCCATTAGACAGAGCCACTCTTTCTAAACAATACATTAAAACACATCTTTTATATTGTAAAATATTATTTACAACTACCTTGGATTTTGTATTGTAATAAAAATATAAATGTGAGAGATTAGTTAACCTTACACAATCAAAGTAAACATTAGACATACTAAGACTTGTGTATACAGAAACCTTATCACTTCTAAAACTAGGTGCGTCCTTTTTGTTTCCTTCCTGCGTCTCTCTCCAATATACTGGAGACTGGGAAATGGTGCTGACTATCTCGTTCTGATCTGGTCTTTGGCTATCTCTGATCCGTATGCATGAGACCATTGTCAATCTAAAGGTCAAAATAATGTTTATCGGCGACAGGTAAAATACAATTACTTTTTTTATTTTATATTTATTGTTGCCCTCTAAAATCATTATAATATCCCATACATCCCCTGGAAAAATGATGTCCCCACCCCTGATGAGCAATTCATAAAGGCACGAAAACGACGGCGACTGATTGGCGTGCTCGTGAGCCTGTTAGACAAGAGTCAGGGTAAATGTTCTCCATTGGACGCAGTCAATAGAATGGTGGCATGTGAGTTGACTATATATGGACAAAGCCAGACAGCGAGGAACAGCTCTCGCTTCCGTGTTGGTGTATTCGGGGTGCACTGTCAGGGAAGCTCCACATTCTTAACTCTTCTTTATTTTTTTTCATCGTTGGGCGATTTAAAGAAGATCAGCGGACAACTATGGCACTCGAACCCAGTAAGTCTTATAATTTAAATATAAAATGTTATCGACAGAAAAGAAACATTACTTCAGCTGCTGCTGAAACTGTTAGCTTGTAAACGTAGCCTCACCCATACAGACCTGCATGATTATGAGACTTCGTTTCATACAAATGTAAAAAGAAACAACATTGAACACCGTTGGTGTTCGAGCTAACACCGTAGCGTCACTCCTTTTTTTAAACTATATATCATCATAATTGTTCTTCACATACCAAAAGGAATCACGTTTGTTATGAAGGCTTTTCCTTGATAGTTAGCATAACCGAGCGCTAACGTAAGGCAGGGG
Organism: Cynoglossus semilaevis; assembly: GCF_000523025.1. NCBI lineage: Eukaryota > Metazoa > Chordata > Actinopteri > Pleuronectiformes > Cynoglossidae > Cynoglossus > Cynoglossus semilaevis. The sequence continues at coordinate 16,899,011 of NC_024317.1, forward strand.
AAATAGTTCTGCTGACATCACTTTGTTATGACATGTTCAGACAGGAACAGCTGTAGGAAAAATGGCAAAAAGAACTGCGGCAGTTTATTATCATATAGAAGGAGTCAAGTGGTTATGTTTTGAACAAATATGCTTTAATTGGTTATTTAAGAGCTAATGCGGAAGTAATTGCCCCAACCTTTTAAAGGCACGACATAACCACTATTTTGGTCTTTTATCTTACATCCCTGTACTTTTTTAACCTGTTATTGTGATACCTTGATTTAGCTCAGCTGTGGTATACATGTTTTTTAAGATCTATTTAATAACATACCTTCGAGTTTCAAAATGTATGTGAAATTTGTATTTCTCAGAGGGGTGGTTGAGCTGCAATGAAAGAAAAGCCTTTACAAGAATTTGAAAATAAATGTGAAAACCTTTAAAAAAAAAGGTTTTGAATGATTGTACTTTGAAAACCTTTTTTTAAAAAAAAAAGGTTTTGAATGATTGTACTTCAGTGACGTTTCCAGTTATTTCAACCAATATTTGAGTTTTACATTTTAACCTTACTCCAACACTGATTATTGACTGACAGCTACTGTAGAAATTATATAAGATATTATATAATGTACATGAAAGCAGCAACTTCTGCAATGTTAGTTGACAGCATTGCATCAGGAACCGTTTGCCGGACATCCTGTTGGGCAATTTAGGTGTAAATTAGCGTGTCCTCACATACTCGCACTGATTTTGAGAGATAAGATCCATTTATTTCTGTGGGTTGTAAAAAGTGTCTGTGTAACACATTAAACTCCTTATAAAGGTAAATCTCTAACTCGTATATAAGAGGGTGACACAAATTAGAAGTACACATGCATGTTTATTTGCAGGTGTTTCTGGTTTTAACATCAGATCAGTCCGACTGACCCATGTCGTCCATGTTGTATTGTCTGCATAGGAAAGTGTTCAAGTGTGTGTCAATTACTTATCCCACCACTTCTTCTTTCAGAGAGCATATTTGCCGGGCTTCCACAGATGACGAGGGGAACCTCAAAGGTTATCGGAGGTGATCCTAAAGGCAACAACTTCCTGTACACAAATGGAAAATGCGTCATCATCAGGAACATTGATGTAATAATTATCTTTTTTTTTTCCTTTTGTGATAGTTTGAATCCAGCTGTGTGTTCATGTATCTCTGACCTATGTATTCACAATACACAAGAAAAAAAATGTTGTTTGCAGTTATGTTTACTTTCATTAAAGTTAGTGAGCTTGCCCTCTTTTTTTAAATCTACTGTCACATGTATATGTACAGTTAAGGACAAAATACTACTAATTATTTCTATTTTTTCATAGTACTTTAATACAGATCAAGATTTTTAAATTTAACAAAAAATTCCCTACATCCTTGATATGAACCTTATTTTTCTCTCTTCTTCTAATGTGTCGTTGAACCAAGCATAAGTCTGTGGGAAGTACCCACAAAAACTCTAGAACGCAGTCTGGAATTGTATCACATTGAAAAACTGGAGTGAAAAAGATTGGGCTAAAACACCTATTGGTACTGGTAACAATAGTTGACACTATAGGCTAAAACACCTAACTGAAAAGCTATGTGTAAAACAGGTCAAACTGGACATGCTTGCAGTGTCAGCTTTTATGTTTTACTGCCAGTGCTGTAGGGACATTAAGAATGTTACCTCGACCAAAACAAGCTTCTAAAGTCTGTCTTTTTGTCCCGCAGAACCCAGCTATCGCGGACATCTACACCGAACATGCACACACGGTTACCGTTGCCAAGTATGCTCCCAGTGGATACTACATTGCATCCGGAGGTAAACAGCCGTGTTTAGTTAAAACCCAAATCATTATGCCAGCAAATACAAGAGTGTCTGATTTTCTTTTAATCCAAAAATGAGTGAGAATGAATAACTTATTTGCCTGTAATGATTTTAAGGTAAAGCCAAGCATTTTTGGTGTTGTTACCATTTTCTTTGCAATATTTAATAGTATCATATTGTTACTATTTCCAAACCAACAGATGTAACTGGAAAGATTCGTATCTGGGACACCACTCAGAAGGAGCACATACTGAAGAACGAGTACACCCCTATTTCAGGCACCATTAAGGACATTGCATGGACAGAAGACAGCAAGAGAATCGCTGTTGTTGGTGATGGGCGAGAGAAGTGAGTAATAACACAAATTAATACCTAAAATGTTGGAAGACTGGTTTGATCACAAAGTGTTCGACAGTTTTTACACTTCTTCATTTTATTAAGTCGCAAACATCAGGAGTGAGTGAATTCTGAAGGGAGCCTCTTCAGTTGCCAAAATCACTTAAGTCCTGTTTATCTTTTTGGTAAACAAAATTAGACACTTTTTTTTTTTTTTTTTTTTTTGTAGATTTTATGGCCCAACCCTTCTCTCCTCTCAGATGTAACACAGACTGCAGCTAATGGGCACTGTTCTCCATCTTTAGGTTTGGAGCTGTGTTCCTCTTTGACACTGGTTCCTCCGTGGGTGAGATTAGTGGTCACTGCAAGTACCTCAACAGTGTGGACATAAAGCAGACTCGTCCTTACCGCCTGGCCACTGCCAGCGATGACACTTGCGGTGGCTTTTTCGAAGGACCTCCCTTTAAATTCAAGTTTACTTTACGTGTAAGTAGCTGTGTGTGTGTGTGTGTATATATGTGTGTTCTTTTTTTTAATGTCTTTATTTAATTTGTCCACAAGCTGGATTTTTGGAAATGTCGGCTTCCAGGACTGTAGATTAAATTAGTTCTCTCATTAGACAATATATATTGGTTTATTAATTTGAAAGAAGACAAGTGTCGACTGTCTGTTATGAATTAATTCAATTGCTCTGTGAATGTTTTGGCATGTCCTGGCTGCTAAAGACTGGAAGAGAAAAGAACTGATTGTGGTTTTTTTTTAATTATTGTTTTTTAAATTTTTATTACATCCTTTGCTTTCAGGATCACAGCCAGTTTGTCAACTGCGTACGCTTCTCTCCAGATGGAGGCCGTTTTGTCACAGCTGGTGCTGATGGTCAGGTTTGTATGAAGGATTGTCTAGAGACACATTAACTCCTTAATCACATTCGGATTGCATGGAGAAACAATCATGTCCATGTCTTCTTTTAATCAACTCCCACAGATGTTTATCTACGATGGAAAAACTGGTGAGCTTGTGAGTTCTCTGGGTGGAGACAAGGCTCATAATGGAGGGATATATGCTGTAAGTGAAGGTTTTTTTTTTTTTTTTTACTGTAAACCTGGATGAAAGGACGCACTAGTCTGTTCCCCTCTGGTCAGACTAACGTTTGGTTTCATGTGGCCCAAAACTAATTAAAATTAAGAAACATCATTAGGGTTAGAATTAGCAATGGCTTAATACAACTTTTTCATGTCAAACCGATACATTCTTTTCTCCTCCAGTATGCCACAAGCTGACGTTGCTGAGGCGATAGTGTCCATGTTTACAGCTAGGCCTGTGACGATAACGAATTGTGCTGGACCATATATTCTTCCACAAATTATTGCGATAATATTGTCAACATTTTAAGACCAAATTAACCACTAGTAAGGCATTTTAAGTCATTGCAGAATATATTGTTGACAAGGATAATTTGCATTTTTCTTTCTTTTTCGAATCCCTCCTCAGATCAGCTGGAGTCCTGACAGCACCCAACTGATCTCTGCTTCAGGAGATAAGACGGTGAAACTGTGGGATGTCGGGGCAGCTACAGCAGTTACCACCTTTAAAATGGGCACTGAGGTTTCCGACCAGCAGCTGGGCTGCCTGTGGCAGAAAGACCACCTGCTGGGCATCTCTCTGTCAGGATACATCAACTACCTGGACAAAAACAACCCAGATAGGCCAATACGCACAATCAAGGTCAGGTTTTTACATTGTTAAATTTACGTCGTAGATTGGTGCAAATACACAGGAAGTACATGTGTTTTAGACCGTGTGTCATTCTACAGGGTCACAGCAAATCTATTCAGTGTCTGACGGTGCATAAAAGTGACGGGCGATCATACATCTACTCTGGGAGTCACGATGGACACATCAATATCCTTTACAATCATGGATCAGTGATACCAGATACTGAGGACATGCTGTAGTTGGAAGTGATTGGATTTTTTTTTTTTTTAAGTGGTTGTGCACATAATCTTATTTAACTAAAAATGTGATCTGACTTTCTCTGAAGTTGGTTTATTTTTTAAAAAAGTTGTTTTTCATATTAAACTATCATGAAAATGGAATTTTAACGATAACATTTGTTATTTCTTAAGCTATAAATAGTTTGTCATTGTCTGCAGCAAAGTTTCTAGCTCTGCTAAATTTGATTTGATCACCTTTCCTTTGCATCAACAACTACAAAAGTCCATCAGTCAGTAGTTAATGCTGTCCTTAACTTAGACTGCACATTACTGGGATTCTGAAACAGGAGAGAACGACTGCTTCTCTGGTAAGGGTCACACCAACCTGGTGAGCAAGATGGTGGTTGGTGAGGAAGAAGAGCTGGTGACGTGCAGCATGGATGATACACTGCGCTACACCAGCATTGGCAAAAAGGAGTACAGGTAGAGCACTGTGATCTGATCCTGATGTGAACACACAATGACTGTGTAGTTGACGATACCTTTATGCCTGAGTCAGTTTGAACTGCAGTGGAATCAATCTAAATGTGGAGTCTATACTTTGGTTTCTCAGGTTATTGAATACTAATCCTGTGAATTACTTTTCTCTTTTGTGTCATCAGTGATGTGGTGAAGATGGAATCCCAGCCTCAAAGTGTGTCAGTAGCATCAGGAGGACTCTCATTGGCTGTGTGCATTGGAAGAGTAAGTCACTTTTACACAGTTGTCCCTTTAAATGATTCTTTAAATTTAACTTCTTTGCCAAAAATCTAAGACCATGTGTTTAACTTGCCTCTTTTCTACTTTTAGGTTGTTTTGCTGAAGAATAAGAAAGTTGTCTTTACATTAGAGAATCTTGACTATGAGCCGACTGTAGGCGTTCTCCACCCTGGGGGCAGCACTGCTGCTGTTGGAGGAAGTGTAAGTGTGCAAGAAACTTGTCCTGTCAAACATGAATCCAGTTGTCACAGTTAACACCTGGAGTTTGAAACTCCCTGATATGTTAAAAACAACTAAAGGTATTTTTCTATGTTCTACACAAGAAGTCACCAAATAAAACAACTAAAGGTATGTTCTACACAAGAAGTCACCAAATATATATTTGTCAGAGGACCACAGTTGTTTTGCACAGTCAGCTGGACACTCAAATAAAATATAACTGAAAAATTCACATTTTCTCTAACATTATCATTTGATGTTTACTTTGCAATCCAGTTGTGGGCCAGATTTGGCCCCCCAGGCCACCAGTTGATGGTCACTATTCTACACTTTAGCTTCTACTTCTTCTCTCACATACCGTCTCTGCTGTTGTGACATTCAGTTTATTTCTTTGTGGGACATGGATAGGTTTTCTTTTTCTTATTTTTTGTTTCCTTTGTCTCCACAGGATGGAAATATATACCTGTACTCTGTTCAGGGCAACACTCTGAAAGCTACGGAAAAACTGGCGCTGACTGGTCCAGTGATAGAGTTGGCCTACTCTAACGATGGAGCCTACTTGGCTGTCATTGATGAGAAGAAACTCGCCACGGTCTTTACTGTAGCAGATAACTACTCGGTAAACATTTGTTACTGCTCATATGTCAGGTTTTATCCAGAGATGTGGTGAAAAGTTGACCAGGATATAATTCCTTTTTCCTCCTAGGTTAAGAATATGTTTTACGGACACCATGCTAGACCTGTGTCCTTGGCCTGGTCACCTGACAACGAGCACTTCGCAACTGGTGGAATGGACATGTTGGTGTTCGTGTGGGCGGTCGGTGATGCAGACAATAGAATCAGGCTCCCAGGTAAGACGTGCATCATGTACGCCTCTTTAACCAGCATTCTGGACATAAACGACCTCAGGCGCGCCCATGTCATTCTGTTGGTGGTAGTCTACATATGAAATACAACATTTCAAATGATTGTTTGATCAAAGATGAGAAAGCGTTACTTTGAGTAGTTAAAAAAACAACAGTCAAAATACAAAGAAACATTTAGCCAAAAGGTGGTAAAAAATATTGTCCAGAACAAAAAAAATCAGCAATTTAAATAAATGATAATCTAAATAAAGATAAAATTAGAAAATTACATCTATAAATATTGCTGATGCACTACAAACAGTTAATCTCCCTTGTTGATTTACAACGGTGCTAATTGATTTTATCGCCTATCCTCGTGTGTGCAGACACTCACAGGTTGCACCACATCAGCAGCCTGGCTTGGATCAACGAGAACACGCTGGTAACCACCTCCCACGACGCCAGCATCAAGCAGTGGACTATTAAATACTGAGCTTCAAGCAGAACATCCACGTCTCCAAAGACAAAGACTACTGTAGAGCTCGATTCTTGTTCTCTTCTCATTTGCATTTTTTTTAACAGTACTTTAACAATCAAACCATGTGCTCCGTCTGAATTACAAATTCTACTAGACAAAAAAAGCTCCCAGCTAATATCAAGCAGCGCAAAATGCTTTTTGTGTGGCATCAGATGACCACATTTGACCACATTCACTGAAATGAAATGTACAGTGTAACAAACTTGTTTTGTTTGGGGCTGTCACTTTTTGTTCAAAACTTCCAGGTCTGTTCAAATCTGCATTGGAAATAAACAAGTTGATAACAGGGTTGAAACTTCAGGCTGTTTGAAGTAAGGGCGTTACCACCTGAAGCAGATGCTCAACACACTGAACTAACAGACCGAATGAGCAGAAAAAGCCATGAGTGACAGGATAACATTAGAAAGCCGGGGGACATTGTGTGCATTAACGACCGTGTCATGGTCAATCTGTTGGCACTTAGGTTTTGAAAAAAAAGTGACACCCTGGTACTTTTTCTGTTTTTCTACCTTACAGTCAGTCAAATATTTGAAACATTAACATTCCCGAGCTCTAAGCCTTCACTTCACTAAAGCGTTTGAGTGTTTAGGCTCAGTGGATGAAGCAAATGTGTTGGTGTTGTTTATTTTCTTTCAATCAAAATGATTATGTTTGAAAACAAAATGTATCCATTTGGTAACATTCCTAAAAATTGGTCCTAACCACAGATTTCTGTCCGTGTTTATTTGCCTGGGGTGGGTGTAAGGTTTGGAAAGACCTTACTTTTTATCTGATCTTCAGATCAGCTCAAACAGCGCACCAACCTGAGTTAGTTTCACTGAAATGAACAAATAATCAACCAACCAAAAGGCACATTGCTTTCTACTCGAATCAAGCAACTGGCCAACCATTCAGCCAATCTTGCAAAGTTGATGAAACAACAGATTTCATAATTGCAATATCAAAAAAATGACGCAACCCAAGACTTTACCAACGAACACACCACACAACCATCAAACATCTCATCGGACCAGTGATGTCATCATACCCTTCAAACACAAGTACCAGCTCAAATAATAAACCAGCAACCGACACAGAAGGTGCCATTAGGGATATGTTGTTTCTCAGGGAATTGAACCCAGGTCTCTCTGCTCTAAAAGCGTCCCATCTCTCAGGTAGATCTAGTCTGAACTTGCCCGTCCTAACTTACTGAGTAAACACTGATGCTGAGGCCCTGCTGCCCAGCCTAATCATCACAGCCAATAGGAATGGTGAAGAAGAACTTCAACTACAAGGTACCGGACCAATGGCAGGTCCATGTGTCATCAGTGGTGTAGAAACCACTATGTCTCTGTGATGCCTTCAACATTTGCCCAGATGATAAAGTCTAATCTACCTAGTGTCTTTATCAGACAATGATCTCTGCTGCTTCTTATGCAACAGTAGAAAACTTTGACTGATCTCACAGCTGACAGCTACAGGTTTCTGCCAAGAAAATAATTCAAATCAGTATTTTACAGGCACAAAGACGAGTCCTAAACCATTAGTATTCACTGAAACAACCGTGTCAGAGCTCAGACCTGCAGTATCCAGTAGAGAACTCAGGAGGCGCAGTGGAACAAGTCGTGTGAGATACTACGATCCACACCCTCCAGAGAACAAAACAAATAAACAATTCAAACGACAGAGGGCACATGCTTAAAGCATGATAAACCTGCCCAGTCCGTCTCTTTGGATTTCTGCACATGTCCTACAGGGGGTGCTACAGTCCGGTTTTTATTATCACTGAACAAACAACAAGCTGTTTACATTTGTTTAGACACACTTTAGGAGCCTCGTCAGGCCCTGCAGCTGTCATGGAGACGAGGTCTGCTCAGTACAACACAAAAGTATTAGAGGGAGTCATTTACATGTAGTAAATGAATCACTGCATACTTTCAGTTTTCCAACCTATAATACAAACACAGAGAAATATTGGCTTATTCTAAATAAGGTTACACTGCAGAAGACAAGCTTGTTTTTTGGTCTTTTTTTTAAGGAAAACATCCATCTTGTGGTTCATGCCTCACTTCTAGTAACACTCACTCTAGACTGTTCTGGACTGTTCTGGACTGACTGGACCAGTTCAGCTGGGGCAAAGGGTTTGTTTCCTAGGCAGGGGGAGAGGAAGGGGGGACATTTTTATTTATAACAACCACGACGGTCAGAAACATTTAATATCATTTATATTTGCTTCATAAACTAGAAGCACAAGAAGACTGATTAAAAAAAGGCAAAGTTACATAGACCCACCTACATCTTTAGGATTATACTGTTATTTAGAGTTTACAAAGGCATTGTGTCGCTTCCTTTCACTTCACATTTACATTCACATTCCAGTTTCTATTGTTGTTATGGTTTTATTAAGGTCACCTTTATTATGGCGTGTGAAAGTCGCTGTGTTTTTCAGTGACCGCGGTGGTTTATGATGAAGATGTAAGTGTGATCAGCCTGGAGGATGTTGGACAATAACAATCTGAAGTGACGTAACACAAACACACACATCCATGCGTACACATGAACTGTGGAGAGAGTTGGATAAAGTGAGAGGTCGCTGACTAAAGTGAAGAAACACTTTCATGTTCTTGTCCTTGTGTCGTCTTCTCTGTCTGTTCTTGTGATTCTGTTCTTACACTGTTCCTCAAAGAGTTCCAAATTTCCATTCTTATTTCTCAGTTACAGTTCTGTGCGTCTTTAATAACTTTTTGATTTTAAATTTGATGAAAGGATTTCTTTTTTACATCCCAAGCTGGTCATATAATTAGGAGCATTTGTTAATGTTTTATTTACATAGTGATTAAGTCTGCCTTATTTAGAAAAAAATCAAATGATTATCCTAAATATTAAGTATCCAGTGTCCATAAGTGTTTTGGCAAGGGAGTACATATTAATAACCTAAAAAATCTAAACCCCATTTCCAAATAAATCTCATTTTCTACAGCTGCAATAATAATTTAGTAATTGTCTTGGGTATTATTTGGTGAAAAAGATGACACTAAATATCCTTTTCCTTTTAAAAGTGTACTGAATGATGAGGATCTCTAATTACCTCCCTCCTGGCAGACCAGCCTCACACTGGGTCGACAGAGTCATGTTTTGTAGATTATGTAGGATAAGTCCTGCCAGTGTCACCAATAATCACCATTTAATTGAATACATTATAAAGATACAACATAAAATGTTCAAACGTGGTTTGTTTGTTTTTTTGCTTACGTTCCCTTATTCTGAATTTGATGTCTGTAACATGTTACAAAAACTTGAACAGTGCAACAAAATACAAAGAAAAGAAAAGGATCTCTCCGATGAGCTCACCTTGACCACCAACACCAGCTCTGTCATGGAGAAGTCGTCAGAGCCTTGAACACAGACACTTAGTCAGCCCCCCCCCCTCCCCTCCCCACACACCACACCAGCAGCACACAAATTAACTCCACCCCCGGCTGCACACATAATAGATTGTACCCACACACCCACACCCCTGCTGGACACAGATTTATGGACTGTGCCCAAACACACACCCACACCCCTGCTGGACACAGATTTATGGACTGTGCACAAACACACACCCACACCCACACACCCCCCCTACAGCCCTGCCACTCTGACCTTCTCACGCCCCGCCCCATGTACATACAATATAGACTGTGTCCTGCTTGCTCACACACTCACACCCATTCTCTTTGAAACCCCATGCCCCCAGCTGGGCCTCACTCTATCTCTCTCTCACACACACACACCCCCCCTACAGTCCTGCCACTCTGACCTTCTCACGCCCCGCCCCATGTACATACAATATAGACTGTGTCCTGCCTGCTCACACACTCACACCCATTCTCTTTGAAACCCCATGCCCCCAGCTGGGCCTCACTCTCTCTCTCTCTCTCTCTCTCTCACACACACACACCCCCCCTACAGTCCTGCCACTCTGACCTTCTCACGCCCCGCCCCATGTACATACAATATAGACTGTGTCCTGCCTGCTCACACACTCACACCCATTCTCTTTGAAACCCCATGCCCCCAGCTGGGCCTCCCTCTCTCTCTCTCTCTCACACACACACACCCCCCCTACAGCCCTGCCACTCTGACCTTCTCACGCCCCGCCCCATGTACATACAATATAGACTGTGTCCTGCTTGCTCACACACTCACACCCATTCTCTTTGAAACCCCATGCCCCCAGCTGGGCCTCACTCTCTCTCTCTCTCACACACACACACCCCCCCTACAGCCCTGCCACTCTGACCTTCTCACGCCCCGCCCCATGTACATACAATATAGACTGTGTCCTGCCTGCTCACACACTCACACCCATTCTCTTTGAACCCCCCTGCCCCCAGCTGGGCCTCACTCTATCTCTCTCTCACACACACACACCCCCCCTACAGCCCTGCCACTCTGACCTTCTCACGCCCCGCCCCATGTACATACAATATAGACTGTGTCCTGCTTGCTCACACACTCACACCCATTCTCTTTGAAACCCCATGCCCCCAGCTGGGCCTCCCTCTCTCTCTCTCTCTCTCTCTCACACACACACACCCCCCCTACAGCCCTGCCACTCTGACCTTCTCACGCCCCGCCCCATGTACATACAATATAGACTGTGTCCTGCTTGCTCACACACTCACACCCCTTCTCTTTGAACCCCCATGCCCCCAGCTGGGCGTCACTCTCTCTCTCTCTCACACACACACACCCCCCCTACAGTCCTGCCCCTCTGACCTTCTCACGCCCCGCCCCATGTACATACAATATAGACTGTGTCCTGCTTGCTCACACACTCACACCCATTCTCTTTGAACCCCCCTGCCCCCAGCTGGGCCTCACTCTATCTCTCTCTCACACACACACACCCCCCCTACAGCCCTGCCACTCTGACCTTCTCACGCCCCGCCCCATGTACATACAATATAGACTGTGTCCTGCTTGCTCACACACTCACACCCATTCTCTTTGAAACCCCATGCCCCCAGCTGGGCGTCACTCTCTCTCTCTCTCACACACACACACCCCCCCTACAGTCCTGCCACTCTGACCTTCTCACGCCCCGCCCCATGTACATACAATATAGACTGTGTCCTGCTTGCTCACACACTCACACCCATTCTCTTTGAAACCCCATGCCCCCAGCTGGGCCTCACTCTCTCTCTCTCTCACACACACACACACACAAACAAACAGAGACATCAACCAACCACCTTTTCAGCCTCACCAGTCTGCCTCAGTCAAAATGGACCGTCCTCAAAAACACCTGTCCTCGACACTTCTTAGGAGCCGCAAAAACACTCAACAAACAGCTTTTTGAATCCATTTCTGTACACCAATGAGAGAGACCGTCATATGTATCATGGAACTGTATCCAATTTCACTCAGGTAATCCTATAACTATTATTAGTTACTTTCTGCAAATAACTAGAGTTTCTACAGCTGTGCACCTATTTTTTGTTTTGTTTCTCATTGAGGTTTAGTGAAAAGGACCGGCCAGATTATCATCAGTGCAGTGTTCAAAAACCGTATCTGTAATTGTTATGTATTAAGGTTGAATTTAATCGAAGACCGCTCCTTTAAAACTTGAGAGCGTTAGCCCCTCCCCCATCTAACTCATGTACCGTTGGGGTCACTCGGTTCTTGCCGTGTCCATGTTACTTGTAAAGAGCCTCAGCGTTTTCACCGGCAACCTTGTTCCAGTCTTCCTTAATATAAAGCATGATTCACATCATGTTATTAAAAAGATATATCAGTAATATTATGGGGGGGTTGTTGCCCCTGCCATGGGTAACTGACACCTCTGTGCAGGCATCATTAATGCGTAATGGACATATAGTTTTTGGAGCAACGTGTGATGCTATATGAGCCACATCTTTCATGCGTTGCATAACATAGAAGATATGATCATCAAACTGCAGCTCTCGTGTCAAATACGTGTAATTATCACCTGTTTATGGTTAGTCAATGTCACTGTGCTGTGACCCTGATGAGTCATTGTTGGAACTGTGAGAACACCTTCTAGGTTGTACTGTATATGGTACGGACGATGAAACCAGTGAGTCACAACTTATGCAACATTTAACAACGTGCTGGAAAAAGAAGGTAAAGGAAGTGAGACTGAAGTAAGCATTCAGACTCTTGACACAGCAAGGCTGTAAATGGAGAAATAAGTACAAGTTGAAGCAGGTTTCCATGGAAGGCAGCAGCTGCAGAGGCAGAAGAACTAGTTTGCAAGAACACACGCAGCAGAGAAACAGTTTCCTGGAACTTCTCTATAAGAAAAGTAGGTTGGCAACATATATTTTAATGGGTTTCATCTGCAAAAACTGGACATTCACTTGGAGCGCCATGATTCAAAAGACTGAATGAAGAGGATGAAACATAAGTAGGTGGAATTCATTTAAATAGCTTTGTGCCACAAATGCCTCATGACTCGTTTGTCACAGTCACAAGATCATTTGCAATGCCAAATAAATAAAGCTGATTGACAACCTACGATCTCGTTGATAAACCTGACGGGTCTTAAAACTACAACATAAACTTTGGAGCAGTTGGAGAGGCCAGGGGAGAGGGACACACCCAAAACAAGTCCAAACAGAGGTAGAGGAGTACAAGTGGAAAACACCACACCTTTATTTTGGACTGTCTATACTGTGTGTTTGACAGGTACACGTTTATAAGTTTGGTTTGCAAAAGGCACAGGTGTAGAATTTAGCAAATAAACAATGTGGGCCAACAAACCAGTTGTTTGAGCTGTATTTTCCCATCAGAACGTAGGAGGAAAATTAAAAAAAAAAAAAATGCTATAAATTGTGCACTAATACTTTGTTTACTGCACATTTTGTTGTACCCCGTGTTACAATGACAATAAAGTCTATTCTATTAGACATCATGATGACTCACCGTGTCAGTCAGTGACTACATATAGTAATGTAAGTCAATATGTAATTACTTAATATGTATGTACAGTATAAAGAGTACTGGCTGAGTGAAGATGGTTACAGGCTTCATCTAACAGGAAGTGTTTACACAGTAAGGACGGTTAACGATTATATAAAATAGCTGTCGTTAAGTGTGCAGTATATCATAATGGGTTGTATGAGTAATAAAAGTATCAACATGAAAATATTAGTTTGAAAGAAATTGTCATCGAGTGTCTACAAAGACTTATTAATTACATTTACTGACAACTACTTGACTAATAAGAAGATGACAATTTTAAAAAGATAAATGAAGCAATAATCAGTTGGTTTATATTAAGACAATAAGACAGAAAAATCACCTAATTATATGATTATGCAGAAATGTAAAAATCCTGAATTAAAAAATTACCTAATTAAATGATTATGCAGAAATGTAAAAATCCTGGGTGTGGCAGGCAAGGAAGCTTTACTGTTCGTCTGTCTCTCACTGATTATACACACAATTCATGTCTGCAAATAAAGGCAGCGTGTGTGTACGTCTTTGAGAGAGTCACTGGAGTAACTTCCTGTGTTGCTACCTGACAGATCAGGTTTAACCTGCCTCTAGTGACTTTCTGAACCCACTCAGATAAACACACACACACACACACACACACACATAAAAACTTCAGTGTAACTTTGTCCCGTGGCTAAACTGTCCCATTGTGTATATTCTCTGGAAATGATGAAAGACATTTTAGTCATCATTGTCGTGGAAATGTGTGAGATGGTTTTACATAATAAAGACATAGCACTTGTTAGGCCAGATATAGTTTTTAAAAAGTGAAAGCTAAGATAAATAATATTTTAAAAAAAATTTAAAAAATAGAATTACACGCCAAAAATTGTTAATGCAAAAAGACTTTACAAAATTAAAATAAATGCTACACCTGCAGGTACGCAGGAGTAAATAACACCCTTTTTTTCTGAACTAAACAATGTTAAACTTAAATAACGTGTAAAACATTAGTGAAACTAAAACACATTTTGTGTTCAATGTCAATTCTTTAGATTTAAGTTTAGTTATTTACTCTAAACCCTGAGAGTTGTTTTTCTTTTTTACCAAAGGGCCCCCCTTTCCTCTGCTGCAAGCTCAGTAAACAAATTAATTGTTTACTAACCAAACCAATTCTATGTGAGTGAACAAAAAGAAACAGGGGACACATAAGTTAAGTCGGCAAAATCAAATTGCAACCTCAGGGATGCATAACGGACTGTTAAGTAGGCAAAATCAAATTGCAACCTCAGGGATGAGTTTAATTTTTACTGAAGTTTTAACTAAATTATTCTTTATCAAAATATATACACAAAAATTCTGGGCTAACGTTTTTTTTTCACCACACAAACAACTGTTTTAAGGGCTAGTTTTAAGTATTTGTTTTGCTCATTTTTGTACAAGTTCCGCATTTTCCGCGTGATTATTCGGTCAGACCACATACATCTTTAAATATGGCACCGAAACTCCTTGGATTTCCCATTTCACACGTCATGTGGTCACGTGAGTATGACGTGAGCAACGCACACGATGAGCCTTCACCGTGCTTGTGTTTGACAAGAAACTGTTTAGAAAATAATAAAAGCTAAAGTAATGTGAGTTAAATAACGTATTTATTTAATTATTATTTTATTATTTCTTTTTAGTAAAATAATTCTACATGTTTGCTGCGCAAGTTTAACATTATAGCAGTTTCAGCCAGATCGCAAAACATCTTTAAGTCTATTTCAAATCAGTGTGACCTAAATGAAGAAAAAAAAACGAAAAAATTTTTAAAATGACGAATTTCTACTATTCGTTCTAACATTCAAGGGAGTATAAAAAAAACTCGGGGTGCCTGTGGCTTAAGGCTCAATTCGAGATAAAAAAACAATTTCCCGCTGTGACGTCATATGTTGACCTCCAACAGTGACATACAGGGTAAGAAGGGGACGAGCGAGAGGCGGAGCTTGTTCTTGTTTGTGACCAATGAGAGGGCAGGTATCAACAGGTGAGACGCAAACATTCAGAGGAGCAGAGAACTGAAGGACGGAGGAGCTTCAGTTCAGACAGGCAGTATTTTGACATGACGGGAAGTACAGCAGCCTGGCCCATTCTGTCGCTGATCCGGATCATCTGAACCCGGATTTCATTCTCCAGTGTGACTGGGTTCGTTTATATTGTGTGTTTAGAATTTAAACCAGTTTCTTTTCTTGTGTTTTGTTCTGGTTGGTAATGCGGTTGTTCTCTGCACAGTTCCCCTCACTTTGTTCTATTTTATAACTTTTAACTTTTGAATGTTTCTAGAACGGAAAAAAACTTTTTCACTGCCCACGTCAGGACCGATAGACCGTTTCCCTCAGGAAGAGGTGGATTTGAAGAAGGACTTATCCCCTCCGGGAGTTTCGCTGCGTCGACGTTTCGCACCATGATCAGCTCAGAGGGCCTACGTCCGACGTCCAGCGGCGGCAGGAAGCCGCCTGGGAAGCTCGCTTCTCGGCTCGAGGAGGTGAAGAACCCGTGGAGACAGGTGTCCACGCTGGAGCTAAGCCACAACGAGGCGGCGCGCTTGGCTACGGACGCGCTCCTGGAACATGGGGAAAAGGAATACCGGCGGGTGCTGACAGAGGAGCGAGAGCTAAACTTCCTGTCTCCTCTGGAGATTCGATACATCACTCAGTACGCCGCTGCCAAGAACAACGGCTTCGAGAGCAACGGAACTGGAGCCGCTGCGGAGAAGGACTTTGGCGACGGTGACGCCGTGTCCGAGCTCACCTCTGGGACTTATTTCCCCATGATGTCTGACGAGGAGCCGCCGATGCTAGAGCTAGGCTGGCCGGAGTCACCGACCAGATACGGCCCCTCAGAGACCCAGATCTACTTCCAGAGGGACAAGAGCCACAACGTCAAAGACCTAATCAGGTCATTGATTAACAAAGCTAAGAAGGTAAGACAAAAATATAAAAATAAGTCCAGCTCATCATCATCACTAGCGTAGGCACAGTTAAACTAAGAATTGTTTTTTGTTTTGATATTTAGTCACAGTCTTAACACACAGGTTTCTCCAAGACCAGTCCATTTTTGTAGAAATTAATCGAACTTTCAATAAAAAACTAGAAAGGCTGTTCCTGTACTAAAACTTAGGGCTATCTTATATCTTCATAGATATCTACATTGCAAATATTTAACAGTCCGGACAAGTGCCATCATTGTCACTGTAACTGACTGTCAGTTAACTGTAGCAAACGTTTAGCTATTTGCATTTGTTTTCATTTTTTGCTTTAAGACATGTATTTGTATTGTTTGTTATATTATGTGTTATACAGTATATATTGTTATATTTCACTTTAATTGTTGGTTACCTCTGTGACTAACTTTTAGCTGTGTTCTTTGTCCACTTTAAGTTAGCCAATGGCTAGTTTAAACTATCTCTCAGGTTTGACCAACAACAAAAATAACAGCACACAGAAATGCAACCAAACACATTTTCATAAGTAGCTTTCAAGATTTACTTGGTTGTCATTGTTGCTTCTTGCAAAACATAACAACTGGGCTCCTATCTGGAGGTCCCACGTCTGTAAAAAAAAAAAAAGAAAAAAGAAAAGGCCAGAAATCATCCCTGACTAGCCTATATTCTGTGGCATCTGAGACACTACGTAATATATTTTCATTTCTCATTTTTTCCTTCCTTTGTATTTTGTTCTTGTTTTTCTCTTCGTGTATGTGATAGGCATGTTTTTTTTGTTGTTTAACTTCCGTGTTCTGTCGATATATATTGAGGAAATACAGCCGTCTTCCTTACTTTACAGCATGCTATTAGACCATCACCCACAGATAAGCTTGGGAGGTGTCTGAAAAATACTGATTAACCACATACAAAATATGAGTAATAAAATATGATTAACCTTTCCCATAATTAACCACAATTAAAAATCTTTGTTCATGTTTTCCACTGAAATTGTAAAACACGGCAGTAGTAATTAAAAAATACAAATGAGATAGAATAATTGCTTTACCCTTTTCTCACCAGCTGCCGGTTTCATCTGAATAGCATGTAGAACAAGTCAGAAAGGTTACATTTAAGTTATAATATTAATATATAAAAGAATAGTCTGTTTAGAAATCAGTTCAAGCACAGATTGACATTGTCTATTTTTGTAGTTTTTCTGGGTAATGTCCATTATTGGATCTATCGTTAGCGTTTAATCAAAGATGATACTTTGCACTTGTTATTTTTAAATTAGTAAACATTTTACAGAAGATTTTAGTCTAATTTATTAATAAACAAAAGTCGATCCACTGTAGATGGGGCAGCAACATATTGGAGAATGATGGTTATGCTATCTTTTCCTATAACCAGTTCAAATGTTCCTATCACCACAAATCCTTTTTTAAAAGAAGCCCACTAATTATCTCATAGACATGCATTCATGCAAAATTACTTCCAAAACCGACCCTGGTTTTGGATTTCTGGTCTTTTTGCGGGGGCTTCCCTGTCATCCAAACATACTGTAGCAAGGTGTCTGTTCATTTCTGATGTCATCAAAGCGTTCAGCTAACACATTTGTTAGGTCAGAGGCTTGAATTTATTTGTACAACAAAAACCCTAGTGATTTGTCAACATTTTTTCCTAAAACATTTGCTAGCCACAAATGTAACCACTGTTGGATACTGAACTGCCTCAATCCCATCATTCACCGATTGGACTATGCTGGAAACATTTAGTTGACTTCTCATTTATGATGCCAGTCTCTTGCTCAACCACATTCCAAAGGTGCTCTATTAAACAGAAATCTTGGCCATCGATTAGATAAAAGAACTGTTGCTCTCTTCTCTGAATCACTTCCTGCAAATCACTGAGAAGGTTGTGTGTGTGCGTGTAAATTCTTAGTAATTCAGAAATTTCTAAAATAATCTACACAACTTAACTTTTTTGGCAAATAGTCAACCCAGCAACCAAACCATGTTTAAAGTTACTTTGTTCTCCATTCTCATAGCCAGTTTGAGCTTCAGCTGTTGGTCTTGGCCATGAGGACATGGAGTGAATTGCAACATTTGGCTGATCAGATATTTGTGTTATAAACAGTTCATTAAGTGTACATAATAAGAGGTGAATGTGTACAGATACAGTTTTGTTATCAATGATAACCACATGTTGTTTTATTTTTAGAATTGACTCAAGAAAAGACAGAGTAGGACAGGTTCAGCTGGTTCTTAAGAATCTTTGCACTGGTTTCGAAATGCATCCAATTGTTTTCACTCTAGTTTTTTCTTTTTTTTTAATGACAGACTTTGTGGCGTGATAGTGTTTAACCAACCTCACACATCCAGACTCAGTCACTACTGTCACTGGAGCATGAAGAGCAGCTATAATGGGAGGGGTGGGAGATGGTAATGATAACTCTGAAGTTTATGTAACCAAAGATTTATGACTCTACAATTTAACAAGAAAAAAAAATGCCTTCAGAAACCACCACTCAGTTGATTCCAGCACTGAGTTTCATTCCTTTCTACATTATAAACAGTAAATGAGTGAGAATGGTTGCATCTGCCTTCATTGCTTTCATTTTACATCTTCAATGTGGACTTGGATCCATTCTCAGACACGTTAATCAACTGTTCTTCTACTGCTACCTTTTTTTTGTTAAGTGTATAATTTTTGACTGACATTTTTGGCTGTTTTTATTTGTCATCTAACTTTTTTTTTTTTTAAATACCAATTTAGCTGCCATTGTGCAATTGCACTTGATATGAATGCACTTTTATGTAGTAGTCATACAGAGAAAATTTTACAATCTGTCAGCAGGCCAGTAGGTCTGTCCTTTATTATTAATATAAACATGAGTGGGGGAAGTTTCTTTTATCATTGAAATCTGCTGAATAAACATTTTCATAATTTTGTAATTTATTATTTTAGTGAGATAAGTACACAGTCATAGGCATAAATGCAATGGTACTAATAATTAGCAAAATAATTTCTTTCATTGTTTCAGTTTTCATGTTGGTGCAAAGCGTTCAGTATTTTTGTCTACTTCCCTCATCTCCCTGACGATTCTTTGTCTTAGCTTTTTCTATGAGCTACCACTTCTATTACCTGTAATCATACAACACTTTCATTGCATGTGCATCTCCACCCAAAAATATATAATTTCTTTTGCACAATTACATACAGTATATGTAACACCTAATCCTCATATTTAATTTATTTACGTTACCATACATTGATTGAATTTTACAGTCTCTTGCTGAAGCTGTCAAAGTGGGAATAACCTTGACTCATTCAGAGTTTCCTGTGTGTGACAGCAAAGCCTGGCTCTTCCACTCACCAGTTCAGTTT
>NC_024317.1:16919021-16958999 GCF_000523025.1 Cynoglossus semilaevis
AAGAAAAAATGCCTTATAGTTTAAGCTGGACCAAATCTAAATTGTCTCTAAATTGCATTCAATTCACAGTGAATAAATCAATTCACAGTGTGAGTCTTTGCAACCTACACAGGCTTCTACAGTGCCATTAATTATGTGGGTGCAACTCACAAGCTGCCACATAAAAGGCGCCATTAAGTATGTTGTACCTCTGGTGCTCAAACCTAGGACCTTCTGGGTGTAAGGCAGATGTGTAAAGCAGTGATAACGGCTTAACTGTGGAACCTAGGGTTTTATAGCAGCTAACTTTTTAAAAGACAGAACTCCTTCACCAAACTGACCTTTATGTCTGTCCCTCCAGGTCATCGCCGTAGTCATGGACCTGTTCACAGATGTCGACCTGCTCTGTGATCTCATGGAGGCATCTAACAAGCGACGAGTCCCAGTCTACATTCTGCTAGATGAGAAAAAGCTCAGCTATTTCTCTGACATGTGCTCAACACTTGATATCCAAAACTCACACCTCAGTGTAAGTGTCTTCTGAATATTAAATACAAAGGCTGTGGCTGTATATAATGGCTCCACAAGAGTGGATATCTCCAATTCTACAACAGTGAAGAACGCCAATCTTTTCCCTTGATAGATACATTTAAACAATATGTCCCATCAAGTTTTTTAAAGAAGCAGTTGTTTTGTATTGTTGTGAAATATTATTAAATTGTTAAATCACTTTTTCTAGTGCGTGTGTGTGCACGCTTCTGTTTGTGTGGGTAGACTATTAACATTATAATGTGTGTTTCTTTGCAGAATATGCGTATCCGCAGTGTTTGTGGTGACACTTACTGCACCAAAAGTGGCAAGAAATTCACTGGTCAAGTCCTGGAAAAGTTCATGATTATCGACTGTGAAGAGGTCCTTGCGGGGTCGTACAGGTTAGGCACACGCACGTACCTGTAAAGAAAAATACAGAAAAAACAATCAGTAATAGCAGTGCACAATTCCAGTTTTACCAGTTTATTATTAAGTGTTGTTATGCACAGACTTTGCATGGTCAGTTGTGTTCAAACTAAAAGTAAATTGACATTGAAGATCATGTTATTTCAATACATTTACTTGTTACATTTTTGTTTGTTGTGCCACTATGTTCAGTATCTTGGCTAAAAAGGTTGGGAAAACACTGTTCTGGTGAAGTAATCCTTGTTGGCACACACACACACACACACACACACACACACACACACACACACGATGCAAGCTTTCCTAATTGCTGCTGGCGGCTTTAATTTACAATATTAATTTTTTTGAGTTCTTTTGGTTATTGGTTGTGTCAGATTCTCTCTCTTTCACTCACACCCACCCTTCTACAGTCGAACCACTGTCATGGGAACCACATGAGTGACAGACTTCTCAGCCACTAAATGTCAATACTTTCACTGGCAAAAAAACTGGGGAAACAAACTTTATAATATTATTAAATGTGACTAGTAGGCTCTTTTATAGATGTTAAAACACACCACCATTTGTTGGTAACAGAAACACTACTTTTTCAACCTTGTTTTAAACTGGTTCTCCTGCCCAAGTGCTAAGAAAAGGTAACCTTCACACAACTGGTTTTTACGACATAGTTCTTCGGACTACACTATAATGTACACGTACATTTTTTTCTTACACCTTTAGACGTCACCCTTGACACCGTGATGAACAAATACTTACCTAAACCAACAGGTTCTTCCATTCTTTTCTCAGAGGGCTGTTTTTTTTCTTTTCTTTTTTATTTGTGTAGTACAATTCTCTTTCATATGAACACAGCTTTAGTAAGGTTATGATATTTTTAAAGACAATTTCATGCGTGGGTTGATAAAACTGGTTGATAAAAACTCTTACACCCCTAATTTACATGCTGCCGCCTCTACAGCTTGATCTGGTTTTTGTCTTTCCATCTTTCTTAGCAGTTTGTTTACCTGCATCGTAAGATGTTAGTTTTCTGTGTATGTGACAAACGTCTACCACAGCGCCATATACAAATGTTTAAACAAATTGTCAGAAATTGTCAAAAGGCAGATAAGAATAGCCAAAAACAGACGTAAATGTTCCAGTCAATAGAGCAAAGTTAGCATAGTGTGGCTACAGACGTGCCAGAAATACAACTAAATCATCAATCAAAAGGCTAGAAGTTTGGCACAACGTTCAAATATCTGTGGTCAAAAGTTTTGGCTATTTTGGTAATTTCACACTGGCCATGTACACTGAATTCATACTTTTTTACTTTCCTTTTTTTAAACTTTGTGCTTTGTTTTTGTATGAGCTTTACTTTTAGGAACATATTTTTGTTTGATGATTTGTTTACATTATTAGTTTGCAATAGTGCAGGAGATAAAGATAAATCTGTTTAGCAGCTGTCTTCTGGCAACCATTTTGTGATAAAAGCATCTTCTGTTGAAGTGAAATCTCCCATTCTGTATATTGTATGTGTCTCTAGTTCACACAGTCTAATAAACCAGCTGTTTGTCCTCTTTCTTTGTCAGTTTTACCTGGCTGTCAAGTCAGGTTCACAGCAACATGGTGATGCATTTCTCTGGCCGCATCACCGACAGTTTTGACCGGGAGTTTCGCTGCCTCTACGCTGACTCACAAATCATCGACTGCTTCTACAACCCAGAGGAGGAAGGACTGCCTTACTATCCATCCTATCAGGCCATAATGATGCCCGGTATAGGCATGGGGCTCGGTCCTGTCATGGGGCTCGATCTACTCGCCGACAGGTATAAAACTGTAGTCCGGTTACATTTATTGAAAATGAATTAGCTTAAAGTTACTGGTTAGTTTTTGGACACAAAGTTTGAGAAAGTTTGAGGACAACATTTCTCTTTCTTATCAGTGAATTGTCCAACTAATCCGACTAAGATTCTTATGGAGGTTTCCTAAAGAATAATGAATAATAAAAAATAATAATGAACTAATTGTAATGTTTCCTTTTTCAGCAAGCAGAGGGACAGGGTGTGTTCAGAGAATTCCAGCAGCCAATCGAGTGACAGCGTCTCCAGTGTGAAGGCAGCTCCTGGAATGAGCTCTAACACCGTCTACAAGGTCACCCACAACAAAAAGGAGAGCAGTAACTCTCACCTTAGCCCAGAGCGGAGAGGTGTTGGCGGGGGTGGTGACCAATCAGGAGGACATGTCCCAACACCAACATCACGTATTAATGCTAATGGCACAAGCAGTGCCATTCAACCCCCTGAGCGGCCTCAGCCACCCACTTACGGGCAGCCAATGGGCATTGAGTGGAACAAACCTATTGCAGCAGACGTCATGAGGGCAAACATCAGTGGGACGACCTCCAAGTTTCAGGCACTGGGATTGTATGACCACAAGCCAAGTATGTTCCACGGAAACCCCAGTTCAAACCTAAACGCAAGAACACAGGCACCTTCCCCAGTGAATGAGGGCAAACTCACCTCCAAACACAGGACTTCCTCTAACCAGTTGCTCAATAAACTGTCAGACCTCTTCCTGCCGCCCTCCACCAAGGACAAAGAGGCCAACAACTTCTGGAGATCACAATCCCCTCAATGTCCTTCACCCTGGGGTGGACCAGACCTCTCTCAGTCTGAACCTGAAAGCCAACAGAGCCCACCTCCCCCACCTGCTCCGGCTGAGGTGTGGAGCCGTCAGGACCAAAAGCGAATGACTCTGGGCCACAGCAAACTGGACCTGGTGAATCAGTACAACAAGATGAAATCCAAGCAGGTGTACAGTCGCTTTGAGCTAAAGAGCACAAATTCATGACAGGGGCTCCTCTTCCTTTAATTGTAGATTGAATTTTTTGTTTTTTTACAAAAGAAAACTGCATTTAAAATTCAAAGTTCATCTACGTATGTGGTTCACAATGGCTCCAGAAGTCTTCTGTTTGTTCTTGAAACCAATGAGCCTCATAATTGTTTGGGGGCTTAGCACAGCATTAGTAGCACTAAGGCATCCAACATACCATAGTAACTTATTTCTGCAAAATGACAGAATTCAAAAAGATCTTATGACATCAACTAAAAAAAAAAATCTAGAATTGATTTCTGTCTGACCAATTATAATATAAAATGGATAAAAATGAAACAATGGTTTGTGCAGTGTGACATGTTCAGGAAGTAGACCGCAGTTCAAACACTGTTTGTCTAAACGTGCAGCCATCAGCAGAAGGCACTCTCAGGGATGCTCGACTTTTGTCTTCTTTGCCCACTTGTAAAAGAAACGGTTTAACTTTAAAATGTTTTCCCGTTTACAAAGCAAGTTGACAATCTTTCACATATGCATGCAACATACAATACAAAAAAAAAAAAAAAAAGCAATATTTTCAGTCTAGTAAGTCTCTTGAGGTGAATGTTTCTGTTGAACTCAAAATAAATAAGGTTCAGTTTTGCTCTCTGAACATTAGTCCTGGTGTGCTTGTGCACACTGCTCGTTTAGATTTGACACACTATTCTTCCAGCCATAAAACAGCAACACAAAAACA
Source organism: Cynoglossus semilaevis (assembly GCF_000523025.1). Lineage (NCBI taxonomy): Eukaryota > Metazoa > Chordata > Actinopteri > Pleuronectiformes > Cynoglossidae > Cynoglossus > Cynoglossus semilaevis. Next base: position 16,923,505 of record NC_024317.1, read on the forward strand.
TCTACAAACTGTATCTTGTTATTCAGTTTCCAAGCCCAAAATACAAAACTGAACTGCTTAGCTCTGTAAGGTGGCTCACCAATTATAAATGCCTCTGTGGCTGCACACAAAGAACAGACTGCTTCTTACATTGACTCCAATCTAGCATGAAACACAAACGTCTTCATTTTATCCTGTGCGTCTGTTCTAATAAATGAGTAGCAACAACAACATTACATCCCTTGCAGTAATTATAAAATGTAAATTTCCTGACTTTTTTATTTCCCACAAATAGATGGGAAGCTCAAATCTTGAGGCAGAATGTTGGAAGAACTTCCAAATAACCTTTAGAACGGGTCCTCTTATTCTGCCTTCTGGTTTAGAAACACTTGTGAGAAGAAGCAAATCATGAAATCTCCTTTTAAATTTGTTTAAACATAATACTGTAATATAATTAAACCAGTGTTGGAATGTGTAACTAAATCAGGGTGTGTCCTACTCAACTGACTAGCTAACCAACAACACGACGACAGAGTCTTCTGGTACTTCCACAACCACAGAGCTCTTACAAACATTCTTTGAAATGCTTTGGGTGTAAAGCAGTATTTATATTTTCATAATCCAATATTGAACAGCCAGATGCCTCTAAAAAACTTAATCTGAATAAGTCACAGAAGTGTTGCATTAATCCTGATGTTCTGATGGTGTAACATCTTTAAGGGTAAAGTTGTTTTGTTTTTTTTGACATTTTTATGTAGGGCAGAACCGAAGCGCGAGCACATAGCTTGTTGTTTAAGGGAACAGGCTTGTTATTGGGTGGATGGGTTAACTGCAGATTCATTTCTCCATATGGGATTACTAGTTCATACCGATTCATTTCTCCATATGGGATTACTAGAAGACTTCAACAAATTGGCTTTGTTTGAATTTGATGAGTTACTACTTGAGAATTTGAGAAAAAGTTTTACACTTTTAATGACACGAACTGTACCTACATCAGGGGGCGGGTCCTCTCTGTCATTACATACTGTATGTCCATAACTGACATACAAAACAGGCCACTTATGTGATTTCAACTAACAATAATATTAATACCCTTCTTATCGTGCTTGGGTAGCGTAGGCTGTGTATTGTAAGATGTAAATTTACTACTACAGGCCACTGAAACCTAGGCTAGGACCATAAACACTAGCATTTTCACTTTTTAAGCAGAAGATTGTACTTCTTGTGTACATACTTGTGCAATCATTTGTAGGTTTGTACATACGGTATGGACTTCACATGACATTATGTTTTGATTTTTATATATCAATAAATGAAATGTATATTGTTTTGCATTTGTCTTTTTAAGATGTGAGGTAATTTTCCAGCACTAACCCAGCGAGCATTGGAATATGGGTAGACCGAAATGTTGGGCCTAACGTGAACTTTTTGTATGTAGAGAAAAGACCACGAACCACATGTGACCCACTTTGTATCCAAATACCTCCCCAAAAAGCCATGTGTGGCCCAAGCAAATATGTTTACTGGACACAAGCTCTTAAAGAGTTACTCAAAGGGCAGCGCTGCAATTACAAAACCTGAATTTTTCAAAGACAATTATTGACACATTGATCACTTTTTTTATGTGTGTGTGTGTGTTGTTGTTTACTGCTCTTTGGTATTTTTATGCATTCATTCTATTGTAAATAAGTACATAAAATTAAATGTTTTGAATTTTGGATTCTTGTTTAAGAAACACTCCATCAGTTGTTGGTTTGTTTATGGTATTTTTACAATGTATTATTTACTGAATAATGTGAACTTTTGTTAGTTGACTGTTGAATAAAGGTCTAATAAAAGAAAGAAAGACAAATCCGTTATTAGTCTTTGTCATCTTTACAAAACATTTATTCTTAACATTTGAGTTTTGTATTATTCTATGTTCAGTTTAAACTGTTTTGTCTCCATTTCTTGGGTTCTTCATTCTTTGTTTTTGTGCTGTGCTTTCTGACAGGAAATCGTACCAACAACCCCCTTTGTTCTCTCCACAGTGCCACCAGCAACAGTTCAAGAGTTTCTTATCCCAACAGACTCATTCAGCTAGGCTGTCACAAAGACTCCGTCTACCTTTTGTAATAGCTTTGTATATACACTGTCTACTGTGTGAAAGGTGAACACTGCTGACCTTACACAAACCTCAGCACTTTGTATTTGTTAATATGTTCACAAATCCTGTGAATAATGTAAAGCCCATCCATATTCATTCACTCCATACTCTACCATACTCCACTCCACTGTGTACGGTACTGTGCAAAGGTTGCAGACCTGTTTCAAGCAAACAGAGAAACACGCTTGTTCTCAACCGGTCTAACATTATTTAAGCAGCTGTGAACCTTTGTACACCACAGTTAAGGACTGTAGTCCTACAAGGGGTGTGAGATAATATTGCTATACCAATATACCAAAATATTTTGTTTGACATTTTACAGCCATGCATTACTTAATTTTTTTTTAAATAAACAATTAACATACAGACAATTACATTATATAGCCATGCATTAGTTTTTATTCATTTTTTTAAATAAACAATTAACATACAGATGTTCATGTCCTTGTTTTATTTTATTTTTGCTTTATTTCTTATCTAACAATCACAATTGTAGCAAGTAACAGCATAGTGTGTTAATATGCTGACAGTTTTCCTACAGTTACCTTTAGTATCGCAGTATATTACAATACATCTTATCTTTGCCCCTGTATCGTGACACATATAGTTTCGCCAGATTTCTGCTAATACACGCCTCTAAAACCTACACACCTGTCCCAAGTCCAAGTCATTAATAAAAGTGCCTGGCAAATGTGCTCAGAGTTTGACAGGCTGCACCGACTGTAAAAAAAACTCTACACGTTTGAACCTGAACCACACACAATGTATCCACTACAGCTGCTGTACATACACAACACAAAGAACTAAACTAGAATCTGGGAGTGTTCATAAGGTTCATTTTACCAACCTTAACTATCTTAACTATGAGTACTTCACAGGCAGCCATATTCCCAATATCCACTGCAGGTGGCAAAACAAATAAATACAAACTGACATTTACTAACATTTCACTTGCATCACACAAGTGTAAAATAAGGATGAACAGCTTGACGAAAGACTAAAGGTGATGTTTTTAAGGGGTTTGTTCTATGTTGTAGGGACAAATTGCTAACAGTAGATCCTTTAGCTAACTTTCCAGAGATACACAAAAGAAAAGGTTAGATAAGATTTAGATTTTAAGATAAGATAAGATAAGATTTTTGTGTTAAAATGCCAAATGTTAAAAACATAAACTGTGTTAAAATGCCAAATGTTAAAAACAAAGACAGAAAGAAAGAAAAAAACAGACACACAACAGACACATTTGAATATGGATGTTCCCCAATAACAGCTCTATGTGAACAAACCAAAATGGCTATGGGATACCTGGTTGTTTTTTCTCCACTGCCATTGCCCTAGGTTGTCTGAATGTTGTGCAGTAAGAGGTGGCACATCAGGTTTGATGTTTTTATTACATGCTCTACATTCCTCTCCACAGACCAGAGTTTGTTTAGTCAAATCCTGGGCGTGACACTTGGTGGATTTAGCTCTGAAAAGGTTGATCACTGAACTCAATGGAGTTCCTGTCGGAGAGGGATGAGGTGCCATTCATGTTAGCACTGTAATAGATGTAGCTGCAATGGAGAGAAATTATCATGTAACTTGTAAATTATAATTGGTGTTTAAATAATAAAACTGTAGTTAGTTAGTATAGTTAAAAACAGTAATTGAACATGCTGCCTACATACATACATATTAAACTGTGTAATAGTTAGGCTATATAATAATAATGATATATATATATATATATCTGTTTTGCCTTAACATACTGACACAAACTAGTGAAATAAAGCAGCAAAAGCAATGTTGTACATTTACATATGTAACTGGTCAAACTTTAGATTCTTTCTCAATCAATGTATGACTTGTTCAGCTATTAATAGGAATTGTAGGATAACAGTGATTATCTTTTACCTATCACCCAATCAATCAATTGATTGACTTCTAATATAAAGAACATCATATTGACCCCACTTTAATTAGGAGTATTTGATTTAAGGTTGGGAGGAAATACTGAAATGTGCAGGTGTAATCAGATTAAACACTACAAAGACCCTTGTGTTTGCGGAGAAAAAAAGAAGTCCTCTCTATGGGAGAGTGATACAGAATCCAGAGACGATGTCAGAGCGTGAAACGCGAGCAGAGAAGCTTGAGTTACCTCAATGGCCCTACAAACAAGCTGTAGCTCCCTGACAAAGCGTGATCCAGGATTTCTTTCTGCTCCTTTTGTGTGTCACTGGTGATATTGGTGCCATCAGCAACGCTGTCAGATTATCAATTAAGAACAGAGTAGGAATTCTTAAATACCACTATGAATAATTGTGGCCTTGATGGAAGACACCGCAGCACAAGTTGATAAGTAATTAATTTAAATAAATAATACATAAGGTGTGGTACAGGCTGTATATGCTGCACATCTTCCTGCTGGATGCAGCAGCACTTCCTGCAGCCTTATTGTGTGTGTCTTCAGGAAGCAGCCTTTCCTGGCTTTCAGGACTATTTTCTGCTCTCCTATTGTTTGTTAAAATGTGTGTTACTATTTGTGTACGTCTAGTCCATTCTAATGTAAGAGTGATTTTATAACCAAAGTCTGACGTCAAATAAATAAAAAAGAGATAAATACTTATCTGAAAGATGTTAGCCAACCCAAAATATTAAATTTGTACTTATCTAAAAGATGTTAGCCAACCCAAAATATTAACCAGAAAAACTAAAAGTGAACTAGGAAGTAATTACTTGTAAAGACAAAATAAAAAGCTGTCTAAAAATCTAAACTCAAATATTCTGCTTCTAAATTCTTTAAAATAAAGACAAAAATAAAACAGTGATGTATATTATTATTATTACTCCCCCCCCCCATCATTTTTGCCCATACCTGTTTTGTTGTTGTTGTTGTTGTTTTTTGGTTTTACAAATCCTTAGAAACTTTGCTTAAACTTCACAAAATGACGTATAATTTAAATGCTAACTTAAGCCCTCAGCCGAAAAGATTTCCAAAAACTACTAAATGAACCTCCAAAACAGTCAGGGAATTCTTTCAAAGGCAAGGAATCAATACCAAACTGCCCTGTACTTGAATAATAAATCCACTAGATGGCAGTACTTTGATAAAGTTCTAACGTTCTCTTTGCATCTGCAGGACCATGTTTATTAATTTACTAGACAAACAATAGACGTGTGAAAATGTGTGTTTATAAATTCAGTAAATGCTTTGATTTATTTTTATTTTATTTATAAATCAGTGTCGATATCAAAGAGGTTTTTTCTTTCTTTGAATATTAAGAACAATCTCAAACTGCAATCACTCTGTTAGTCTTTTCTTTTCTTAATTTATAGCAAAAAAGAAAAGCATCACATATGGATAAGTACGGGTGCATAAAAAATGTTTACATAAAAAATCTAAATATTGTAAATATATTAATGAATTGGCTTAGGCGACTCAGTCAAGACATGTTTTGTTTAGCCAAATGTTAAGAAAAAGGGAAAATGCATGAAAAAAGGGGGAAAAACTTCAACCATTTGAATACAGTTTGTTTTTGCAAACATTGTTAACTAAGGCAAAATAGGCCAGAATTTCTGAAAATGTAATATTTCCGTTTTATTCATTATCCGAGGCTGAACGATGTTTTATTTTGAAAAACTTCCGGATGCTCTCCACCGCATCTGTCTACGACTCGCACTTGATACATGTCAAGATGCTTGCCTCGGTCACATGTCTTACCTACATCCGCTACCTTCTTAAAAGTGCTGCTCCAACCGGAAATAATAATACATTGCCGCTAAATTGAAACACCTGAGCTAGCAAAATTAACAAAAAAACAAACGTCTCTGGAAAGTTTCTTTGCGCAGGGTAAAGACAGCCAAGAGCCTTAGTTTAAATACAACAAAACCACTAAGCAAAGGTACTCGATGTACCTTTCTGGACACAATGGTAAGATGAAAAAAAAACAATTTAGTGTTTCCCTTACGATAGTCTAGGAAACATACAACACGCGTTGTACACACCTACACTGTGTGCGTGTTAAAATCTTATATTTTTGAAAACAGAGCTAAAGTGGATTGTCGGCAAAATCACTCGAACGGGTGCATACTGTATATAAATCTAAGGACTTACCTTACCTCGGAGATTGCGTCGGTGACTTCTTGCCGAAGAAAACTGAGACTTCCTCCCAACGTTCGCGGTCTTCTATTTGCTTTTTTACCGGCTCATTAGCGCTACCTTTTGGTCCGGAGGGATTTACGACACTCCCTACAAACCATGTTAACAAGCAAAATATAAATGAACTGTATTGCTTTCACTAACTTCACTTTTGTAAATTCAAAGACAGAGTAGTTCCACTTTTTCTGTCCATGCAAGAATAAAAGTGAGTTTTTATCTGAGGCTGTTTTTAATGTAGCAAGAATTATATAATTATAATTATATATTAATTGATAACTAATTTCATAAGACTAAATTAACAAAGATTAAACACAACCCTACAAGTCTATTGGGAATGGGTTACAGACAGTAAATTTATTTTAAAAACATTTGTGTGTGTGATCTCTGAGAGTGGTTACGTTTTTAATAAGTATTTTAAAAGGCCTTTTGGTTCCATTTTAAAGCAGGTACAGTGCGGTGTCCAACAGCAACCAGCCACAGCTGTTAGTCAGCCACTGCTATTATATGACCGCTTCAGGTCACATTTCATTTCTAAGAGGAAGCCCCCATTCTTTCCCTGCTCCCCTCCTTCCTCCATCGACCTGTTTTTTATTTCTCAACAATGTCCGCTCCAGCTTTAGTTCATGAATTAATTCAGGACAGGAGAGAGAAAATCAGCCTTTAAAATGCTTCATGGTTTCTTCAGCTTAAAGAAGATAAGACAATGATTAATTCACATTTTCTCACCTATAAAGATTTAAATGTATTTTGACAAAGTCTTATTTCCATTGTGTTAGACAATTTCATTTTTAATCGCTTCTTTATATGATGCTCACAAACTGTCTGAAGTAGTGACCCAGGGTTGCATTCACTGTTTGTTCTACCTGAATAATGATGGTTTTGTGGATAAATGTAAAAACTTAGCTAATACTGATACTGATATGTGAGGTTGCTAAAACCAATACTCTCAAGTATCGAATAAGAAGTAACAATCATACATTTTTCACATTTGTTATTTATTTTCACTAATAGGAAAATAGTAATTCTGGTATTTAAAAAAAAAAGAAAATAAATATCAAAAATGCCTTTTTGTCCACTAGACGCACGAGCGGGAGAGGCGGAGTGGATGATGATGATGATGATGATGTGAGTCCATGTCTGGATGGAGGTCTGTAGATGCAGCAGCCTGGAGAGGATGGCTCACAAAGACTACACTAGTTGAGACAGATGTCACCGTCTGTCAGTGTGTTGGCATTCACCACAATACTTACAGTATTCAATGAACAGTAACATGTAGCATGTCCTCAATGTTAAGAAACAAAGGCATAGAAATGAGTGCCGTATACGAGAGCTTTGCACCGCTGTATGTGAAAGTGCTATAGTTTTCTTTAATCCAACAACAAAAATGCTTCTTCATCTCATATACATTCACCTCCAGTTTGTTAATAACATCTGTTTGTTGAACTGAGACAATAAACTTGTGTAGGTTTGACTTGTGTAGCCTTTAGTGTGGACGTGTGGTGAAATCCAACAACACAGTGTATCGCAGTGACTGCACCGACCGGAATAACATTTCGGTTCCTTTTTAAAAACCTTTCTGAGACAATTGCAGTGATTTTGAAATCACAATCATCAAGATGAGACTTAGACCTGGAGAAACTCCTAGAACTGGTTTGATCACAGACTCACCAAAAACCAGATAATCTCCAGAAAAGCCAGTAGCTTAATGCAGTGGTTTAAAAAAATATCGGTATATAATGGCTACAAGCTTTAGTACATAACATTTAGTATTATAATACCAATAACAAACTAGATGTCAACAACCTTATTCCACACGTCCCTCATAACCAATATAAGTGTTTGCATTGTTTCTGTTACTGTAGAGCACCATTGCACCATTGAAGCACCCAAATATAGCATAAGACCTGGTTAGCTTTACAGGCCGTAGAGTTCAGCTGCACAATGATTTCGTAAGGTTTACTTACAGCAAACAGCTTATAAACTGTCATGCATCGCAGGTGGCGTTGTTCATGCTCTGACATGTGCTGGGATTCATGGTTTGGCAACCACCCAGCTGAGTTTCAAGATAAAACAAGAGCAGTTACACAGTAACATTATTAACAGTAGGGATCCTCTCAGATTTAGTGACAAAGGCATTCCCAGACATTAGTATGTACACGATCGTATGGTAAGGTAATGGTTGGATTAATGTGAAAAAGGAAGAAAGAAGGAATTGTGAGCTGCATTTAACTGAGAGTGCAGCAACAAGCTTCATGTCACTGAATCAGCATCTCAACATTCACTTCAGGAGATATACTGGTTATATAGTGTTTCAATATGGACCTAAACAGGTTAGTCCTTCTGTGTTGAACTACCATGTATATTGTGTTTATGTCCATTGTATGAATTCAATTCTCTAGAGAATAGATCACTTTTACAATGTATGAATTGTGAGAAACCTTATCCATGTGGGCCATGAAGGCTGAGACTAAAGGCCAAATGCAAAACAGAGAACAGATAGTCTGATCTCTGATTGCAGGCGCTGTCATCACCGTTACGACAGCAAACCTACACTTAGATTAGCTCGGTAACAGACACAAAGACTGCAAAGAGGCCCTTTTCAGTAAACTGTTTCCAGCCTGTTCCTATGTTTTCGTGCGTGTGTTAGGGAAGGCCAGGAAATCCACTTCCAGTTGAGTATTTCCTGAGGTGGTTTATAGCTTAGTTAAGGATGAGCCAGTCCTAATGAACAGGCAAAATGTCAACAGCAAGGAGCAGAAAAAAATAGACACCATGGTGAAAACTGTAGCCAGATTTTTGTCTGTCTAAGTTCTGCTAATGAAAGCACCACAAGTCCTGAGGAAGACCCAGGTCCCACCCTGGTCACAGCAGACAGGATGCAGGGCAGGCATTAGGCCACAAGGCGGCGTCACATGGTGGGTCTGATGATCCTGCTTGGCCTGGAACCACGGTGGACCTTTGTGTGTTTGGATAAGTGGTCACTGCGGGCAAACTTTTTTTCACACACTGAGCACTCGTACGGTTTGATGCCAGAGTGAGAGCGACGGTGACGGGACAGTTCATCAGATCGGGAGAACCTGGGGATGCAACAGAAGATGAGAGGATCACCATTAGGGAGTGGAAGTGAGAAGAGCACTCCTCGGCCAAAAACTGTAAAAACACACACTTCACAGATCTATATGGACGATTGTTAGAACTGTAGTAATCCCTAAGGACAGGGTTGTCAAACTCCAATTTACAGTGGGTCAAAAATAATAACTGTGATGAAGTCTCGGGCCAAAACATTTATTGAAAAATTGACGGCAATTGTTCTTTTCTGACATGTAATGTAGATTTTTTTTCACATGGACTTTTTAAATTTTGCATAAATATTAAATCTGAATCAACCAAAGCTTAATATTATAAACAGAGAAATTAAATTTGAAATAAAACATCAGTGGTATTTGTTTCTTATTGTGTCTCTTTATCTGAAGCCTATCAAGTTCCTTTTTAATGTAAATCTTTTTTTCACAGGCCAACAACAAAGAAAAACAAAATATAACATAGTGCATCCACCTCTAATACTACAAATCCAGACCAACTCTAGTTCACATTTGATATGATTTTGCAGGCCAAATATTGCTGAGTTTGACACGTGTACCTTAAGAATTCTGTATGTGAAAAAAAAATAAATCAATACCAATTCAAATGATGGCTTTGTTAAGTGCAGATAACAAACATCAAGTCATGTGATGAATTAAAAAACTGCACTCACCACATGTTATCTTATTTCACTGTGTGCTCTGAGCTGATGTTTTATATTTCACTGGACTGAGGTAGTGTCTTAAATGTAATACTACCTTCTTAAATCTATGTTATTTAAATTTCAATGACTTCTTTCACACATCAGTTGTAAACAGATTTCTGTCTCAAAAAACAATATAAAATGTCAAATTAACACCATGTGTTTTGAGAGAGTGGGTAACTGTGGTTTTGTATCAAATGATTTTCAATAATACATTGACCTGCAGCATACATTCAAAATGCCAAATTTATAAGTCATGATTGGCTGCAGACAGATATATTAGGTAAAGCAAATTTCCTTTGAATTTTTGAAAGCAATGACAAAGAGCAGATACCAAATAAATATCCAAACGTACATCTTTTTATATGTAGAAACTATTTCAGTTTTTTAGGATTTATTTTTGAACCTCCCATGTACCCAGAGGTAAAACAACTCTTTTTCAGATCACTACGTTTACTAGATCTTCACCTTTGTTCACTGTCAAACTCTGCCTACCAGGGCTTTAATACTAATCCATGCACATTTCCCATAATGCCACACACCTCCAGTCACAGTCAGGCCAGCTGCATGTGTAGGGCTTCTCTCCGGTGTGCCGGCGGAAGTGAGCTTTTAGATGGCTGCTTTTCGTGTACATCTTTCCACATCCTGGGTGGGAGCACTTATGGACCCTCTCTGTGGGTGTTGTTTTGGCTGCCCGGGGGTCCACAGCCTTCAACAAACCACCGCCTTGGGCTCCAACCCCAGTGAGACCCACAATCTCCACAGTATTCATTTTGATGGGCAGAGGTGCGATCTTGACATACTTCTGATCAGCTGATTTTGTGTCTCCACTGCTGAGTGCTATAATGGTGGCGGGTGAGGAGGGCACCTGGGGGGCCAGTAGAGTAAGATTTTGTCCCGAGGCGCCCTGGAGCCCCATGAAAAGATGAGTGAGCCAAATGCCATTCTGGACTCCAGGAGGAGACCTTGCAGGGGGTTGAGGCTGGGTCACAGGGAGAGGCTGGAGCTGGAGAACCAAAGGTGCACCGAGCAGCATGGAGGGAGATGAGGTGGAGGGTGAAGTGGACACTTGAGGAGTGTCAGCGGGGCTTGGGCTGCTCTGTTCATTTGGGGGGGAATTTGGGCTACAAGTGCGGTGAGAGACATCTTTCTCGGGGTTATGATTGTCTGTGAGGGTGGAGACTGGAGGAGCAGAGACACATATGGAGTTGCATGGAAGAGCTGTTTCCTCTTTCGACACCATCAGACTTTCTTTCACTATTTCCATCTTTTCCCTCAAGAACTCCTCTATGTCCTCAAGGGTTGGGGTAAAAGGAGATGAGTGTTGGAAAGAGAACTCTGGAAGCTTAGGCAAGTCAGCAGGATTCTCCTTCCCTGGTCCTACAATCCTGACTTGCAGGATTCTCCTTCCCTGGTCCTACAAAAAGTTTCAAGCACGCTCCTTCAACTTCCTCCTCTTCCTCATCTTCCTCCTCTCCTTGGCTGGAGCTGTGCATGGCTCCTAGGTCCCCTGCCTCCGGACTGTCACAGGAAGCTACGCTAGCTTCCTCGCTGCAGGCTACATCTTCCAAAGCACGGCTAAACAGGCTGTTGCTACCGTGCCTGTACAGTTCACTGTCTAAACCCAGGGTTCTGCTGCTGAGAGACACCATTGATCCAGGGCGGATGCAAAACAGAAGGTTTCAAGAAACCTTGACCCAGAGGAGCAGTCACAAAAAACCTGGAAATATTCAAACGCAATTCATGAATTAGTAAATACAATACATAGTACACACCTTCATTTTGGAGCATTTAAGAACAAGAAATGAAACCAATGAAATATAAATGTTAACTATAAATATACATATATATAATAAACAGAAAACCAGAGAAAATCCAGTCCAGAAAAGTCAATCTTACTATGATCTGTGAAGGGACCGAAGACCAAGAGTTACATAAATAAACTCCACTGAGTTGATGAAGCACCACAGTTAGAGAACACACACACAGAGACCTGTTAAGTCCTCCTTCTTTACCCACTCTAGAAGGCAGTACAGGCGACTATACATTAAAAGTGTGTGTACAGTTATGGATAATAAAGAGTGTGACCTGCTTCCCTCTGTGAGGTTCTGGGAAAATATACAGAGTCTCATTGTCTCTGTAATAATAACATAGAGAAGTCTTCAAAAGCTGTGTGAATGTCAGCAGGTAGCTGTGACCAGTGATGTTTACCATAGCAGGGCTGCCATGTCCCATACACAAAACACACACACACACACACATATGTTTACTTTGTAGCAGAAATACCATCTTAATTGAGTAAAAACACATCATCTTCCATACGAAATTTAAATCAAATTTGTTTGGATATTCAACGTGTATGTTTGGTTAAGTTAACATCAGCTTTATTAACTACTAAAGAGTGGCTGCTTTATTACGGGAGGGAAAAATTGAAAAATGACATTTAATGTTGTCAAAAGAGTACTGTGAACTTTTCTGCAGAACTGTACTCTGTTGCGGGTACTTTTAATAAGTGAGCGGGCAGTGAAAACCGGACCGAGAGGAAATAGGTCGAATCGGCCAAACAAAAACAAGTAATTATGTAACACAGAAAGTGGGCCATTTAACAACGGTCAGACCACTGGAGTTTTTCCAACACCTTCCAGGTTTGACTCCAGTGTGGCAGCAGCCACGGGACTGTATCAACGTCTCCGTTTTATTATGAAACCGCAGTTTGTTGCTGTTGTCACAGCGCAGGCACATGTTGCAGCAGGGCCTTAAACATCACATGGTGGGCAGACCAGGCGCAGCAAAAACATTACGGCCCGCACTGACGCGCCCATTAACGTATAGCGAGAAACAAGTCTCAACGAGGAAGCAATCCGCCTACGTACAGGCGAGATCTGTGTCAACTAGGCGGACACTGGGCAACTAAAGGACCCGCATGCTGAAATTTTTGCCTGCAACGGAATTCGCCAACCAGGGTCATAAACGTTATGTTGTGAGGAAACGAACGAGAGGATCCGGGACATTTTGCTCAACCTACCCTGTGCGGTAGGCTCGCTGGGCAGCAGCAGTGGCGTCGACGTCGTTCTTTATTCTCTCTTCTGTCTTTTCTTCGTCGTGTTATTGTCGTGGCAGGATCACGCGTCCCGTCCTTGCCACGGGTCCATGTTGGCATTCTTTCTCCAGTGGTCACGTGAACACCTCGCTACAAACTCAGAGGCACTGAACCTTTTCCGCGCCTCGGATTGGCTAAAAGCCATGGAGGCTCGCCCTAAAAGGTGTGCTGTGATTGGCAGACTCTCGATAAATTCTGACCGCCATGTGTTTATGGAGGGATCAGTGTTTAGAGCATAAACGGTGACTATTCATACTCCAGGACTCTTTTAATGTAATACCTACTGTATGCGAATGTATGCACTTTTCGACGAAATGATGCAACAATACAGAGTCCGTAAAAACAGTATGACAGGAACAGACCTCAGTTATCAGACAGAGAGAGTTCAGGAAACTAAAATATCTTTACATTTTATTCTCAAATCAAACATTTGCACATGGCAGACGCATACAAACACACACGCTAAAAAAGAACACACACACTTCATGGAGAAAGACCTGGAGACTGTGATCTTTTTTTTCTTCTGCTTCCTCTTCTCTGTCTCCTTTAATCTTTTATTATCATTGTTATTGTTAATGTTTTTGTTATTTAAGTCCTAATAATAATGCATTTTCTTATAGAACACTTTTATATAGTGGTCACAAACAAGAGTAGATTAAGACAGAGCACCAAAAAAAACAAACAAAGAAATATTATAAATAACAAAGCAGTAAATCAGACGATCACACGGCCTCAGACTGATGACCTCTGCTTTGTGTCTTCTGTGATGGGATCTACTCCTACTGTTGTTCAGGAAAATCAGTTTTATCATTACTGTTATCAGGGCTACACAGTAGAAGAAGCAGTTAGTTCTCTTTTCTTACAATCAGACGGGGTTAGGGTGACTGGAAACTCCAAAGTGACCATAGGTTTATATGAATGACTGTCTCTGTGTGTGGTCCAGTGATGGACAAGTGAACTGTCTGCGTGTACCTCGCCCTCTTCTGATGACTACCAGGATGGGCTCCATCCTCCCTGCAATCCTGAAAAGGATCAGGTTTGAGAAGATGAATTAATTATTATTATTAAGGCAAAAATGGAGTTTTGTCACATTGTAAGAACAGAATTCCGATGTAAAGTAAGGACCGCCTGTAGTGGCTCCTGGTTTTTACACAATAAAGGAAACCCCTCTTAGATGTATCACACTAACTGAGACAACCTGTAGTGAGTGTGTGTAGAGGACACACACACACACACATCTACATAGAAATTTGATTTCAGTACCATTAGTTGAAATGTTACACAGGTTCATTTATTTGTGTGTTGAGTTCAAATGAGTTTTGCGAGTCAAACTCTTAGCTACAAACCAAAACATAGAAAAAAATGTGTCAAAATGGTCCCTACACTGCAGCAACCTCCACAGAGAAACAATGAGACTAGTTAATGAACAACCATAGTAAAACTGGAAGGTCAGTTGAATCCCTGTAAAGTATTATTATTATTATCCAGATTACAGGTGAGTCCTATATGTGGAGGTTTTACTGCTTTATTTGCAGTCAGTGGCAACTGGGTGGAAGTGATTTTGCATGAGGAGAAACAGAGCATATGGATGAGGAGACTGCAGCATAATGCAGCACACAAGGAGTGTCAAGACACCAGCGGTTTCTTAGCAACTGTACACAGCAGGATATCACTCCCAAACCTTCTCTACTGTAGAATTAAAAAAAGAAATCCATGGCAGACGGTTGATCCCATGTAAGTTTAGACACACGGGACTAAGAGTTCCACACAATAAGACTGTGGCTGCGCCTTGAACCATACTATAAATGGAATGACTATCCAGGAGACATGTGTCCATCACAGAGCCACACGTGCAGACAGACACCAGCAGATGCTCACACTCACACAGTGAAAGTGTGAAATAAGACCACAGGGAGGAACAGTGAGGCAACACCTTCAAATGTAATCTGTGTAAATGAACATTTTCCCTGCTTTGCCTAGTAAATGACCTTATAAAAAATAGGTTAACAAATGTAAAATAATTTCAAGTTGTCATACTGTGCATTTTCCTCGTTTTTAACTTGTTAATAAAGCCACTTATTTTCCTGTGATATTTAGGAATAGTGTGAAAATGAGTAAATTCACTGCATTAGTTTTAAAATAAGGATTTTAAATTAAAAATGGAATTGAATCCACTCTGCCCTGGGCATATTTCCGCTCACTCTTATGGATATTTTTTGGTATCGTCCTTTCTTACTAAACCGTTCCATGCAGCCCACATATAATGCACAGAGGCCAAGGTCACAAAACAAGTAGTTAAATCCATATAAAAAGTAGGTTGCCTTTATTAGAAGCTGGGAAACCAAAGCATTATCAACATCATCAGTATGAATACTTTGTTTTATGAGACCACAATATTGCCATTGCATTTACCAGCATCATCATTTTTTCCACAACATGCAAAAGAATGAGTTCAGTGTTCCTATTTCCACACCACTGAAAAAAAAGCTTCTCCACACGAGTCTTCTGCAAGAATCACAAATCGTCTTACATGTTTGCATTGTCAGTACATACGAAGGGAGACAGAAAACAAAAAAACTTCCAGAAATATTACAACACACAAAACCATAGAATGGTAGAAAGAGGAGAAATTCACAGCCTTGTGTCTCCTGTGAGATGACTGTGAGTGCCTTCAATCGTGCCCCGAGTGCTGCGATTCACCTGACCGGCTGAACCTACTGCAGAGCACTCAGAGCTTCACATGGGTAAAAACCATTGTCTCCCCCCGCCCTTTGTTTTTATTTTTAAAATCATGCCCAATTGTCTCAAAATCACATTAAGAACTGTGTGCTAACGTACACATAAAAAAGACCCGCAGTAAACTGCTGACAGTTTATAAACAATCACATGTGCTTTTGAACCAGAGACTAGGTTCAAGTGAGTCCAAAGACAAGCAGAACAGCTGATAGTACTACTGCTGTAGTCGTGGGGTCAGTCTTTCTCCTGACTAAAGCCTAGTGGACACTACTTCTCTACACCTGTCTTCCCCCTTTTGAGATCATTTATGGCTTTGGATGTTTACGTTTGGATCACACAATTTCTTGTACATCTTCTATAAACAAGTTTGCAGCTTACGACAAAAAAAACCTTCAGATTACATTCCAATGCCTCTGTGTGAAACCCAAGTAGCTACTGAAAAGTCAATTCAAATTAAGGCATTAATAGACAAATGAATGTCATACACAAAGTGAGCTGCCCAGTAATATTATTAAAACCAGTCCAGCCTCAGTATACTACTAGTCCTCATGTAAAGAAATGTACCAGCTTGGCAAACACACGAATAACCGAGAGTTGGAAAGTACAAATAGGCATGGATAACAACAGTGAGCGTCAAGCCGGGGGAACTGAAATGAGGGAGGAGAGAGAAGAGGGAAGCGTTTCAGCTGTAGTAAACAGGTCAGGGATGGCTTGTCGAAGCACAGAAAACAGAGTGATAGGGTCAACTTTTTCTTTAAAATCAGGATACATTTTATTTCTTTTCTTAAAAAACAAACATTACAAAAAAATCTGAATAGAGAATTAGAACAACAAACCAACAGGAGAAAAAATAACATTCAATTTTACCCTCCTAAAGTTAAGAAAAAAAAGGGGAAACATCTCTCGCAATTCTTAAAAAAGTTATAAGGGTGCCTGGCACAACAGGACCAATGAGAGGAGGCTGCAGCCACAGAGGAGGGGGCGTTGGGGTGAGCTGTGAGAAGAAAGCCAACATACAGCAACGTAAACTGTGTCAGAAAGCCAATTGGTGATGGGGAGCAAGGCCACACCCACTGACAGGAAGTACCCTACAGGCATACATAAAAAACACACACATGGAGTCTGGAAAAGATTTGATAGTGGCAGTCAGACAGTGACCCCCCCTCCCCGCACTGACAGTAAAATACCTCAGACCGTTTGATCAGACACACAGCCTTGATTAAATTGAATCATTTTCAAAGTAATGCACGTTACTGTCCTGCATAGCCACACAGTAGTTCAGGACACGAGTGATATTTGAAGAAAGAGAAGAAAAAAAAAGTCACTGCTGCGTTCACCAAAAGTAAAACTGTACAGGTTTCATAAAGAGACTAAAATAAAAATGGAAGCTGTCCTGTTAAAACACGCTCCTGGTTTAAAAGCACGTGTACCAGTGGAAAAAAGGCGTCGGCCCTACCTGTAGTGGCTTCGCATTTACAGCGCTCTAGTAAAGTTTGCCGAGGACAGATGACAAGAAGCAACAGACCTCTGGAATTGTAAAAAAAAAAAATCCAAAACTGACATTTACACTGCAATAATGAAAAGTCTTGAACTAGCCAGGAGAAGTCAAACGTAAATGTTAATATATATGATGTCAATGTTCATGATGGTTGTGGGTGGGGCTGAATGGGACGCAAAGGAAAAGAACCAAAAGTCCAAACCATTGAGCCAGGACACCGGGGGAGAAAAAAAAAAAACAAAACCAATAAAAAAAGGAGAAAAAGACAGAAGGACACAGAAGATGGGCTTCAAATGTGTACCATCTTCTAATCTTCTCCAGAGGGGACCTCTTCCTCTGAGCCGTCCTCCTCCTCTTCATCTTCTTCTTCTTCCTCTCTTGCTGCAGCCTCCTTCGTTGTTTTGGGGACAGGGGACTCCTCTTTTTTCTTGGTCTCCTCCTCCTCCTCCTCCTCTTCCTCCTGGGGACTTTCAGGCTCCTCCTCCTCCTCCTCTTTGGGCGAGCTCTTCTCCAGGGCCTTGGTACTGGGACGCCCTTTCCCCCTTCCTTTCATTGGGCTGGGTGTCACTATAAGGACAGAAAGACGGTGATTCCCGTTTTCAAAAAAACAAAACAAGTGGCGTTGTAAGACACCAGTGTTTCTTTCTGTAGCTGCTGGAGATTGAACATTGATTGAGCAGTTGATTTTAATCAATTATCCAATGAATACAAAGGATTTTCCATCACAAATTCAGTTCCAGCTGGTTTGTACTGCTGCAGTACGATTGGATGTCTCACCTGTTGCCTTTAGTCTAGGTTTGGGGCTTTTCTTCTCTTTCTTGTCCAGCCGTCCTCGTCTGATCACCTTCTTGCTTTTCTTCTTTGAGTGGCCGTAATCACTGTCATCGTCGTCCTCCACCATGAAATCCTCGTCACTGCCAGACTCATCGGCTGCAGGGAAAACAGAGTCACATCACATCTCTGTCTGCTTATTGTGGCTAAAAATAATCATGATTATTGGATGAAAAGCAGAGGTTTTTGTTTTGTTTTCCAACAAGGTGAACTTTACTGTCTGCCTTAGTGTCAACAATGTTTTAATCTTTCAAGACCATTAGAGTAACATGTACAACGCCGTGTACAACGAGTTAAATGACATCATATTGGCCTGACAAAGTTAAAGTCCATCGTTTCACAGCCAATATTCTTCCATTTGACTTGTTCTTTAAACCAATCATTAACAGTGACACCAACGTGTCAAATGTGCCTGACAGTGTTCTCCTGGGCCAGGACCTAAAATGGCTGCAGCAGAGGTTCTCTGTGGCCAACAGCTGGAGTCATGTCTCAATCTGAGTGGCTGTGAAATGGGAAAAGTACATACGATCCATGTAGGCTTCCTCTTGCCCTTCATGCTCCTCCTCCTCGCTGCCTTCATCACCCAACAGGATCTCTCTCTGTTTGGACACAGCCTTGGAAGCTGCCTGGCGCACTGTACGCTTTCGACTCACTTCCTTTTCGTCATCACTGTCATCTGTTAAAAAAAAAACAACACATTTACTTCTTTAATCGGACTTGGCCTGTTCTGTACAAAATAACAAATACTTGATTGATTAAAACTCCTGATTGACATATGTGGCTATTATTATTTCCTATTGGTAATACTATGCAGATCAAACACAGGTTCATTTATTCACGGTTATGTGGGCAAACACTGCTACTACTATCATGTCCAGCTGACTCCCACTGACCACGGGGAGAAATCAGCTGCACACTCTGTATTCTAGTGTTCCTTAAAACTTGGATGAAGGATAAAACATTAGACTGCACGTCAGTTCTGAACGTCTCAAGAATCCCAAACAAGGAAATCCAGGATCCAGTATTTGAGGTACAGGAACATTCATTCCAAATGGCTGAATATTGGTTGTAGAACATCCTTGGGAAATAAATAATAATAATAATAAAACTGGCTACAAAAAAAAAATGACACCACGTTATACTAATGAAGCCTTGGAAGTTCTTCATGCCATATTGACACCTACAACCAACATTATCGTTGCAGTAAGGAGAAGGAAGAAAGTAAAGTGACCTGCTGCCCGTTTCCTCTTGGGTCCTCTCTTGCTGGGCTTCTCTGGCTTGACCTTTTTTCCTTTTTTCCCCTTTTTTTCTTCATAATCACTTCCTCCGTCTTCGTCTTCCTCCTCTCCAAAATCATTGTCTTCATCATCACTGCCAAAGTCATCTGCAGAATAAAATTGCAGAAGCAGAGTGAGTGTGCTGCTCTATTCTGAACAGAGAAGAGCATTAAGAAAAGCTAAAGTATTTTACCTGCTGAATAGTTTTTGGATTTTGAGAGCTTTTCATCAGAGTCCTCACTGAAGAAATGAAAGAGAGAGAGAATACAAATCATCATTAGGTTTGACACATTCAGGCCAGGTTAAACCTTTAGCTTTAAGATGAACTATAAAATGAACGTCCTGCTTCATTACTAAAACCAAAGGCTAATGTCTTTGTCAGTGCAGTTATTATCATGTCATCGTGTCATCAAATATGTTTGGCATCTACAGTATGACTCTTACTGACAACAATAATCATTTAATTGCTTCTTTGAGGCCACTAATACACTCTGAATAGCCAGTGCTGTGTACTGTGAGTTATTCAGCCAATAACCAGCAGCACCAGAACAGGACAATCCAGGTATAACCAGGAACTAACCTGTCATCCTGTGAATTCTTTGATCGCTTGTGCTTTGGCTCTTGTGGGGCTGCTCGCACCTTCTTGGGCTTATTGTCAGCATACTCCTCATCTAGAGAAAGACAAAAAAACAGTTTCAAACTTTTATTATTATTGTTTGTTTAACTGTGACACCAACGTGGTGTCCAGTGATGGATTATTGAGCAGTATTAGAACACATAACTTCATAACTGGTCTACACACCCTGATCGAGTTAACTGACATAAAAAATGGTGAGAGCAGAACATTTGATCGTTTGGCTGCCATACTTGCCTGCATCATCAGACTCGTTGAATTGCGAGTAGTTTACCACCTTCCTGTTCCTGTGAAGAAGATAAATACATTTAGTTACATTTCCATACATCATCATACATCTCTGTGCTTACATCTGATACCGCCATGTCAAATGACACAGGCTAACAATTACGTTATCTCATTTTCAGTAATTCAGCTGAAGATATATTTACAGTTATGTCTAATTTGTCATAGTGCACACCGGATATCATACATGACAGCAGGCCACAAACACCATGAAGAAACTGCACGACAAGAACAGACTGATGCCAATGTTTGGGTAAAGATTCCGAAGTTTCCACTATTTTCTCATTGCACTGGTATTTTATGCTTTGACCTCTTTATTTTACATTTCAGTATGCAAGTAATGCAGTAACAAGTTTTGTCAGGAAAATGAAATAGCAAACACCTGATTGTTGGAGTATATATATAAATAAATAAATATATATATATATATATAAATTAGATAGTGGCAGCAGACAGAGCAATGGCTGCTGCAGCAGCACGAAGGTGACAAGACCAGGTTAGTTCTCCTCATCTGCCCTGCCTCTGTAGGAGTGGCCTATGTATTTTCTTTGTCTCACCTACTACTTCAAACACTGGATGGCAGAAAATGAAGAGAACACCCCCCCCCCTGTTTTTTTTCTTTTTTATTCATACATCTTCATATTTGCATAAGTTCAGTACAAACTTTTCTTAACACATGGACGTTACCTTTCTCTAATACTAGATGAGATTGGATTAAAAATTACAAATCCCACAAGGAAATTATCATCAGTTATGGAACAGAATACATATGTTATTTAAGGTAAATCACTAAGAATATCAACACAGTCGAAAAGGACGGAGGGTAAAGCCTTTCTGCCTTTGGGGTTCTAAGGCAACGTCAGTGGTGAACCAAATACCTAGAAGAAAAGATAAAAATCATTACAAGCATTGTTTATGCATCTGTTCTTTAATTCACTGCAGGAAGCCACCGCACTAAAGCTAGAATGAACAACTTTCTTTACAAGAACTTTGTCATGTTTATATTACAGTGGGTTTACGATTGATTTCTAACAACTGAATGGTAATGACTGTTTTTACAAGGCTAAGATAAGATAAAAGGGTTGTAACAGTATTTGATCAGTGAATAGATGAAGACACCAATGCCAATCTCTAGCACATACCTGTTCACTGGCCCCTCTTTAGTGATGTAAATCTTCTTGTCTTTGAGGTCTTGTCTTTGTGTAGAAGGCAGTCGCACGTTTACTTGATTTGGAATTATGTCTGTCGACTTTTTGTGAGGCCTCATTACCATTGGGATTCTTTGGAAGTCTCAGTTCACCAGGTCTAGAGCTTCTTATCAGGCCTGCAGGTTACACTACCCCCTCTCACAGGGACAACCGTGGCCAGTCTACTGTTAACACCCACAGCTGTGATTGGTTGGTGGTTGAAACCATGAAAAAATATGGTGCCTCAAAGTGAGTGATTACTGAGACCCATTGTTCAATAAACTCAATAAAGTGATACAATAGATAGAACTTTATTATCCATTGTATCAATTTATTTATTATGCTCCTAAAGGTTCATTTGATCATTAATGCTAGCTGAAGACAGAGGTCTGTATGTTATACTTTAAGTTCCTTTTATGCCATGGAAACCTTGCTTCCTGTCCATGTGGTTTTACCATTCAACCTCTGGACAGGAGGTTCATATTATATATTATCATTCCCACTTGATATTTTTGATTTGATTTTAGGTTAAGTTCATTTTTGGACATTACAAATACTATGTTGGTAAACATCGTCTTTTGGGGATGTTGTCAAATGACTTGACAAAAAATGTATTGGTAAAACATCATAATGCTTTAATTTATATTTTCATTTAGATAGCCTAATGTTAATTCAGAAATGTATCTCACTAAATATACAGTAAAGTTGACAGAACTGTGAGGTCTTAACAGAAGTCAACATACAGGCATCTGCTATCATGCTTTTTAAAATATTTTTTTCTAATAATTGAATTGATGAGTGAAATTTTGTTTAACTATTAAAATATAAACGGAGTTGGCCTAATCTGCTGGTTATTTCATATGCGTCTATTATCCCACATGTAGCAGTTAATGGTGTTACCAACCCATAGTAAGCACTTGCTTTACCCCTGGAGTCGAATTTCTCCACAGAGGCCATCATGTTTGATCGCCATGTTTTTTTTACGAGTCCACTACAGACAAAAACTTTGACTATTTGGATGATAACAGATGGGTGGCATGTGCTCGAGCAGCTGCTGGGACAAAAACAATGACACGTATAAAATCATACACCAACAAAAGAAAAAAAACTAAAACAAAAAATGTATCGAATATGGAAATGCATTTTAAGTGTATTTTAAACATGCAAAAATATAGCAGAATATTTGTGTAAATTGTGGTGTTTGTTTTAATTTATGTAAAAGGGATGTTTTTCCCACCAGAAACTGCACTGCGCTTTCGACAATATTTCCAAAATACCAATCCTCCTACAATAGCTAAAGACGGCGTGTAGAAAATCGCTTACAGTCAATTGTATTTACAAACATCACGACGCAGATGGTTAAATTCGAAATGCTCATTTGGTTTAGTTTTTTTAAAATTATTATTGTGGATTAAAAAGACAAGGCGCTTCCTGTGTTACAATGGATACGGAGTTTGTGTAGTACTCCGCCTTCCTTTACCACCAGCATGCAGTGCTAATTTACTGCCACTGATCCATGTGTAGCCCGTTTTTCCTTGCCCGTATCTTTTGTTGGCCGATTAAAAAAAGAAGAAAAAAAAATCACAATAACATTGTGTTCACAATCCTGCGTATTGTAATGGAAACTTCGGTACTCTGTGCCCAGTCTGCGCGGCTAACCGATCAAACCCAGAGGCCGAACACAAGCTCGTCCAGCAGTTTCCTCTTTGGTGTGGAGCTCCTAGCATTTACGAGCTCCCTCTGGATGAATGGGTAGCCATATTCTCATTCTCAGTCAGAGGGAAAATATTAACAGGCCTGGTTGAACTGAGCTGCAACACGCAGCTGGTTAATGCAAGCCAACCGATTTTCTGCTTGGCCTACATAGCAGCCAACAATGCACATCATGGATGCATTTAAAAGCGTGATAGACCAGACACGGCGGCGGGCTGCGTATACTTCGACAAGACATGGCGATCAGTCCCTGCTGCTGGTATCCATGTTAGAAGGACACGGTGCACACAGCAGAGCAGAGACACCTACGCATACGTTCACATTATTTTTTCATGAAATACACACATTGCCTATTCAGAAAATCGAATGAAATGTGCACGGTAACTGCGACGCCTGGCAACACGCTGCTGATGTTAACGCGCGTGGAGCATAGGACAGATTTGGCCCACTTACCTCACTGGCCTTGACATTTTGCTGGAATACTGTAGAGGTTAAGGATGGGGGAAGGAAAAAAAAGCACCGGGGAAAAGAAATACAGATTCCCGCTCTGCAAATCACCAAGCGTAGCGAACCTGGCGCACAACTCCGCTGTCCAAGCGAGTGCGTAAAAATAAAAAGACGAAAGAGGCTTCTCCCCCAAACGCAAATGTTCCTATGTGTTTATATATTTTTCTAGATATTTTTTTAACCTACGGTTACACAAAATGGTGAATAAAACAAACTGAAACTGCAGCCTTCGTGCAACCAAACCATGGATTTGAGGGGTGGGTCCTTACCAGTAGCTCCGCCCTCACTAGGCTCTGAGAGGAGCAGCCTGGTACCATTCTATCCCCATTAGTGGGTTTGAACGACACGTGTTATTCTGATTGGAAGATTCACACGTCCGTTAGAAAGACTAGGCCACAGTCGCCCGCCTCTGACAACTAGCTTGGTTGAGTTAGCACTGTTAAGAAAACAAGAGGGCCCAAGGTTGGATACAAATATTTAATTTGGTGAGGGTCAAAAACGACCACATCGCAATTTTTTCATACTTGTGCAGTGTGTTGAACATAGCACCTACAGAAGAGAGATCCTGTTTATTTTAGAAATTTAAAAAATGGCGACTGTTTAGTACCAGAGATTTGCTCTGTACCGACTCACCTGGCTAGTACTGCAGTAAGAGATCAACTGCAATCCATTGCATTTGTGGCCACCGTGCAGCTAAAAACAAAATTATTCATGCTCGTGTAGTGTTTAGGTAATAATTTTTATTTTCAAGTCTCAAAACTTCAGTGTGACCCTTGGCCCCTGTTAAATAAAGAACATTGTCATAAAAATCCAGAACCAGAAGGCTGACATGGTTTTCACCTTCGGTTTTTAGGTAAGTAGTTTTGTTTGTACGTATTTCCTGTGGTTTACCTGTATTTTTCTTTTCTTTTTTTTCAAACAGGAGCAAAGTCTCTCGTGATATACAACTCACTAAACCTACAATATATCATGCTATGACGTCAACTAGTCAAGTTGACTTAGACTAGTTGTGGTGGATGTAATTGATATTTTCAGCCATTCAAACAAACAGCAGTAGAAGGGAATGGTTTGAAATAATCTGTAGTCACTGAAAACAAAGAAAAAAGTGTATCATTCGCAGCAGCCAACTCTGCTGTTGTCACAGTTTTAGTCACAGTTCTTGGTTTTAGATCCTGAACACAAGCACAACAACGCTGGCTGGGCAAACGCTCGTTAGGTGTCTCCCTATTTAGCTTACATTCACCAGTCAAGGCTGGCTTGTGCTAACAGCTAATTAATGTGAAAATGGTGGAAACAACAGAGTGAGTTGAGTTCATTGGCGTTGGCAAGTTTGTTCTTCTATTCATTATCATGGTTTCAATTGTATTTAGTTTGTTCAGCACACATGTATTTGTAGCTAATGGTTTGGTATGAATACACGTACTGTACCTTCACAGCTCTAATGTGTATTGTTACTATATTTACTAATGTTGTAAGTTTAAATCCTTTTAAATCCTATTAACCTGCCACTGCGTCAAGTACATTGTGTTGTTTAATAACTTGTTTATTAAAACATTGGAAAGTGACACTTGGTTTAGCTGAAACCAGGAGACAGAGACAGAGAGGATAACATTATTTTCTGTTTATTTTGTATTGATATATTTTCTGATACGACAATGGTGTCAGTTTGAAGTCGCGTTGTTTGTTTAGCCTTGTGTTAATAAGCATTTTCCTGCTACTTCCACCTCACTGTGGTTTGGGTTAAGCTCACACACACTGCCTGTCAACCAATTACCCACAGAGCCGTGTCGACTATTTAACAGAGCCTTGCAGTTCACTGCATATGTATTTAAAGCCAACCCAAAGAAGTACTGGTGACAGCACTTGATTGGCAAGTACACAAATGAAAATTCTCCTACATGTATTAGTTTGTAAACAATGGTATCTGGACTTCCTAGCATCAAATATAAATGTCCCATCCATCCACTCCCCAGGACCTCTCTGCCTTAGGGCTTACAGGCTTACATTACATTAGTAATGAAGGCTCCGGAGGAATATGTTGGTTCCTCCTCAGCTGCAGGAATCATCTTTCCATATTCCTTTCCAGGTGGTGATGTTTTTTGTTGAAAAGAAGTAAAAGTCTCTAGGACTCTGTATTGGGTTAGATCTTCTTCAAAGGAGACTTTATGAATGCTCACCACTTAGTCAGAATAAGGGAGGAGGACAAGGAGGGCTTCCTGACGTAAGCTTGCAATTTGTAGTAGAAATTCCTCTGATACGGTTATCTGTGCCACCTTTCCTCAGAGGATGATGTTGAATAATCAGCTTAATCCACGTGCCCTTCCTCTTCCAGTCCGTCCTTACAGAATGGCTGACTGCACATCGAGTCATAAAATCTGGCTCTTTCTTTTATCTTACTCTGCCCATTCTCCAGCTTATCAACCCTGTGACTGTATAATCTAAACATCCCTGTCCTCCAAATCCCCCGCTGTTACAAGTCACTGCATTACTGTAGGTCTGTTTTCCACAGCCCCGTGGTCCCCTCCTCCAGACTTCCTTCATCACTCCTTAAAGTGGTCCCTGGGTGGGTGTCACTTTGTCTCTTTATTTCCCCACAATTGTTTTCTTCAGTTAGCATACCAAAGATTGTGTTTGTGCTCTTTTAGTTCAGCAGTCCAGTTTTTAAACCTGTGTTTATTGGACATCTGGACGTCCTGCACATTTGGTACAGTAGGTGAATATTTGGACTGATTTAATCATGACCTGACATCTGGCTCTTCCCCTGGAGCTGGTTAAATGTCTGACTGAAACATTACCGACACTAAGTGCTGGGAAGCTGTCTTGGCTGAAGTGGTGAAATGAAATATGTGTGGGTACTGATTAAATGCATTATGGTCTGTGACACAATGCCATTCAAGTCTTATAGTATAGTATGGTCACTGCTACACACACACATAGATCTATAGTCATATAGACTGTAAATATGTTTTTATTTTATTTGCTCATGATCTACCAGCAAGCACTCCCTTCTACTGGGAGAATCCCAATCTACTTATTGATAACAATGCATCCCTGCGCCCCTCGTGGCCCAACCGTGTAAAACTGAAAGTTTTTTTCGTGCCCTTCAGGTGGTGCTCACGCCCCAAATGTGGGCTGCATTCGAGTACTCAGTCTGTTGGGCATCACAGAATTTCCCCTTTGATAATAGTAATTGTAAGCAAGACAGAGACAGTTTTAATCACAGAAACTAAGATATGGTGTGTTTTTGTTTCTTTTTGTGGAAATAACCACACTGACTGTGAAAAAGCCAATGAGTTGCAGCTTGACAAAAATGTATAATTTATAAATTAAATAAAAGAATTTACATTTTTTCAAACAATGTACTAATAATTTTCTCACTTCATTATAATTTGCAATATAAGCTTTACAGCACAGTGATGTGTGATGTATCAGTATCTGGTGAGCTAGAGAAACTGCTGTGTCATTAGTAGACTGTGTAAAAACAAGAAACCATTTTCTGTATCATTAGAAAAATAATGCTATTTATGCATTTGTTTTTTCAGTGTGAGTCGTTTGAAGAAGCTACCTCCATACCACCACCCAGCTCTGACTTCCACCTTCTACATCAAACAGACTCGAGACCCACCTTGACGTAGCCTAAGTAACTGGGAGATGGTGTTTCCAAGGCAACAAGGTAAGTCAGTCTCACCTCTTAAATTGTGGAGTGTGTGAGAATGTCTGAACCCATCTTCTTGACAGCTGTGGAATGATTCAAAAGTTCTTCATTCTGCATTGGGAGAAAAGTTCTCACACCGCAGAGTGGTGTCCTGGTTATGACTCATCTGCGTGTGGCAGAGAGAAAACTATACAGACTATCTGCCTGAATCTTAAATCTGCAAAGCGAAAAAACGGGAATTGTCGCCACCTACCGGTAAAAACGTGTTCCCCAAATATATATCTCATTGTTTTGGTGGTGGCAGGAAAGGTGGAAATAATTTCTGTATGTGCTCACGTACAGTATTTACATCATGTTCTGAGGTGTTTTGCTGTGTGATGACGTCACTACTGCAAGTAATTTTCCATTCATAACGTCCAGACAGTCATTATGTTAACATATATTATGGTGGTTTTCTATTCAGAGTTATTATCAGTCCCTGCTGGTCCAAACTGTAGAATAGTCATTGTACATATTTCTGGTTTACCCAACCATATGGTGTCTAGTCTGATTTTTTTTTTAAATCAAGAAACAAACAAAAAACAAACAACAAAATACAGATATAGTTTATGATGATATTGCTTATTTCCTACAAAAAGGTAATTAAATTAGATGAATATTCACACACACACACATAAAGTTGTTAGTATTTCTTGTCATGTGTTGGTTCCCTGCATTTTAATATATTTTTTATTAAAATTCAGGCCAAAAATAATTCAGAGGCTTAAAATTGAATAAGAAAAGACAACTAAATGTTTCAAAGTGCAACAGATGAAGGGTCACCTGTTATACTACATATATCTACAGTATATATATATAGAAGAAGTTAATGAAGTGAATCCACATTGTAAAGACCACTCATAGAACTCCTCGTCACTACCACGTGTTCACCTGAAGAGGGCAATGTAAGCCTTCGTTTTGCTCACGGCCCGACCTATCAGGCATAGAGTTAATTCCAGACACTTGAGCCCAAAGTATGTGCATGTGTGTGTGAGAGATTGCTAATGTGTGTGTGTGTGTGTGAAAGCCTGGTGGTGACCTGACTGTGGCACCCACAGTCGCTCGGTGGTTGCGTGACAGTCTGGAATTTGTTCCCACTCAGACAGAGAAAGGAAAAAAAGAGAACAGCGTTGTGGTCGTCCATAAATGGAGCACCTTATCTCGCCTACTGGCACACTGATTGTTCTTACACGCCATCCTCCTCCACTTTGGAGTTGATTCTCTAATTTTCTCTGCTGTTCTCAGATGAGTAGCTGTAGGCAAGGCTGTAGATAACTGGAGCAGGAAACACGGGGAGTGTGAGAGAGATAAATGAGGAAAAGTTGTGTGAGGCTTAACTTAATTCCCAACCTTTGATTTATGTAAAGCACAGTGTGTGTGTGTGTGTGTGTGTGTGTGTGTGTGTACAGGATCTCGTGCCACGGGCAAACACGCAGACAGACTTGAAGACGTTCAGTTTTGTTAAATGTTTGATGAGACAGTCAGGTTGGACCACATTAGTCTGAAATAATTAGGATTTAATGGATATGCTTAAACAGATGTATATTTTGTGATATATTTGCTCTCCATTCTACAGAGTGTCAATATCACATTAATACTGTATAATATATTTCTTCAGTAACATGTGGCCACAGATCAGTATTTAAACTACTGTTTATTTCCTCTCTACGTCACGTAGAAACCTTTTCAGTGAAGATTTCTGTGTAGGCGTAGGATTCTGGGCCAACAGCTTCCAATTCCATGGAACCCTTAATCGCCATCGCCTTTTCATTTAAAATCACATGAGATATTTTGACCGAGTATGAGAAAGTAAAAAAGAAACAACTAAAACTAAATTCACTATTTATAAATTCACTATTTTATAAAGATTTTATAAACTTTACTTTTCATATTTTCCAACCTCACTCATTAAACTAAAACCAACCTAAATACTGTTGAGATGTTTGACAGTGTTGCAACAATTAAACATTTTATAAAGTTTATTTTTCATATTTTCCAACCTCACTCATTAGATCAAAGAGGGAAAAAAATCATGTGTTCTTTAATTAAAAATTTAAAAAGCCAAATATTTGTAATGGCACCAGTAGGTCAACAACTAAACCCTGTAACAACAGCTGACAAATTACAATAACTTGTTGTTAATTTGACAAATATTCACATTTTAAAGGTTAGATAATGTGTATCTTGGAGAAATATCACTGTGCTTTTATAGTATAATAGTGCAGAGTTTTCACACTTCATTTGTTCTAATGTAACTATAGGTTTTTAAGCTGGCCACATGTTTACCTTTGAATTTTGGTTTTCATATTTGCTCTCTATACCAGTTGTTACTAACAGAGTAAGTTTTTTTATTACGTTTGCAATGTTATCCACCATTTTGTAATTAAAATAAAAACAATAACAAAAATAATATCAATAATCAACAACATCGAAATTGATAATATAAAATAAAATAAATATAGATAACATTTATTATTGAAATTCTATTGACGCACACGCTGAATCTGAATCATAACTTTTTAAATTCTGGTTATTCACCTAAAAACATGCATTTGTTGAAAAAAAAAAGACTTTGTTTCATATACTAAAACAATGTACTGTACAAAAGAAATCTACTTTAAATATTCAAACCAAAGACGAAAAGTTGCACTCAAAAAACATTCAAATAAATTTAACTTCAGTGATCAACAAGATAAGGGTAAAAAAAACAAACAAACAAACAAAAAGGAAATATGTAATAAAATATATTCATATTCAATTGTACAGCCTTCTTTTCTCCATTACATTTAGTATTTATAAATATAAATATTTATAAATAAAATATAATCAATTATATTACATTATATTCTCTGCCAATTCTTTATTGTTCATTCATTCAAAACATTTTATATATTTTAATTTGAAAACACTTTTTAAGAGCCATGATTTTAAGATAGTAACACAACAATTTTACATATTTTAATTTGAAAACACTTCTTAAGAGCCATGATTTTAAGATAGTAACATGATAAAAATCTAATAAAAAGTAGAACATGTAAATATAAATATATAAATTAAATATAATATGGCTACCATCCGAGCATGTCAAGTCTTACTAATAAAAAAAAAGTCTTATCATAGTAATGAAGTAAATATAAGTCTACAGAGATGAAAAAATACAGTGAATAAATACAAAAAATAATAAATTCATACAACAATTATATATTCAAATATTTTAATTATGTGTGTACTGATTGAATGAGCCCTGTATTATTTTTATTAATTGCAGTTTTTTACACCTTTGGTGTTTGATTTTACAGGATTTAACACTACACAACAGATAAGTTCAATTAAACAGGTTCACATAATCCTTCTTAGTGACACTGAAAGTCCAGCGGACATTTTCCTTCGCAGTCAGAGAGGAATAGAGAGTGGTTTTTAACCACAAAGTACCTTTAATAATCAACACTGTAAAAACTGCACCTGCTTTAAAACCAATGTCGTATTAATGAAGCTTAAAGTTCATGTCTTGTTATTGTGAATCATTTATACCAGTTGGTCTTAAAATGAAAGGAGCCAAAGGTTTTTCTTTTTATCCCATAAAATATCTACACGAACAAACAAACGAAATAATTGAAAATAAGTTTTCCTAAAGAGCGATATCATAAATCATTCGTTTCATACATAGTTGCAGGTCGGACTTTGGGGATTGTGGTGTGTGTGTGTTCGGGGGCTGGGAGTTCATGATCCCTGAGTTAGAATGGATGTTGAACAACTGACACTGAAGAAAAGACTGTGTTTATGAGGATCACGAAGCCCAAAGGTCTGGCTCTTCATCCTGATTTACACTGTTCTCCCTTTAACTGATGGTTGTTCTTTATAGTCCAGGCATGGCCAACCTGCGGCTCGGGGGCCACATGGGGCAAAAGTTTATGTTTGTGTTTTTTTTTTACGCTATGTCAAGCTCATGACGATGTGGCGTATAATACTTAGGGAAAACCTAAGTATTGATCTTTGCACAGATGATAAGATATATAAGGTATACAGGAAGTTTTAACAGAGTGGGAGAGTTTTATTTTATTTTTGTAAGTGATGGGACAGTTCATCTGTGCTCATGTATATCATGTGGCTCTTTGCAGTAACACAAAAATTGTGGCTCTTAGCCTCTTGACTGGTTTCCCTGTTACAGTCCATTACCAAAATATATATATATTTTTTCTCAGCTATCAAATTAGATAAATTGTTGCTAATCTCTTCACAACAATTAATACATGTAAACATTTATATACTTTATTTGTACTGATTTGCAAAAGTGGGTTATCAAATTTATATCTAACAAGATGTATGTAAAATGTATTTGAGAAGTGGTTTTGTTTAGTTTAGAGCAGTGGTTCTCAAACTGTGGTACGCGTAACACCAGTGGTACGTGAGCGCGCTCTAGTGGTATGCAGGGAAAATTCATATTTTCACATTTACATTTTCAGTTGAATAAATCTGAAACATACCACGTACAATTAATACAACATTTAAACATAAACATCTCTCCTGTGGTGGAGCTAACTACTCAGAGAGATCAGTGTTTTCTCAGGTGGTACAGAGGATAAGAAGTTTGAAAACCACAGGTTTAGAGCACTCAGTAATCTAACAAAAATACTCCAATATTTACAGACGTTGAAAAGCAGCAACAATTACACTTGTCTTGTGTTTTTCAAAGATGCAGAGTTAGAATAGAGTTCTTTCCTTCTGACACCGGACACTGATGTAAACCTGAGATTTGTAAACAAAGTTGGCGATGAGACGCTGGCCCCTGATTTGAAAAGCGGTTTAATATCAGCTGTTGATGGCGGAGAATCCAAACATTAAACGTGTGTAAGAACAGAGGCAGAGTGAGGCGTGTGTTCTTGACAAGTCCTTTCTTTATCTGCGAACCGAGCGGCGCTGCCTGTTGTATGACTTGAAATGTAAATAGGTTAGACATTATTATTCCGCCGTCGTCCCGTACTCTGTTTTTGTGCTGGTGCATATGGCTGTGTCTGTTTAGGCCGGAGGTGGTAGCAGTAGGGAATATGACTATTTGATCAGACTCCCCTCTGTTTTGTGTGAATCTCAGTAGCAGGAGTTCATCTGCGGGACAGCCAGAAACGCTGAGCACATCAGGTACACTTTAGCATTTGGCAGATTTTGGGGAGCCATGAATGTTTATGTGCGTCTGTGTGTGTGTGTGTGTGTGTGTGTGAGAGAGAGAGACAGAGAGAGAGAGAGAGAGAGAAAGAAAGGCAGACAAAGCGAGAGAAGGATAGAGAGAGAGAAAGACAGAGAGAAAGAGACGGAGAGACAGAGAGACAGAGACAGCGAGACAGAGACAGTGTATGCAGCAGTGTGTGAGTCCTGGCATGTGTCTCTTTACTTGTTAGGCTGCTCCATCCCACACATTCAACACCAGAGATATCACTGTGACAGGCCAACAGTAATCCGTGAAACTCCAACACTCCTAAGTAATCTTTATGTGTATATGTGTGTCTGTCTGCAGTGTGTGTGTGTGTGTGTGTATTCCCTGGTTCTTTGTCTGCCTGGTTCACCGCTAGGTGAACCCATGTCCCTGAAAACCCAAATAACACTTTAAAATGCTCCTGTCATCCATAAATCCAGGTAATTATCTTGACACACACACACACACACACACCTCTTCAATGCATAGCATGTTCATCTAAAACACTAATAGGGTCTCAGTTGGGCATTTGAAGAAGGGGGGGGATCTTTGGAAATGAGTGAAACTGTTCCAACTTTTGATGTTAACTTTTCTTAATGAGTTCGGAGCAGGTTGTGACACACAGTGATGATGATAATGACTGAGACCCAGCAGGTCAGGCTGCACATGCTAACACCCTGACATCGACATAATGACATTAATGCAGCAGCAGCAGCAGCAGCAGCAGAGTGATTGGTGCTGAAAGGTTACATTACAGATATATGGTTAAACACTAACTACCAATTCTAAAACCTTACACCAGGGGGTGTCAAACTCAAATTCACAGTGGGACAAAATGAAAAACTGGGACGAAGTTGTATCCAAACTCAACATTTATTGAAAATTGTTCATGTTTTCCCTTCTCTCCAGATCTGTAATGTAGAATTTTTTCACATGGAAACAAACTTTAGTTTTGCATAAACATTGAATCTGGAACAACCAACCAAAGCTGAATGTTATAAACACATGAGAAATTAAATAATAATAATAATTGAAATAAAAAGCACCTCAGTGGTATTTGTTTCCTATTGTGTCTCTTTATCTGTAGCCAATCGAGTTCCTTTTTAATGTAAATGTTTATTCACAGCCCAAAAAAAAAGTGCTGTATTGTAGCGCATACACCACTAATACTACAAATCCTGTCAGTATATAAGAACTATATACTGACAGGCCAACTCTACTTCATTTGATATGATGTCGTAGGACAAATATAATAACACTGCGGGTCACATTTGGCCCCCGGGCCTGAGTTTGAGTACATTCTTGCACCCTGAAAGCCAGACTACAATATGCTAACCGTGCTAACACCCTCCACCTAAGTCCCTTTCCCTTCCACCCTCTGAACCCCCCCCCCCCACCAATAAAACAAGACAAATAAAACCACAAATTGCCTTAACATTAAATCAAACGCTGGGCTCATGTCAGACAGACTGTTCACCAGATCAGACGTGGATCATCTGAATTCTGAAAATAGTTGTACATCAGCTTCAGGGAATTCAAAAAAATGAAGGCAGAGCAAAAAGAAAATCAATTTGTTTGCTGTGGATGACAAGCTCACTAAGTCCCCTCATCATTATTACTCTCAACAGACAAATGCAACTAAGCTGCCTGTCATTTTAATGAAGAAATACAATCCATTAGATGAAATATCAGCACAAATTTACAAAGTAATAAGATGCTGCGACTTCTAAAACCACCGAGAAATAACTCAACTCCTTTGTCACAGTCTAATAGAAGAAGATCAGAGCAACAGGTAAACAGATTAAACAGATTGAACCACTACATATCAGCCAACCACAGACCGACCTGAATTTGACCCAGAAATATAGACCAATGATGTGAGTAGATTTGTGACCGCAGGAAATGATCAACCTGATCGAGTGGCTTTGCCGTCGGGCTTCGTCTGTTTCCCTGAACTCAATTTGACATAATTCATCATCTAATACAGTGGATCTCAATTATCTTCAGTCATGCCCCCCCTTAGGGACAGAAATGTTTTCACGCCCGCCCTCCGATCCACACCCCCGCAAATTGAAATACTACTGAGAACCTGATAACGTGTATATTTTCTCAGTGCACCATGATTGGAAGAGAATTCCTTGAGTTCTTATTCCTGTTTGGATTTGGAATTCTTGGTACCAAAAGTTTAAATCAAAAGCCCTTTTGGTCATTGGCCTCATTTGTCTCATTGATTAATTAAAAAAAATAAAATAAAATGCGATACAAATAACAAATTCAGCATTTTTTTAAAAAGTAAACTTTCCATGAATATTTATGGAAATATTGTTTCCCGGTGGAGTTCGTATTTGTTACAAAAAGGTTTTCTTCATGGTCTCTTAATATCTTTTCAGTAATATATTATTCACCAAAAAAATCCTTCTGCTTATCTCTATTTCAAATTGGAAAAGGCCCCAGTGAGAAGTTCAGTGTGTACTCTACTGTCAGGACTCTGCATAATATGAATTTGTAGCAGATGCAGAATTATTTCCATAGGTGCTGTCAAGGACGTGTGGCGGTGAGTGAGGTGAAACACACAGGCTGGCAAATATATATGAAACAGGTCTCGGTCTGTAGTTTTACTGTAGTAGCGTTCAGTTGAGGTACTGTAAACCAGGGTGACATACAGTACATGTACTACATGATTACTGAGTGAATGAAGTCTTTTAGTGTCTATCACTGACATATTCAAATATTTATCAACGCTGTAACAGTATTCACCCTGAACTGCTCTGGTACAAATACACACGTGTACTGAG
>NC_024317.1:16959038-17010841 GCF_000523025.1 Cynoglossus semilaevis
TTAGGTCCAACTTCTGCTGGGACATGATTGTGACAGGAGCCAATCACTGCTTGATCGAGTCACTGACTTTAAAACAGTTAGCAGTTCACCAGCCAATAGAAATCTGTTTTAAAAACAACAACAACAACAACAACAACCATGGTAATAATGGCCACTTTATATGTATTCATTTTTTGGGTAGTTAAAACTGGTCGCAACTTTAGATATTAACTACGAGTTTAATTTTATGTTCAGTTTTAGTTTCAGTTTTAATTCTTTAAAACACACACACACTGGTGGTGTGTTTGTGTTGTAAGTGTATATTAAGGCACAAAGTCATTTCATTTTGTCAGACTCTCTGGGTGACACTGTTCTTATATAAAAGGCCGTACGAAGCCTTGATCAACAAAATGACATTTTTATTATTATTTTATTAATCTTTGTCATGTGAACAGGAAGACGTTTCCGTCTTTATTTAGTTAAGTTAGTTAAGTGAAGAAGAGGAGAAGCATTCTTTCATCTATTGCTTGCATAGCTAACATATCTCCGTGTTTGTTTGTTAGCGCTGCAGCTGCTGGCAGCATATGGACAACTACTTGTATACGACTGATCTTTTCTGGACTTGTTACAAGTCATCATCTGTGCACGCCAGAGCAGATGGTAACTTAGACTGCGGGCAGTCCAGATATGGGTTAAAGAGAGGTGGGTAGATCGTGTGTGTGTGTTAATGAGTGAAATAAAACATAAAATAAAATAAAAAAGGCAGCATGTGTCTGCTTAACCCGGCGTGGCCGACTCTGGATCCTGTACTAGTCGGCTCCTCATCCTCCGACATGTTGGAAATCGCATCATTACAACAGCATCTCACTCTTCTCCTTTTCTCTCCCCCTCCTGTTGTTTCACACTTGTTGAGGGGCTGTCATTTCTTTTTCCCCGATTCCCGCTCCCTCTGCACTTCCTCTTTCGTTCCTCTGTCATCTCTGCAGTGTGACTGCAGGGGCAGATCAAAGCCTGGTAGAGGCGGAGAGGAACGGGAGAGGGGGTAGAAGAGGACGATGAGTGCTTCTGCTTTTTCGGGGTGAAAGAGAGGACACCGTCGCTATGTGACACACATATAATCCCTCTCCGAATCTGCTCCAACACTGCACAGAACCTTAGCATCTCAGCAGTGATGTGAAATGGTAAGGTTACACAGACTGGACAGCAGCAAACGACAGGTTCACAGATATCCATGCAGTATAATTTAGCATGGTACTTTTGTTGAGTCCAAATTCTTTTCTATGGTTACAATTACAAACACACAGACCAGGAAGACATTTGATCACAGTGAGTGACTGGAGGTTCTGTTGAAGAATCTCAGACACTCCACTCCAAGAAGAGCTCCTTGTGTTTGGTTAAGATCAGCTGAAATCACAGAGACACCAACAAAACAAATAAATACTGATTGTACTTCAACTTCTAGTGTCAGTCAAATGTACTACAGTTTCACTGCATCTCTCATAAAAAATATTTATTCCACTTCAGGGACCTGACTAAATATATTATAATATGATATTATATTATATTATAATTTGGGGGGATGTACATTTTCTTGAAGATTTGAAGGGCAAAGAAAACTTTCCCAAAAGTTCCCGAAAAAAATGTCACAAACAGAAGAAAGCAAATGCACCTCAGTCCAATGTATGGTGTACGACAAGTGAATGTAAACAGAACCGTCTTCCACTCCGCTCGCCAGACAGTTTTTGTGAGACATTTGTTTTAATGTTGTATATAGTAATGATGGAACAAGACTTTCTCTTAAACTTAAGGGTGACATGACCACAAAACACCTTAGATCGAGGTCGTCGTAATCCGTGGACCTCCTGTGTTACACAATTAGACAACGTCAAAAAACAGAATGACATAAAACATTTTATTAGTTAACACTTGGACAATTGTATGTATAGTTACATTACATCAGTGCCCCCTGGTGGGGTTGCGGTGAGGTGCCGGTGGGCGTGAGTGGCTTCCAATGGAACATGGCGTGTGTCTACCACTGCTGTAATGCAGGAGTGATAACAAGCCTCCAGTCACTAGGTGGCAGCAACTCATACAGTGGTTTGTACAGATAAAAATATACATGTTATCAGGTTCTCAATAGTATTTAAATTCTTTGGGGTGTGGGTCAGAGGGGGCGCGTGAAAACATTTCTGTCCCCAAAGGGGGTAAGGGGGGGGGGCATGACAGAAGATAATTGAGAACCACTGCTTTACATTAATATTCTATTTATATTATAACACATTGTCCGACAGTTTCCTACCAGACAGACAGTTCTATCAAAGCACTCCACTCATGAGTTAGTGCCACGTCTGAATAGTCCTGCTTCCAGGGAGAGCAGACGCCGCTGCCATACCTACCACTGGTAATGTTTAGCACTTTTCAGTTGGCGTCAAAAAATTCAAACTGCTGCCGTTCGACTCTTTCCTCCTTTAAGCCGTCTGCTTGTGCTTATTAATCCGCTGCATGTGGACACCTGTCAAGCAGAGATGGAATATGGGACAAGTCCCTGGTCCTATAGCTTTTGGGAGAAAGCCATTTTTGGGTCAAACGTTGTGTCACATAGTGGCTTCTAGTAGCTGCAGTGCTGGATATAATGAGATAAGTTGTGGAAGTAAGATGTCACATGTTACTGAGTTTAAGAACCAGGTGACATCATTATCACCAGAAACCAGATTCAAAGAAATATTAAAGTGCTCTAGGTTTGAATCAGGGCTTGTTTTTTTATTTCTGGTATTTTTTTTTAAATATTTGTAGCCTATTTTATGTTGTAATCATTTCAAATAATTAGGCTCATGACATTAATCGTCTTTAGTTCTGATAACGCTGCATATTTGGCATTGATTTTTCAAAGATGGATAGCATGACGCAAAGGTACGAAAGGCTTAGAAAAGACGAGAAGTATAATTACTGAGTCAAACGGGCATGTTGCTGTGATCTTGTATTGGTATTATGTGAATGATGAAAATCAAAGAACAACTTTAGTGTCTGTGTTTAGTAATACACTGTGTCAAACCTGTATGTCTAGTATTTGTGGCTCAAAAACAATATCTTGAAATTTCTCCTTTGACTTTGAAAGGGTGTTTTTTTGTCCTTGACCTTGTAGGTACTGTATTTTTAAAAAAGTGCAATTCTTGTATCCACTACTTGATACATTTACTGAGTATTTTCAAAACAACCCAGTCATTTTCAAATCACATTCGTGTCTAAATTTGTGATGAACCGAAAACACTGACAGAACGCCTGAGAGGATTCTCAGTGATGGATCTGTCGCGAAAGAACCAGATGTTAGAGCTGGCTAACAATACGAGTCGGCTCCTGACTGGGAGTGGGAGACCACTCTGCCCCCCCCCACACACACACACACACACACTAGTTTCTTACATTATGTGTGCCGTATCAGTTGTACACAGCAGCAGCAAACACACTGTAAGTGCCGTTGTGTAGTAATTGATTATTGTTTGCATGTATACATTTGCATACTGTTGTTTTTAATGTTTGTTTTTTGTTGTGGTGCAGTGCTGGGCTTAAAGAGTAACACAGTGTCAACAGCTTTATAAATATGGAGTGTTCCTGTAGTAAAGGAAAACTTTCAGTGAATTCTCTTTGTTGGTAAAAGTGTTAAAAAGCTCTTAAAAAGTTTTTCATATTTATTTGATCATTTTTATGTCCGGAACCAACTCTCTCAGACGAGCTGGAGTTCCATCACTAAGGCCACATACAATTAACTCGTCCTGTTTAATAATTTATTTCTCCAAATTCACTGGGAGAGAGAGAGAGAGAGAGAGAGAGAAAGACCCCATTGATGGATATTCTTCGTCCCCCCGAGGGCTGACACACTTGTTCTGGTCATGCCCTAGTTTATTTTATTTTAGAAATATTTAGAAATTATCTCTGGCTTTTTATTGGCACCTTGAACGTTCATGACCTCAAAGCAGATGATGAGGGGGAATATCATTAAAGTGGAGGTCAACGCTTCAACTCATCTGTTCTTGCCATGCGCCCCAGAGGGTGGAACCACTCAGGCCAACACTCTCAGACACCTTCACTCCAAACGAATAAAAAAAACCCCAATATCTTTAACAGTAATTAATCTTGTGGCATTTTCCAAAAATGATCGATGAGGAGCTGATCGTTTGTGTTTTCAGTACGAAAAGATTTCTACGCTGACAATTTAAACCAGTAGTTCTCAAATAGTGGGGCGGGGCCCCCTTTGGGGTGTGGTGAAGTGCCGGGGGGACGTGAGGGGCTTCCAATGGAATATGACATACATCCATATGGACACAAGTGTACCACTGCTGTAATGCTTGAATGAAAACAAGCCTCCAGTCACTAGGTGGCAGCAACTCATACAGTGGTTTGTACAGATAAAAATATACGTTACTAGGTTCTCAGTAGTATTTCAATTCAACAGGGTGTGGTTCAGGGGTGGGGGGCGTGAAAACATGTCTGTCCCCAAGGGGGCGCATGACAGAAAATGATTGAGAACCCCTGATATTTAAACTAATACCTCCCGTCCTCTGATCAGGGGCGCTTCCTGGGCCCCATTGAAGGATATGACTTGAATGAATATATTTTGTGGCCCCTGTCAGTGAGGGGCCCTCTCTCCAACACCACGGCCTCTTCTGTCTCAGAGCTGGTGTTTTCATCACAGCTGTTACCAGTGGGACTGGAACACACGCTGCTTCTCCACATTAGTCAACTGGTAAAAGATAATGTTCACATTTTTTTACCATAACTCACCCAGCCTTCAGTGGGTGACTCGTGGTATTGTGGTAACTAGTTATGAATGAAAAAGACATTTATCAGATGAAGAGAAAAGATTGCTGAATTTGAAGGTTTAAAGTTTCATGTACCCCGGGATGAGCTGTAATGGTAGTGGAAACCAGTAAATCTGCCCTGTGGGGTATTTAGGGTTTTTATTTTATTTCTACCTATT
Source organism: Cynoglossus semilaevis (assembly GCF_000523025.1). Lineage (NCBI taxonomy): Eukaryota > Metazoa > Chordata > Actinopteri > Pleuronectiformes > Cynoglossidae > Cynoglossus > Cynoglossus semilaevis. Next base: position 16,963,993 of record NC_024317.1, read on the forward strand.
TTCAGAAAATGAATAAAGAATCCATTAAATTTTTAACCTCAGTAATAGTTTCAGTGTTATATTCCTCTAAGAAAACCTCCTGTGCTGTAACGATCACTGACTGTATGGCTTCACCAGGTTTGACCACAGAGTGTGTGATGAAGAGAGAGTGTGTGTTTGTGGTGGACGGCCAGTTACTCCAGTTAGTTGTTGGTTTTTAATTCCCTCTTTTTCTCCTTCAAAATGTCCGACCACCATGCACTAGTCTGTACAGTCACCTTATACGGACGTCCCGAGTACGATAATGTGTACATGAGGTAACCACAGGCAAGACCTGGAGGATCCTGATTGGACAGATTTGCTAAGTAGACCAATCAGTTTTCAGTGTGGCTCTTTTTTTTTCCTCTCTGTTTTTTTTTTCAAGGGTTGAAATGTAAATTTTCTGTGAAGTACAGAGACAGAGAGACAGTGGCTCGAAGAACCACGGCATAACATAACATATTCACATATTCACTTACTTCTTAAGTCCTTTTTAACATTTACAATTCGTTATTTCAGACCATTGCATGGTGGCTAATATGTAAGATATATATATATATAATTTAATTCTCACTATGCCCTTATTCCTTTATTTTTGTAACATTTGTAATTTTCAGTTGCTAACAGGGCAGGTAGAAATAAAAAGCTGTGAATGAGGCATTCATAAAGCTATTTAATATAGAGTTACAGTTAACAATGCAGTCAACTTATTATTAAATCCAAACAAGTGACACTTGTGCTACCTGATAGTGTCAGACATTGTCCTCCAGTTATTATGACGATGCCTCATCGTCTTCATAGCCTCAGTCCTCCCACAGATGCTGCAGGTCTGTTGGCAGAGCTCTGAGTGACAAACAGACGACCATTATTACAGACCTACAAGGATTTGTCTGTATCGACCAATAGGAGCCCGCCTCCGATCCCTGAAGAACACGGGGATAAGACGTCATCTTGTCACTAGATGTAACTTTAAGGGGTTCAGGTGTGACTTTCCTGAAAACAATAACATGGAGACTTTTCCCAAGAGAGGTCACAGTACGAGTCGTAACGCCTGGACACAGGAGGTAAATGAAGGATTTAAGGTCAGGAAACGCAGCAGAACTAACATAGATATACAGTGGACTGGAGGAAAAAATAACAACCGATTACCATAAATGATGGTGATTAAATTAGTGCTGACCAAGTGTGACACAGTCGGAGACTTTCAGTCTGGATCAGAGGGTAGTCTGTAGTTTTTACATTCATATCAAACAGACAGTGAAATGCTAGAAAAATGTTGTAGTCTAGACCTTGTTTGGATACAGGTAATAGATACAAGTAATGTGTTAGACCGTGGTTAGACAACAACAACAACAACAACAACAACAACAACAACAACAGAACGTTGAACATCCTCGTTCCATGCTTGTAGGAAAAGAACAGAAACATCAAACAGACGATGAAGGAAACAGGGAAATACAGAGTTAGGAAGAAATGTGAGGAAACATTAATTGGGGACAAGGTGCAACATCAGTGTGTGAATATCAACATCTGTGCGCATGTGTGCCTTAAAGGCTTTAGTTTTTAAAATAGAACAGGACCTTGCAACACATCAGATAAGGGAAGCCGCTCATTAACTGCATCGTGCGGAGCTATTTCCAGCTCTCCACTCGCAGGGGTGACTACACACCCACACAACAGACTCAAGAGGGAAAAGTCCCTCAGAATTACAACAAGATGAAAAGAACGTTGGCTGTCCTGCAAATCAGATGTGATGGTGAGCTGTTCTGATTCATTCACACTTGGTGTAACATTTCAGAGACTCTGAGAGGAAATGATTCAGGAAGATTTGAATGTTGTTAGTCAGAGTACACTCAAATATATATATATACAGTAAATACACACAGATATGTCTATATATATCATTTATATATATAAATATATATGTATTTATTTATAATCATTTTTATATTATTTATTTATTTATTTATAGATATATACGTATGTATTCACATACACATATACAGTATATATGTCTATACACACACATATAAATAAAAAATATTAAACTGATTATTTATAAATATATATTAATAGTTATATATATAAATAAATAAATAAATATATACTCTTGTCATGTTGCTTGGTTTGGCTGTTGTGCCCTCAGTGCATTGTGGGTTTGTTGTCTCTTCTCATATTGCGGTTGTGTATATGGCCGTTGTGCCCTCAGTGCATTGTGGGTTTTTTATATTTTAAATCTATTCTTGTATTGCGCTCTATTGTGGGTTTTTGGGGTGTATAAAAAATTTAAAATTTCCAATATTTCCATTGTTTTCGTGATAAAATAACCATTTTCTGGCCTAAGAAAAAAGAAATAAATGAAAGGACATGTTGTAACAAATACATACAGGGGATTGCAGGAAATCACCTGTTCATACGGGTAAACGAGATTTGTTTTGTTACGTTTTTGGACATTGTTCTACATTTGTGGAGATTTTATGTCGTCGTCTCACTGTCTCCCAACAAAGAGAATCTGCCGTGTGTGATACCGACTCAGGAAAAGTCAGAAAACAGAGTGAACTTTCTTTACTGTGTTTTTAAGAATCGGCATTTTTCTGTTATACTTCTTCAATCTTTGGACGCAGCATTTTCCGTTGCTCAGTCGGGGCATGTGTGTATACATGAGAGAGGAAACTGAGATGATGTTTCTGTCTGACGTCTGAGTGGGAACAAAACAAGGAGATGAGAGGGTGTTCTGAACCTGTCATCTCTGAGGTGAAATCCAGGTTAATACTGTTTGAATTTTCTCAGCGGAGAACATGCAGAGATTTGAAAATATAATGGATGTTTTTACCCTGAACTCCTACCATAGCTCTGCATTCATGTGAATGTGACAAAATAGCTTGTAATAACAGTCTTGTACAGTAGGGGATGAGAGTACGATGGGACTGGAATGGTCCCAGTCTAATTCCTTTATCTCCAACTCTTCATCTCACTAATCATCACTGTATGGTTTTACTCTATTTATGTAGCACATAACTCTGCAAACATCCAATTAGAAGCCACCAAACCCAACGCGACATGTCACATGTCATGGATTATCCCAAAGCACTTTCCCATCAGCCCCCTTCACTACCCCTCTCCCTCCACCCGTCCCGTGCTGTTTTGATTCACAACCACATTTACATATTTATTGGCCAATTATCTTTCCTCCCCCCTCTGTGTCTGGGAGCAGCGTGCTCGGGGAAAAGTCTCAGCCATTTTGTAATTGAAAGACTTTGTGGGGATTATGGAGTGGTCAGAAATAAAGTTGTTTTCAGAAATCATCAACATTAACCATCATTTGGCCGAGGAATTAATCACTGTGAGCTTTAACGTCTGGAGCTCTGACGTCTGTGTGGAGACGAGGACGGAGTTGGCCAATCGCTTTCCCTCTTTTATAATTCATTCTCCTGATGTGCTGTGATGTACGTACTGTATGACCACGTAAACATGTACAGTTGAACCTCCAGATACGAACACAAACCGTTTCAGGGCCGAGCGCGTAACTCGAGGTGCTCGTATCGCCAATCATTTCCCATAAAAAAAAAAAAAAGAATCCTTTCCGTCCCTCTAAAAAAACTCCCTTGTTAGTGCTTGTAACTGCTATAGAGACGTTTTTTACTTTTCTATTTTTTTTTTGTTGCTTTTTTTGATTTGTATTCTTTCTTTAACACTGAATTTCGTAAAAGGAGCAGTGATTTAGATTTGGTCTATACAGAGCACTAACACACACTCTCCCAGACACACACACACACACACACTTTTTTTTTTACTCTAAAAGCATTTACCAGGTGTTATTTAACGTCCCTCAGGGAAAATCCTTGGGTGTTTGTCAGTGTAATGTGGCTGTTTAAGATAAATAACTGATTGAACTTATATTTTAATTCCTGTAGAAACACCTTCACCTGATGTAGCTGGTGTAAATCAGGATTATTAGAGAGTAAAGTACACGGAGTTTTCTGTAGTACCTCTTCTTCACGCAGTTTAAAGTCATGTCTGCCTTATTAGTAAGAGAGCCATACAAATGGAACACTGGGTTTGCTGGGGTTGATGGTGAACACACATCAGAGTTCATGGAGCAGTTTCAAAGCTATAATAATACACAACAGCCAAACGGAAGTTAGAACACAATGGAATGTAGAGGGGAACGTGTGACACCTGAATCATTTCTGGGTTTTTTTCTTTTTTCCACAGCTGGTCACAGCAGTACTGTACACTTATGGATTAGGTGGATTTGAACCAGGAACATTTTGCATGACACAAATCCTCTCCTGCCACTGTGGCTCTTAAAATGTGTGGAGGGGATATAGATGGTAACCAGAAAACTAGACGCAAAAAGAAAATAAGTTGAGCTATGAAAAAAAAGATGGGAAGTTGATTTTAGAAGCTCTGTCAAATAACACTTTATATTTATTTATATATATATACACATATACATGTATGTATATATGTACAGTATATATGTATACATATATACAGTGTATATGTATACATATATATATGCATCCATCCATCCATCATCGTCCGCTTATTCGGGGCCAGGTCGCGAATATATACATATACATATATAATATGTGTGTATATATATAATATAATTATATATATGTTTCTTTATTGTTAAAAATCCCTGATAGACAGAACTGTATCATGAAAAAAAAATTGCTGTAACTGAATCATCCATTCTCACTCTCTGCGTCTGTAGCAGTGACTCAGTGTCTGAACAGTGCCTGCGGGTGATGATCCAAACTTGGAAAAAAAAAAAAAAAAAACTTACCCTACCTGCCGTGGAGGAACATTTGACACCTTAGAGACACAGAGGACTGACCCGTTCACACCATGATTCTCTCCTGCCTGTATAACTGGATTTCTCCTCCTCCTCCTCCTCTTCCTCCCCCTGGTACCTTAATGGGTAATTCCAGAGTAACCTCATGTATATAATGGTTATAGCCATTCAGCTGCACCTGCCCACATGCCCACCCCCAGGCCACTGCTGCTGTGCTCCCCAGACATCCTGACTGTAGGAGCTGAGGATGATGCTCAGCAGTGAAGACCCTCAGATATCACACCCTGATATGTCAACTTTAAGAACTGAAGATTCAATGAAATACCTGGTTTGAGACAAAGAATGTAGCAGGGTGAGGATTATGAATAGTGATATTAATGGGAGCTAGAACTAACACCACCTATTGGAGCAACAAAACCAAACCAAAATGTTACAGTGCTGCTGAACGATTAACATTTTTATTTGTGATTAATCACGTGATCATTCAGCAATTAATCACATTACGGGCAAAATGAAATTAATTCAAAAGAAGCAATAGCATTTCTAATATTTCTTGTATTTAACTTCTACTTAACTTAAAAAATGGGCCAACAGCAAAAAGAAAACTGAAACAAGGAGTGGAGAAAACCAGGTGTTACTGGTCACTGTGTTACTCTCCACCTCTCTCTGCTTTTCTTCCTCCTCTGGTTTTTTCCTCTCTTTCCATTTTGCCAGTTTAACTTTTGCTCCAGCCAACCGAGGCAGATGACTGTTGCTGTCCAGTTGGACCAGACGTTTCTCTCTGCTCAGCGGGAGTTTTCCTCCTCATTTAGTGTGTGTTTTCAGTTATTTGGACGTTCCTGTGCCTCATGTGTGGACTGGGGTAAGTGAATGTGAAATGGATGAGAAGACAGGAAGTAGAAAGTGGGAGAAGCCAAAGGGGAAAAAAAAACCCAGAGATAAAAACAAACACGTGTAGACTGTAGTAGTGGCTGACGGAGGAGACAGGTGCACGGAGTCTGCAGGGCCAACAAACAGCAGCCACCAGAGGAGGAGCGTGAAGAGCCAGGCTCCTGGGTGGAAATGCGTGCTGCACTTAAAAGCTAGTAACCCACCACCCTCCCACCGCTCTCTCTCTGAGATCCTCTGCTATCCAACATGGCACTCATCTTACTTTAATGGTCCACGGGGACTCACACACTCACATTTACATGAACACACACACCATCCACAGACACATCCAGGCGTGTTTGTATAAGTGCAGTCGTCGTATGTACACTACCTCAACTGATTGTTTTCTACAGACTTTGGAAGAATGTGTTCTTTGGAATTGTTTTTTTTAACATAAGGGTTTTTTCTTAATACATTTTCCCACTTATAAAAGGACACACACACGCACACACACGCATGCAGACTCAGGGTCATCTTTCTTTAATGCGTCTGAAGGCTAGGCACTCAGCAGCACAGTAGGTGGCTTTCTGGCAAGTCACGAAAGGCACTGAAGACACACAGTTCTCCTCACGCTACCATCTTACACACACGCATGCACAAACACACACATGCAGTCGAGCCAAGATCAGTACCACTGCAGGCACATCCAGCTCAAAAGAACTTTGATCCTGGTGCGTTCAGACGGAACTGTAGCCACAGCACACGACCGACTGAGGATCTGAACAGACTTCAGGTCCGTCCTACATCTGCATGGACATGTCCACCGCAGAAACAACTGTCTAAGGGTTGGCTATCAATGGTTATTATGAGAGTAAATTCCAGTTAAAGACAAGCAGATGACAGTGAGGCCTCTGTTAAAACCCACTGAAATAATGGAATGAATGTGGTGTGAGTTGTTGATTTAGCTCCAAAGGAAATCACTAATGAAATAAAGCACGGTGCAGTTAGCTAGCTAACAGGTTTAACTTGGCTTATTTCAGTCTATCTTGTCGACCAACAGGACTATTGTTGAGCAGTTAGCAGAAGTAAGAAATCAAATGTAGTGATGGAGACTAACAGTTGGAAAACAAATCAAATGTAGTGATGGAGACTAACAGGAAGTCGTTTGCTGTGAGCTCAACTCAAAGGAAACATTTAGAAATTTGTTTTAGTTTTTCACCTGTGGTTTAATGTCAAAAAACATGAATGGAGTTCTTATTTTCTGAAGAATGTGATAAAAATCATAACATCGTTTGTTTTGGAATTTCTCATTATGTGCGTAAGCAAGAAAGAAAAAAGACTGTCAGGAAAAAAAAAAACAGTTTTCCCTGAAAACGAGCAGTGGGACTAAATCTGATCTATAACCTTGGTATTTCCTGACTGTAAACAAACAAAACTCTTACAGTAAAGCCTGGTGTGTGGCTGTGAAACGTCCTGTACCGGCCCAGACCTTGTACTCTTTTAAAATAAGTTCTGTTTTACCGCAGTGATGTGGAGAAAAGAGAGGGAGCCGGAGTTGAGCTGTTAGTGGTGCTTTACAGCTTTAAGCTACAGTAACAGATGTTTTACCCAGAACACCAAGGGTGCCTGATGGGATGTTTTAAAGGTCATTGTTATTCTGTAATAAGAGGCAGTTCCCCAGAGTTCCACCATGCTGTGCCTGTCATGAATACCACACCTGAGGTGTTTTGATGCTGCTATTTTTGCTGAACAAAAGCAGCATTTATACATGTTGTGTACATGTGGTCACACCTGGCCCCGTAGTTGTAGCCACCTCTCTCCCTCACCGTGTCTTTGTTGACTCACTGTCACTTTGCAGCCAGACACTCCTGCCAGCTCTGTCACTCTGTGTTCATCTGTTTCTGCCTGACTTCCATCCTGCCCGTCTGTGTGTGTTTTGCGCTCCATACGTTCTGCCTGGTCTGTCCATGTGTACCGTTCTGTGTGTTTTCACTCGGCTGAGCGCCGTTCTGTTTTCTGCTCTGCCCGTTCTGTTCGCTAACTCCCACAGACATCGCCTGCGACCGTGAACACAACGAGGAAGTTCGGGTGCATTTTCAGAAGCAAATTCAAAGTGTTTCTGCTTCCTAAACATTTACTACGACTTATTGGTCTATCAGTGTCTGCCTGAGGTTGTTGAGGACGGGCACACTAGAAGAAAAATGCAAAAATAAAGGGCGTTATATAGGGATATTAATATCCGATATTAATTTTCTGCCGATATCCGACAAAAATAAAGGGTGTTATCTAGGGATATTAATATCCGATATTAACTTTTCCGATTCCGATACCAACCCATATCGATAAAGGCCTGGGAAATTTATTTGCTTTATCTGTACAAACCCGCTGTATTGTGTACAGCATTCTGTATTATTAAAATAGATTAATACAATGAGCTACAATGCTGCCATCTAGTGACTTTCACTTTAATATACAGCCGTTTATCCCCAAAACTATTTTTAGGACAAACATCATTTGGGGAAACCTAGGCATTGCGTTATCGGGTTTTCATTGTCGGTAACGATTCTTACATAATTATGCTAATATCGGCCGATAACATCGATCTGATGGAAGCCAGGCGTCTGTCAGCTGAAGCCTCCACGCACACTGGGCGTTAAAATGATATATTTAGAAAAAGACTACTTGTTACAACTGTTACAACTGGACAGTGGAGTGATTGGATACACAGTGTGCATCATCCATACAATAAATTAGGTCGATTAGAACTGAAAAATATCATGAACTTCATTGATATTTTTTTGTTATATGGATAAATAAGTTCTGCAGCATTAATGCACAGGTCTCTAACTGAGAGTTCTGCCCCCTGTCTCACCCCTGAAAGCCCTCAACCATGAAATTTTGGCTTTGGCAAAAAAACGAGCAGAGGTAGCGATCAAGCCAAATGGCACAGAAAATGAACGCTCTCATACAGGGGGGCCTGCAGAAGTTGGATTATGCTAAAAAAAAAAAAAAAAGCCTAGTGTTATTATTTCTAGCCCTGGACACAGAGGCAGATTGTAATCCTTGCTCATCAGTTTTCTTTCTGATGTGAAACCTGACCCATAAAACCTCTTGAAAAGGAAGTTCACCTGAAGTGACATAATGTTCAAACATGAATTCATCCTTAGTGAAGATGATAAACACAGAGGTTAGTGTACATTTACCGTAATGTCCATAATTCTGAGCCCCCGTTTTGACCCCTCACTGCATAGAACCAGTCATGCAAATGTGTGTGTGTGTGAGTGTGTGTGTGTATGGCCATTGTTGGCTTGTATTGAACTCAGCTCCACTTTGTGATCAAAAGGCATAAAAACGGTCCATGGCACAGTCAAAACATTCCCTTTTTAATCCACTGAATAGTGCATTACGAGGCAAACACCGAGGCAGCGAATCATAAGCCGGCGTGAATGCTTTTCTGGAGGACAATATAGGAGGCAAAAGACTGAAGAGGTCTAGGGATAAGTTGTGGAGGGCATGAAGGGGGAGGACCCATCATCGTTGTTAGGCTAGGTGAGAATAGGACAGAGAGACATCGTGTTCAGGAGAGAAAGCAGAGAAAGACAAAAGGCACAGAGAGAGCAGAGTGGTGTCAAAGATGAGGGGCGTGTCAGGGCCTTCTCCCAGTATGGACGCTCGGATTCTGACCTCGTATTTGCCTGGAGTCGTACGACTCTGGTGGTCCCTGAACTGTGTGGTCTGAGTGTTTGACGTTATTTCTCAGGCAACGTTCTTTAGGATCGACCGGCGCCGACAGCTGCCAACGAAGCACTAACTCAGAAGGAAGGACGTGTAAATCACACTGAAGTTCGCTCAGTGGTGATTTAATTCAGAAATGTCTTTTTTCTTACTTTCACATGTACAAAGTGTGCAGGAAGTCATGTGATTGATCGCGATTACATTTTTTAATCAGATTTTTAAAGCGAGAACACATTAATTTACTGTGTTGAAGATGAAGACGGCTTGTCTTACCACAATAAATATTCATGATTAATTATAATATTTTCTCTGTGAAATAATTAAAATATCATAAAGGAAGACTGTAGTCCCCAAAGACATGGGGTTCGGTGTCATGTTATTAATATTAACTTACATACAGTGGACTAGTCGACCTTTTGATCACTTCATTCAGTTTAAGGACTGGAGTGACATGTAAAAACCTTGACAATTTCCCGCAGATTAAAGTGACAGTATCAGCCCAAAAATGGCCACTGGGAGATAACCTTTTTCACGTTAATTGAGTACTAAGCCTGTTAGTGTATTTAATTAATTTCGTTAATGAATTACCTATTTTTATTCTTATACCTAAAGTAGCACATCTGTCATTTCTGACATGAAGCAGTAATGTGTCGGCTGTTTCAGCACCAGACGCTGTCCATGAACTTTGATAAAACACATAAACAGGTCAGCTGAAGCTGCAGCCTGACGAGGCTGACGCTGGATGGAAACAGAGGGGCCGTGTAGGTGTAGTTATCAATGAAATGTTTATGGTCCAGTGGTGAGAGGGAGGGTTCAAATCCCACCTTGACCTGCTGTGAGAGTGATCACTGCCCCCCAGGGGTGGGCCGATGGGCCGATGGGTTAAATACAGGCGTGTATTTATGTTTAGTGATAATAAATGTGAGTTCATGTGACTACAACATTAAAATACATCAACAGTTTTGTTCAATTTGTGTTAAAAGGAAATGTTTTTGCTTTTTGAAGGGATTCTGGTCAGAGTTTAGTTGAGTAGTTGGAACCTCTAAAGTCTTGGAAAATAAATGTTAAATCTTGTTATTTTGATCGGTGCCAATGCTACTTTGATTGTGGCTGGTATTTCTGTTATTATTTTCATTTTTTTAAGGACAACTTTTTTATTTTATTTTTTATTTTATTACTTTCTATTTTCCTTTTCTTATTTTTTTGATCAGATAGTGGAAAAACTCGGTGAGAAATCAAACTGTACTTAATATTTCTCTAACCTTGCATAACTTTATTTTTAATCAACAAACTTAACTGGCTTTATTGTTGATGATGTAGTTTTATTTTGTTTCATTTTCTTTCTTCTAATTTAAAACTTAATTATTGCTTTTTTCTTATTGCTCTGTTTATAGTTTAAATGTGCTACAGAACACATACATTTTAAATATATTTATCCTAAACATAATGGACATAATGGTAAATACAGGAGTCTCAAACTCCCGGCCCGAGGGCCACTTCCAGCCCCCGACATCTGGCCTGTGACTAGACAGAAATAATAATTTAATTTTGCCATTGTGGTAAATTTTCTTAAAGATAACCAAAGGAGGATTTGTAAAATTAGAACTATTTTTTGTGAGCTTTTCCACTGGTATTACATAAAAATGATGATCACTGATGATCTGGTAAATTTATTTTAAAATATATAGCTGAAAAATGATCACTTTCTAGCAAATGTATTTAAATATTTCTACAGCACCTTTCTGGTCCTGGTGACTACAAGTCCTGCCGTCTGTTCACTGACGCTCAGACTGGCAGGCTGATGGAGAGGGCAGTCTGTGGCACACCCTCAGTCTCCACCAACCCTAAATATTATTCACCCCCAAAATCCGTTTCTCTAACACTGCAAACACATTGTTGTGTACTGGCATTTTCTGTTTCCATCTGGAGGCCCCGCAATTAGGAAGAATAACACGCTGCTGCCTTTGGGGATGGGCACGTTTACTACATATAATATGGCTCAGATGATCCTCAGATGATAGAGCGTTCCATTTATTTATGTAATGGCAAAACAACAGTGGGGGCTATTTATTGACGTGTACTCCAGATGATGGTCTGGAGTCATTCCACCTCAGGATAATGGTGATTTAGACAATCACTGATTCTGATTGGTTATTTCATTTTAAACTTACATCATATTATATATTATTTTGAGGCTCTTCAGTGTCTTCAGTGTAACAACCAAATGTAGAGCCGTTAACTGTAAAATTAATTAATTTAAATAATAATTATTTTACATACTCTAAATATATATGTTATATATGTATTATCAACAATAATAACAATAATATAAATAAAAAATAATAAAAATATCAAATAAAAACGTTTTATATAAAAGGTCCTAACGTTGCTCCGGTCCCTAATAATAATTTTTCTAAATGTCCTGATACATTATATTTAATCACTGTATTTGTACATTGATTTTACAGAAATCAACATAGAAAAAAAAAGTATAAAATAGTATGAAAGGCCCTAACTGGGTATTTTATTTTAATTATTAACGAAACATTTTTTAATAAATGTATTATATAATTCTGTAATAGGAAAAAGTAGGAAAACTTAATTGTATTAAGTACGTTAATATAGATAAATATATGTATAAAAGGTATTGCAGGGAAATCATGCTGTGTTTCACACTGTATTAAATATTCTCTTCATGAAGGTCATTTATATATAAAGAATTTAGAATTTCTAATGTCTGTCCTCTCCATATTTCATTTCCTGACTGACAACTGGATAAGTGAATTTTTACACCAGCTTAGAAACAAAAGTTGAAAATGTTTCTGCTTTGCTCTAATTGGATCTTGTTTTTCTTTCACTCATGTGTCTGTCATGTTTTTATTTGAAAAAAAAAAGAGTTATAATCACAGAAAACCCTTCCCACATGTTTTAAAACAGAAACCTGGAACAGAAGAGACCAACAACTGTTCCTGGCTTTTGGTAATTGTACCCAGAATCCCTTGTGTTTGCAAAGTGCAACCGCAGTCATTTCACATGAGTGTGGATTTAAATCCAGTATGAATAATTTTGATGTGGGAACCTCATTATCACAGGAGACAGCCTCAGTCGGACAGACACGGTCAGTAGCAGTGGAGCTAATGCCCGTGCAGCGCGGCCACTTATGAGCAGGCGTTATAACGTCCTGACCTTTTCAGCATTAAATATTGTGCTGCCGTTTTTCAGCGGACATAAATTTCAGACGCGTGAACGTAAAAAAATACAAATAAACACCAGCTGTAGTGGATTGTAGTGTGGAGGCAAAGAAAAATAAGAAACTGTTGTTATTTTTAAATGTCTGAAACGTCCAAACACGAACATGAACCACAGCTCTGCACAAACAGTAGAAAAAACACACACACATCAACAGGAAATACTATATTTTCTTGCACCATAAAAGGAGCGTCACACATGGGAAGTATGTCAGGGCTGAGGTCAACTGGACTGACGGGGTCAAATAAAGAACAATCACAGGTCAGGTTTACCTTCTTCACTCTAAAAACACCAACTTAATCCACGTTGAATTTACAGCTGACTGATTTGATTCACATAAAATGAGTTAAAGAAGAAAAAAAAAATACATAAACGCTACACTGCATAATCTAAAAAAGAAAATTTTCTTTAGTAAAGATTTGAAGCGTTTCTTATTTCTTCGATATAAACTACGTATATTCTGGATTTTCACCAGAAACTTTCTTGTCTGAACAATAATGTCTGTAGACAGACGTTAATCTTATTGAAATGTTTACATAGACATTTTATATATTAATTTTTTTCCCTTGTCAAATAAAATAAGTTTTCTCCAAAAAATCAAATATTTAATTGAAACTAAATTATATAAAAGTTTTTTAAACCTTTTTTAAACATTTGTGCTGGTGTTGACAAGTGGAGAAACAAGTAGAAAATCAATGTTGTGTTAATGAGAATGTCCCGTAGTCAAACTCTTTCTCACTCACTGCGTCTTCTCCTTCTCCTTCTCCTTCTGTCCTGGAGCGGCTCCTCTGTTCCCTCCGTCCTCCCTCCCTGTGAGGAAGTCTATTCTTAACACTGCTCTCCCTGATGTTTCAAGTTTTTTTTTTAATAAAATGGTGTCACCTAATGTGCTCTGTGCGTTGGACTAATATCATTAAGGTTATGAAAGACTTTCAGGCACAGTGTCAGTGAGAGGCGACTCCTAATAATCAGCGCCTCCTTCTGAGCCCAGGATTCAGACCTGCAGTCAGTGGAGTCCCATTTAGACTCACTTCACACTCACTGCATTTTAAACGCTAACAGCGGTGCAACAGCAGTTTGTTGCCTCAGCATAAAATAACATTATAATGTTGTTGTGCACATTTCCTCCAGCTGCAGTTCATTTATTTAAGACACTAACTTTATCCACATCTATATTATATAACTTCTGCTATATATATATATATATATAATTACAAAAACAAAATATGTTTTTTTATTTATCAGAAAAAATATAGAGGAGGAGCAGTAAAGATTTATAAGAATCAGACACAAAATATATTTATTCTTTTTGGAGCAATATAAAGTTGTTGTTTTTTTGTCCTATTTTAATTAATTTTTAATTTTCTAGGATTAATCATGAAACTTTAGATTAATTATGATCACAAGTAACCATATATATATATATATGTATGTATGGTGAAGTAGTATTATGTATATATATAAATATTTTTATTTTTAACATTTATTTATTTATTATTTATTTATAAATCAAGCCAAAATCTGTGGTAATTAAACAGGTCAGGATCTATGCAGCTACAAAAACAGAAATCACGACCACCTTAGCAGCAGAAACAGGGGAGGAGGTGCAGGAAGTGGAGCAGCGGGGGAGACACAGAAGGAAAACGGGGGAATAATGGAAGTGTAATGTAACCTGAGTGAGGGAGGTGAATCGGAGAGCTCCTTATCTCCTGTGTCCTTTTCCAGGAGATCACCTTTCTGCTGCTCTCCCATGTCCGTGAGCGACGGTCCCTGCCCTCCTTTGTCTCCCACTCCTTTGACTACCGCCTCACCCACTCTTTCAGTCTTTTCAGTCTCCTGTGCCAGTTTGTCTCACCGGGCACGCAGATCAGCGACTCCCCAGTGTTTTTCTCTCCTTTTTTTTCCTTCTGTTTACTTTCTAGACTTTGCCTCTCAGCGATTCAACACTTCTATCTCAAATTGGAATGTGTTTTTGCATTCTCTTATTTTTTTTTATTGCTAACAACTCTCAGTTGGGGAACTGTCTCCTGAGTTGCCTGAATAAATTAATATAAAGTCAAACGTCAGTCATGCTACAGTTTATGGCCTGTCTGTCTATTGTTGTTCTAAAACTTTCAGCTGGAAAATGTTTTTTTGAATAGACATTTTGACTACATCTTTACTCTAAAAAAACTGATACAACTGGAGTGATGCTACATTTTCCTACTGTTGCTATGTAAGAAAATGTATCACAGACGGTTTCAGTTGTTGATTTACCACACTTGTAAACAAGTCAAAAAGATTTCTTTCTTTTGTTTGAACCCAGGAATCGAACCCCCGACGACAAGTTTATGTCAAGAAATATTTACTTGTGAGAAGTTCTTGAATAGTAGGTAAATAAAAATTATGTTTCAAACCTATTTTTTAATTTGGTTAGCATTAATTACTAAGTGGGTTGACCAGCAGTGGCTAACCCAGTGAAGCTAGCTGTAGCCTCTGTCTCACTCCGACACAGTGGCTGCTTTTCACAGCAGTTAAGTTTAAATTCTGATTTCAATCACAAAAACAGAAAAAGAAGGAGCAGTTGTGGCGGCGCTGGTGGATTAGCGGCCGGTGTCCAGCTGAATTGGTCTGACATCTGCGTTCACGAGCTGATTCAGTCAAACAAGTGTAAAGCAGCCCACTCTTCTTTAGCCCCGAGGTTACACTGGGATTGCTTCGATTCGAACGGACGTCGCTGCGTTACACACCCACGTAGACACACACGCAGCAAACACACTTGGGTATGCATGCCTTTCTGCTCATACATAACTGGATTTACAGTGTTTGGTGTCCTTTGTCCCCGCACTTTATCTGCATGACTGGCAAACGAATAGGCAACGTTCAGGCCAGATAAGCTCATCAACTGTATGGTTGCCGCGTGCGTCTTTGTGTTAGTGCGTGAGTGTCTACGCAGTATTTGAAGGCACCGTGAGCATTATCCGCCTAAGGTAAAAAAAAAAATTGGACTTCATTATCCTCAGTGTGGAGGTGTGATTGTGTATGTGCATATGCATCGGTGTGTGTTCCACTGATGATGCCTGTGAGTCCGCTTGCTCAGCACTGAACTTTATTTGACCCTACCTCCCATCATGCAATTCTCCTAGTAACCTCCAACTGCCTCCCACAACTCCTACCATTCCTTTCCTTTAAAGACTTATCTCTTTTTGCTGACTTTTAGTTTTGCTACAGAAAAAAAAAAACATTTTTGATTGTGGAAGCAGACAAAGCCGGTGTAAAGGTGACAGGAATCTGAGCGAGAAGAAATCAAACTAAAAGACACGAGAAAATGACCCAGTGTCTTTCTCGAGGATCTTTATCCAAACAAACGAACGTGTGTGTGTGTGTGTGTGTGTGTGTGTGTGCAGTAATAGGTTTTTCTTCAACAACGCACGGCTGCACCTGAGGTGCAGTTCATCAGCTGCCAAATTTGTCCCATATCATTTGTCCAACGCAGCTGAAAAGAGCTGGTGGGAGACGCTGGTAAAAATAAACCTGTGGTGAAGACGGCTCCGTCTGAACAACAGTGGTTTTTAAATGAAGAACTAAAACCAAAGGAGTCTTTATGAAGTGAAGTCCCTGAAGGTGGACGAGCTGTGAAGACTATTGTTGGAGACGCTCGCTGTCTCGTCCAACGTTTAACTAATAAAAAAGATATGAAATATATGAAAATAAAATAAACCCTCTGGTATATAAATACAATTTTAAATTGTGTATTAGTGACTATATATTATATATATGTAAATAAATTATATTCATGTAATCAGCACGACCAAGTAGAATGTGATAAAGTGTTCAGTTTCTACGAGTAAACATTTTTAGTTTAAGTAAATCACTATAGCCTGGTCATTTATACAGTGAATAGAGGCTCCCAAGCCAAAAAAGTGTGGACACCTCTGGTCTACAGTTTGTGGTTTGCATTACTACATTTACTAATTGGGATGCAAGAAATTATAAATATATATATATAAATAAATATGTAAATGAGGAAAATATGTGGCACCTATGAAGCAGTTTTATTTAGTTATTTATTATTATTATACGGGTGAGTATTCTCTTCAATTTTTTTTTTTTGATATATATATATATATATATATATATATATATATGCTGTGTGATTGTGTGTGTGTGTGTGTTTTAGGATCCAGTTTTAACGTCAGTTCTAATATTACTACATTTACCACTGTGATTATTAACTGAATAATCCTGTCAGGAATGAATTCTCCTCTTTGTACACTGAGCTAAGAAGATCATGACGGTCTGTGCTGCTGTACTGTGATGTTGGTAGTACTTGAAGAGTACAAATATTTCTGGAGGTTGTACGCAGTGACTTTGAGAACCACTGACCTGGGATAGAACTCTTCTGGAGGTGTCCTGGAGTTGTTATTTCCAATGAAGGAACCCAGCGACAGCTGCTGATCTGTAAAGACCCAGTTATATCGTATAAATTTAACTTCTGTGTTGAAAAAAAAAAAAAACTAGAACAAGGAAGAATTATAAAAATAAAAGGAGAATAATGTAGACGTTGTATTTTCACTTTACAATTGTCTCGTCACTAATAGAAATGGACTCTAGTGTTAGCTAAACACGACCGACTCAATCCCAAATCTCCATGTCCTCCTTCGCTGCTCTTCACTCTTCACTGTTGGACACATGTCCAAAACCGTCTAAACATTTCCTCTGTGTAAATTGGGTTAAATATGTGTTAGACCGCAGGTTCACTAGGTGGCGCAATAATCTCAGTTCTTACCTGTTGGGTGCTAAAGAGAGACTCAGACCATTAATGCTGCGCTCTGTGTCCTGTGAGTTAGTACAGAACTGGTGACCAGGAGGACGTTACAGCTGATGCCTCGTAGAAACACAGGCGGACGCTCCGGTGTTGGCATAACGAACCCGACTTTTCTCCAGAGCGAGATCATGGCGGCGGCTGTGGTAGAAAGCACTGCTCCTCTTTGATTACCAAACCCAGACGTGGGAGGAAGATTGTGAAGTGCTCCACCTTTTTTTTTTTATAAACTAATGAGATTGACGATGCAAGTCGACAGAAAACTATATTGCTCAGTGCAGTGGGCAGCCAAACGTACAGCCCACCAAGCCAGGGGACAAGACATCTGATGAACGTGTCAAGTCATTAAAAAACCATTTAAACCCAAAACCTACCGAGATGGTGCAGCCTTTCAGGTTTAATTTGAGACACAGGAGTCCTGCAGAAACAGTTGTGGAATATGTTGCTGTGCTGAGGAAATGAACACCAGACTGAAACTACGGACACCAGTTATCAGAGATTTGACCTTTGACCCTGCACTGAAGTTGGCCCAGGGCCAGGCTTGTGCAAAATCGTATTGTGTGCGATTAAGCGTCAGAAAAACTCTGGGGAATAATGACCACTTTAGGGTTGAAGAACATTATACCTCATATTTAGAAACAAAAATAAGCATCCGTTCCTGAGCTGCCACTGAAAACAGCCCGTTGATCAGATCTTAGAACCTATTAGAATAAGAAGTTAGTTTGACTGCTGATTTGTATTATATTAGTACAACTAAACTCAAGTGCAACTGTGATCTACTAATCAGCAAACTGCCAGAAATAATCAGATTTTTTTTTGGCAATATTGCCCAACCCTACAAATTCAGTGTTCGTATTCGTATTTTTTCAAAACATTTTTAGGTATTTACAGTAAATATATCTCCCCAAAAACATTAAACATTTTACAGTCATCCTGGGACATGAGCTTCAATTCAAATGTGGTTTTAGCCCTGTCCCTGGAAGCTGTCAGAAGTGGGTCCTCCTGCCAGTAGCCGGGGGACAAGCACTCTGCTCCGTTGGGACAGGTCCAGAGTAAAACACTGCTGTCGGTGAGTAATCAGTAGCAATTTGCAACCTGGGTGTTTTCTTTTAGAAAGAAAATTGCTGTAAAAAAAAAAGATAAAAAACCTGCCTCGTACTTTTGCCCAGTACTTTCCTGGGTTTGATTGTATATTTTATATTTCTAGTGCAAATGTCGCAGCCACTCAAAGCAGAACATGAACGTTCAGAACAAAGTTCAGGCAGAGTTACAGAAACGTAAGACTTTCTTAAAATTCAGGTAGAACAGACCAGGATCAATAAGACAGAGAGAAAGAACTGGAGACTAGAAGGCAGTCAAAAAAAAGCCAACTGTTGCACGAGAGAGAGACAGTTATTAGTCGATCAGTGAGAAATTAACAGGACACAGGATGGTGAGGTGAGACAGTAACTGTGGATGGAAACACCAGGGGCAGAAACAGGACGGTAGTTAGTGTAGAGTGGACACAGCAGGGTAAAGAGTGCAGCACCTGGGAGACACACAGGAGGAGAGAAGGCCAACTGGAAAAACAACATAAATTTAAATTTTAAAATTAGCATAAATCTCATGCTTAGAAAAAAAAAATTGCATGTTTGCAGTGAAGGAAAAAAAATAAGAGCAGTGGAAGAATAACCAGGATTAGTTAAATATCCAGACGAGACAGAAACAGACTTTTTTTCAGCACCAACTGTTTAACAAAGGCCAAATTATGCAACCCTCAAATCATTTTCCACATTGCCAGTGTATGTGTGAACATATGCAGTACTTTGCAGTAATAGGTATGCAAATTGATCTAATAAGTGGTGACATTATTTTTTCCAGCTTTTCAAAATAAAATATAATGAAATAATTACACTAAGGTCAAATGAGCAGAGTGGAAATGGATCCAAACGCCTCACTGTGTTGGTGTGGAAGCTTCTGTCACTGCTGTACTATATTTAGGTCTGTCTCGCTCGCTCGCTCTCTCGCTCGCTCTCTCTCTCTAACATATGCACATGCATTTACATTCACACCCTATAGACCTGCTGCCTCCAGACACCTTATAACTCCTAAAGTACATTCATTTGGTGAAACTACCCACACGTACTGCAGGTCCTGTCGCAGTGGTGTGAAAAATACAAAATATTTGGTCCTCGTTGTAGATGCAGATGAGTGAATGAGGCTAAATATATAGTAAATATATAGTAAGTCATTTTATAATCATTTTTTGCCCCATACCATGTTCTGCAGACGTCTTTAAATAACAATGGCCTATGTAGAAAGAAGTTTGACCCGTGTGTGTGTGTGTGTGTGTGTGCACGAGAACTTGTTTTTGTTCGATACAGTGAAAAGAAGAAGCTCACATTGGTTTGTAAAATAATCATAATGAAGGAGTTGCTGCAGCAGCGTTCTGTCCCAGACAGATTTCTTCGGCTTGTGTTTCGGTGTTTTCAGAGTGTTTGTCCTCTGGTCCTGAGAGCGTTGAGGGTGAAGATGACAGTGCTGTCATCCCTACAGGCGTGCAGCCTGTCAGACAGGCAGACTGTTAGTGCAGCCTAGTGGCAAAGCGACGGAGTCTCACACGTGTACACACACACACACGCACACACACACACAATTCACTTAGGCAAAATAGATGCACAGCGTAACAAAAATGTGAAACAAAACCCTCCGCATCGCTGTTTAAAAATCTGTGTCATGCCTCGATTCAGCTCTTGTCTGAACATCGCATGTGAGCACAAGGCTCCTCTATACATCCTGTGGATGCAGCATTATAAACTCACAAAGCTGCCCCTGTGTTTCTCTGCTTGAGGATAGAAGGGAGTGGAGGAGCGGGCTTGGCAGGCACAGGACTGCCTGGATTTGGCCTGGATAGAACGACAAACCCATCGTTTCCTTCACTTAGCGTGACGAAACCATGTCCTCTGCCTTCACAGCTTATTATATTGGATAATATTTTGAAAGACATGTTAACTCCTTTCAAAACTAATGAAGTCACAGAGACTACTACTAACAGTGTTTGCTGCCATGTCTGGGACACAGTGCAGATAGACATCTGAGCATAGAACTGTTTTCTAAATACATCGTAGCTAAGTTGGGACACACACTCAGGATCAAAATAAGATTTAACATAACACCTGGTGATCACCAGCACTCACGACAAACAGCTTTATTTTTCAAAACAAAACTTGCCATCTGCATTCAACCCATCCGTGTAACGGGGCAGTGAGTGACACCTTAATGCCCGAGAGAGGCACACAACCCGGACCAGACCCAAATCCCCATTCTTCATGGGAAAAATGGACAGAGCGATGGAGAGACAGATTGAGGCAGCGCCTGCAGCGTCGTTGTCGTGGTGCTGTACAGGTCCGGGTTGGTCAAGAGAGAGCTGAGCCTGAAATCAGGGCATTTGATTCACCAGTCTATTTAATTTACAACCTCACTTGTGGTCACAGGCTGTGGGTCAGAATTAGGAAGATTAAATACCAAATACCCCCTTGGCCATGGATATGCTGCGTGGCAGGTTTAACCTTAGCGTGAGGAGATCAGAAATCCAGACGACACTGACAAGAACACCGGGTGAGGATGCCCCCCAGAGGCCTTTCTCAAGAGTGGTTTCAGGCATCGGGGGAGAGGCCCTCCAGCACATGCCGGCCGAATTACACCCCCCACCCAGACTGAGGAACACAGTGGCGTTTACGCAGAGGAGTCGTTGGATGTTGTTTGTTCTGCTTGAGGATGCTGCTTGGACAGTATAAGCTTTTGTGAAACGTGCAATTGTCAAAACCAATTTATATATATAATCTGTAAGTTATTTCTTCTGGTATTTTTACCTCAGGGGTCGTCCAGGCATCAATTTTACGTCTGCCTTACTCTAGCTGTGGCTTATTTTACTGTTACACCAACAATTTCCACTCCTCTTTTATTACTATTTTTCGGGGCGGCCCTTCTTTGCTGCCTGGCGGCTCTATCTTCAACAACTTTTCTGCAAAAGATATTTACTCTTACTTCCTGTCAACACACACACAGAGAATAATGTTTTGCATTTATTAGTCAATCATTAATCACTTTTTTTTTCTTGTGACTCCGACCACTCAAAAAGATTAACACAAAATTAACCAGAGAATAATGTTTACATTATGTGTTTTGCATTTAGTAGTCAATCATTAATTACTTTTTTTTCTTGTGACTCCGATCACTCAAAAAGATTAACACAAAATTAACATTTCACTATTACTGTGAGTAAATCCCATTTTAACATTTAAGATCACAGAATTTGGCCATTTTAAAAGCTAAAAATGTCTGGAACCAGAGTCATTTTAGTTGGTCTGCTTGGTAATCTGTGGCATCCATTAACAGAAAATATGAAACAGTTTTTAATATCACAACAAAAAAAGAAAAAAAAGAATTCAATCTGAAAACAAATCTGATTAAATCAGACATGGGAAAGGTTTAAACATGTGTGCAATTGATGTTTACTTTTTTCTTCTTTGTACCAGAGTTTCCCTCATTGGTTTATTGCTCTTCTGGTTTCACTGTTATTTCATTCAGTGTTTTAATCCAATGTCTTCAAACTAAGAAAAACAAAGAACCTTCTGCCTCATTAAGGTCATTGATGGTCAGGGATTATATTGGGTTTCACAAAGTCAGCGTGTATAAAGAGAGAAAACCAAACTGCTGTACATCAACAGACTGTAGACTAAACGTAATCCATCTATTTCTACTGTAATCTTACAATTATGACGTTTTTTTGACTGGACAGGTGAGTGTTCAAGTTCAACACCTGGTTCACACTCGGAGTGGAGAAGCTACGGTACAGTGTGCCATTCCCCTGACCGTCTGACCCACAGATATGACCGTAGGAAGTGAGAGTCAACTCGGCAGGTGAGACAACGTGAGACAACGTCTGGAATTTGGTGTCAGCCGCTGCGTTGTTATTTGCTGCTGATGCTCAGCTGTGCATGTTCCTCCCCCTTTCTGCGGGTGCCTGCTGGAAGTGAAGTGAACGCATGAATGTGTGACTGCGTGTGAGGGAGACACAAGTGAACCACAGAACCACAGAGGCAGAGAGGCAGAGAGCTCTCCTCAACACAACACTCCAATGAGCCCGCAGCCTTCACACGCGCGCACACAAACTCCTCACCCACAACACCAGCTCTCCATTCAGCTGTCGGACACAGAGGAAGGAGCAGGAGAGGAGAGAAAGACAGACACGCAGCGAGAGGGAGAGTGAGGGTGAGGGAGTTAGAGAGGAGAGGAGAGGAGAGGAGAGGGAATCACTTCGGCTGTTAGAGAGGACAGCATGGCTTCAGATTCGGGACTGGCTGCGATGCTTCTGTGGACTATATCACTACAGGGTATTGGCACGGCGCGAGGCAGCAGCAACGAAGGTAAGTGGGCTCCTCTGAACAGACGACGTTAAATAATGTAGAACACGGTGACGGCAAAAAAAAAAAAAAAAAAAAATCACTTCGTACATGTCGCACGAAATAAACACACACACACACACAAAATAAACATACTCTCAAAGTCAGTGTGCTAAATTGTTAGCATGACAACAAAGTTTTTTTGTGTACTTGTCGTCGTCCATATTTACCCTCAACCCGCCACTAAAGTGCGAACAATGTTTGTGTCAGAACACATATTCATATGATGGAGAATGGTTGTCACTTGTTCTCATAACGCACCTAGAAAAGGTAAAGTCTCCTGAACGGTCCGTAAATGTCAGAATGTCTGTGGACCTGGAGTCAGGAGATGAGGTGACAGTAACGGTTGGAAGACTTTTTAAATTCTGCTCTCCCAACAAGAATGTATGACTCCAGAGACAAAAGAGAAAAACATCAGGGAAGATAGAGACAAAAAGAGAGAGAGAGAGACAGACAGACAGGCTGACAGACAGATAGACAGATGGAGAAGAAGAGTCTCCTGGTTCAGCTGGGATCAACTCAGCAATGGAGAGATGAGGACAAACATTTATCTTGTGTTAAGCTCTGTCAAGTCGGGGCAGAGAGCCTGACTGTTTTGGGTTTTCCAGAGTGACAGACAGATCTGACAGACAGACAGACTGGTAGACAGATGCTCTGTTTGATTTAGCGATGCTGTTTTGTGTCTGGATTGGCAACATTCTCGGACATATCTGTGTCACATACACTGTAAGAGTGGTTTGTGTTTTTACCTTGGAGCTTTTCTGATGCTACACTCAGCCACGGACTCTCCAGGTCGTTTCTCCATTCTCCTTCATCTTCACTGTTAACCAGTGTTAAACTCCATCACAGATTCGTCCAGGCACCTTTGCACCATCGACCATCTTCTCCTCACACACAGCTAACGTTAGGTTCCTAATCCTAAACCTTGGAGACCAGCTCAGAGTCTCTGAGGTGCAAATATATATGATATAAGTCGGACATTTTTTTTTAAATGAATACATTTTGCATGCCTTTTTTTATGTTGTGAATGATGTAATGTTTCGGCTGCACGCGGACTTATACAAACTACACTCCAAACCATGAAAAATCTATTTAGTTCTAACAGAACAAAATGTTGCCTTTCAGTGTTGTTTTGATTCTGTTTACATCCAAATAGCTGACAGGATGGTTGTGTTATGTGATGATTGTTGTCTGAAAAAACACAGAGCTGTGGAAATATGTTCGAAAGAAATGTTTCCTAAATATTGAGATTTGGGTAATATAGTTATTAGAATATAATTTCAACATGACTTTATTTACTATTCATATAAATCTACATATTACTGTGGTTGAAATAGAATTAGATAGAATTATATATAGAATTATGAGAGAGTGCAGCAATGGTCTACAGTGTAATGTAGAAATAGAACTTTGCAGGAATTCTTAGGATTCACTGATGCAGCAGCTCTGTTTATATATATATATTATATCTTTAACTTCATATTATTCCCTAAAATTTCCGTTTAAAAACGGTTATTGTAATATTTTTACATCTACTCAATATATATGTACTACTCAAACATTCATACTACCAATAAAAAGAAAGTACATCTAAATGAGTAGTAAATAATCTTTTTACAAGTACTGTCTCTCACACTATTTGAAATGTATACAAATAGAAAAGTGGATGATTGATCACACAGACAGGCACACACACCAAAACACACTTATAATGATAAATTATTTCTGTAAGAGTAAATATTTACTCTGTTACCAGGACTCACCAACAGCAGTTCTGTTTGTCTGCATTAGGTCAGACTTCAGTCGTTCTCTTATTACTGTACAAGTTCATTTTAACTTCATTTTAATTTAGGTTTTTGTTTTGGACAAAAACCAGCATTAGGTTGCGTGTGTATGTATCGGTAAGAGAGAGAATACGAGCATGAAAAGTAAGAAGCAGAGTGATAATAACAAATAAGAAAAGTCGTGGGCGAACCAACAGTGAATGTACACATTCCCGCGGCTACGTTTACGCATATACAGTCTTTGTTTCTATATGTGGTTGGAACGCCTTATATTATTATTATTATTTTGTTTTGTTTTTTGATTTGAATTGTCAACACAAAGGTCTATTTTATTTTTATTAATAAATATAATAATATAAGTTATTTTAATGTTATAAATTGACCTCACATTTTTCTAGTCCATAAAAATAATTGTACATCACAATTGCTTTAAACATCCTACCTATATATATATATATTTTTACCAATGTTGTCATTTGGTGGCAATAAAACTATATTGTGATTAGAAAAACACAAAGAAAACTTGAATAAATAAATGGACTAGTGATGGAGGGCAATCTACTCGATAAACATCTGGTTTGCACTGCTTTCTGTATTATTTATATACATCCACTGGACGCAGCCATTTTATTTAGAAATGTCATCCAGATCATCCTCATTGTGCACTTTTGCCATGATAATCATTGTTTGCCTGTAGTCAAAAGTATTTTTTAATTATATTATTATTGACTAGAGGCTTAGTTCCTACCAGGCCATGACTCACACACACAAACACACACACACACACACTTGGATTTAGCAGACGCTGTCATCCAACGTATACTAAAGAGAAACACAATTTGCTTCCTGTAAACTCCCTAAAAATGTCAACATGAAACATTAGCATAACTGAGTCTATCTTTAACTTCTATCTACAGAAATCTACGACGATATTCAATGAGACGACAGTGTATGTTTTTTTACTTTCTGTGTCCTATAAACTGGAGAAATAACTGCATCATGAGTAGGTGAAACTGCAAGCATCATTTTCTGAATCTGCCCACAGAAACCCTAAAAGAACAGTCCTGCTGTATTTTCGACGGTGACGTCTGTGTTTCTGCCTGTCTGTCTGTCTGTGTCAGGGGGCATTCTTTAAAGTTGTTGTTAGTTCTGAGGAACATGAGAAGAGCAACACAGAAAGCGTCGTCGGGCCGTTGGGCCTAATTAGTTTGCTGTAGGTGGATGATAATTACACCATACTGCCACTGCTCCAGGATGACCACTGGGAAATAGAGCAAAGCAGCGGAATTTAAAAATAATATTAATCATCATCTTTATTACAGCATTATGTCAGTGTCACAAAATCTAATTTTGAAGCTACAAGCTCACAGAAAACAGGAAATGAAGGACGACGTAGAATAGCCAGAATAGCCTTGTCGCTAAGCTGTTGTATTTAATTATTGTTTAAAAAGAGAAAAATAAATAGAACTAGAAATAAATAAGTAGAAAAACAAAACAAAGCACCTGATCACGACAAGGGAACATGGCTGTGGTTTTGATCACTGCTACACTAGACCCAGATTCTCTCATTGGTATTGATCTTTCCACATTTCACAGAGTACGAACAATGGAGCCATTTTTAAAACAGTAATAGAAATTCACATTGATATTGTACAGTTTTACATAACGCTTAAGGTGTTGCTGTCTGTTGCTTGAACAGCCTGACAAAGTGGGAGGTTTTCCTTTGTTCTGCTTTTATTTCAGCCTTTATTGACCGTAGCTTTTTTTCAAACCCTTGCCACAGCAGTGTTGCTGTCTTTTCCATCAAAAATAGATCACCATTCCCATCAATCAGTCTTTCTGTGTGTGTGTTTTCTTACACACACCTTTGCTTCCTGGGTCTCTTTCTGGGAATGAGTGAATGGGAGTTATTGCGCTCACAGAAAGCTTGTACTGAAGAGTTTCACCTTGAGCCATGGGTCCATCGTTGAGGTGTTCAAAATATTAATTACAACAACAGAAAATGACGGTCAGAAGCGTCTCTCACTTTGTTGCTAAACACGAAAAAAGCGTCTCTCACTTTGTTGCTAAACACTGTTCCTAACTCCAGGTATCTTCTTTTTTTAACTTGAATTATTCTGACACTGGTCAGTTTTACTGTTGGGCCATTTTCAGTGAGTGTAGGGATGTATGTAAGTCTACAGCTGACAATGTAAAAGACACAATGTCAAGTTTATTGTGGGGGACGGTAGAACGTTTAATATTGATGAGGACAAAAGATCCACTGAAGACAGAACCTCAGAAAAGACGCCCAATAATGACTAGACCCACCTGATATACTGTATAAAGAAACAATTCAAGTTTCGCACATTTTCTCCCCATTTTTCTATATGCATTGTTTGAATTAGTGACAAACAAGAAAAACATGTTTGTAATATTTAGGAATGTTGATTTATCCTGATTAGTTGAGATACATCGTCATGATTCATCGTGATTATGTCACTGCTTCCTTTTAATTGATTCAATCCATTTCAATCCTTTGACTGCACTAATATTTATGTATTCGTCTACATTAGGCAGTATTTTGCAGTTAGTACCAGAGATGCGCAATATTTTTCTATACTTTATATTTGCTTTACTGTTCATCACATAATTTTATTTTGATATTTTTATTTGTTTCAACTTAAGGGCTGTACTGTGAAAGAATTGTCCTTGGCACAAAAGTTGTGTTGGGCTGTTCTGCTGACGGAGAATTATCTCTAAGACGGATGAGGATGAAGAGGAAATGTGAGAGGGACAGAAACCTTCTGAGAAGAGTTTTCTCTGATATTATTGTCCCATGGACTGATATATATGTGGCTCTGCCACGTTGGACCTTTTCTCCTAAATTAGAGGCCGAGAGACAGAAACACAGCATCCATTAGAAACAACAGACAGCTTGTGTGATGGAGAGATAGATGGGTACAGAGCGAGGGAGAAGAAACATGGGGAGCGTGAGTCGGTCACAGTGAAAGAACAAGGAGAGACGAACAGAGGGAAGAAGGGTTGGCCTGCTGTCTCTGTCGGTGGGCGTCTTTATCAGCACAGACAAGAGCATCGAGCTCATCATTTGTCACTTTCAATTCCTGTCATTCTATTAGGGGATTTAAATGTTCATCAGGTGTAACTGAAGCCTAGTAAAGGCCTAATATGCTCTGATAGACACCGGCCAATCTGCTGCATCAAAGTGCCATCCAATTAAGGTAAACACAAAAGTTTTTACTCAGCTCGCGTTGCTTCGAGGTTCTTTTGTGTGCATAGTGTCGGCCGTAAATTCGCCAGTTAAGGTAATCTCTTTGATAGACTGAGGGAAATTTGCATTGTTAACAGTTCCATCCAATTTTGGTCGAAGTGTCTTGATGAGAGTCTTTGGTCTATAATGAAAAATAAAACAATTTAGTTCTAGAGGGTTACTGCTGGGTTACTGAACGCTTGAATGACAGCAGTGTCACTGATTTGCTGCATCTGTTCACTAAATGTGTGAGTGCTGCGGAGCTGTTTGAATGTCAGCCTAAAGGCAAACGCTTGTGTTCGCATTTAAATGCCAGGGCGTCTTACCTTACATCTATCAGCAAATATCCTGAAAATAAATAGATTTAAAGTGCAACACGCACGCACGCACACACACGTGCACACAAGGCCTGTCAAATTTAAAGTCGCATTTTTCAATTTGTTCAATTAAGCAAATAAAAATATATTTAAAGCATGGCCAGAATGACACCAAAGTGGTAAATCCAAGAATTTCACCGTCAATCCACGTATCATTGTTCTAATATACATTACAATGTACAGTATAAACTATATACGTTATACACAGCCACCATCGAGATACAAAGTAATGACTAAAATCCAACAACTGTATATAGGAATATTTTGGGCATAGGTCTTGATTTTTCTTTTGACCTGACAAAAAAAAAAGGAAAATCCATATTTAAAATAAATGACTGTACAAATAAAAGAGGGTGTGAAACACATACATCTGTTGTCTGTTCCAGCCATATTCATACCAAATCCTGATTGAGTGACCATGATTAATAGGTCCGTAGTAGTAATTACTGTGTGTGTGTGTATATATGTATATGTACGCAAAAGCTACGGTTCAGTACACACCTTGATATTTACATCATTACATTTTTGAAAGAAAGAAATAAAAATGTTAAAAACATAAAAAGTAAATGAAAAAATAAATAGCAAAATAAAATGATAAATAAAATGATCAAATCTGCAGCTGCCCCGTGGCTCTCATATTTCCATTCTGACGCTGCTCCACTCAGCTCCCCTGCCTGCTTCCTGCTTGTGTGCTTCTCATCAATTGGAGGATTTTTCACTGCTTCTGCATTTGTGTGGTTTTTTTTTTCAGTCTTAGCCACGTTCAGATAAAGCTCTTTCATGGAAGTTATCATGGACAATGTATTACCAGCAAAAAAACTGATTTGGACTTAAAACCAGCCACACATGTTCTTTGACTTCTATCAACGGCTGCTGTAGCTTACTGGGAAACAATTGTATTTCCAAACAGCAGACCTGAGATCGCCTCTGTTTGGTATACAAGCTCTGATGTATGAACTATGAAAACAACAAAGTTATTTTGACACAGACGTAGGTCTGTAACTATACTCTTCTGTTGCCGTTCGTCCTGAATGACTCACACTCACACACTTTCGCCCTCTCTGAAAGTGACTCACAGGTGTATTCTGGTGACGGTGTTTTAAACGTCGGCATCAGTAAAGATAACAGAAATAATCTACGACTTCTTATACAGAAACGTAATCCAATCAAAAGGCCCGTTCCACAACAGCAGCAGCCTTATACCAGTATTTACTATTTACTGTATGCTGAGATATATTGACTTACTGACTGGAATTATTGATTATATTTGTGAAAATGCTAACTACATTTATAGGATCTTTCAGTACTGTATGTTGTCACAGTGCGCTGGAATGTCAGCAAATATAGTTTGCTTCTCTGTATCAAACTTATTTGTTAACCTATTTTGTTAATATGTCATTATAAAGGCTATCACATTCCTTTAATTTATTTATTATTGTACTTTATGTGGATTATTTTGTATTGTGGTGTATATTATGATTTAAATACATTTTTTTATGTTTAGAATTGTGTTCTAAATTTTATGTTCATTTAGAAATGTTTTGTCCAGAAATGCAATACATTACTGATTTTATTTCTCAGTGTTTCCTTTTTATCAAAAAACAAAAATATCACATTTGGAGTTTTTTTGTATGCAATGAATTGTGTTAAATATCATATTAATAATAATCATTATTATGTTCATTTTCATTTAATTTATATGCATATATTGTTGGGAAGGTACGGTAAAGTGACAGTTTATTATGTAACAGATATGTGCGTTATTAAATTCACTAAGTAATGTAGGGGAATTCAAATGTTATCAGATTCATCTTTATGAATTAATTCATAGAAGTTAATTTGGGCAGCCCTAAAATGTATATATGGTATCATTTTATTTTATGTATAATTGAATGGATCCGGTTCCTATTGAATGTTCTCGCTGTTTTCCAGCAAAATGTCCCAGCATAGGCGCAAAACTCAAAGAGAGTTAACTGGTGATCCGACAACACATCGTTCTGACCCTATGGGTTTTTTTTTTCCAAAATGTCCCAGCATAGGCACAAAACTCAAAGAGAGTTAACTGGCGATCCGACAACACATCGTTCTGACCCTACACTATAGAGTAAAACTCTCTCAAACAATAAGATAAATAACAATTTATTCAAAATATGGCAGTGGACATCAGTCCAGGGGCATTAATATAACGGCATGTAAGAGGAACAGCCCACAGAGGAGGAAGGCTAAGAAATGTGCGTGTATGAGGTTTTAGAGGTGTTCAGTCTGACACGTAGTGTCTCACTAAAGGCTAGACTTCCTGTCACCGATGACATTAGGTGCCAGGAGGAGTGGGGCGGTATGTAAATGTAGTTGTACCGTGGAGTTTGTATTGAATGCGTGTGGATGATAGTGTCCTGGTGGAAACAGACTTTAAGGCACCAATGATAGTGAAAACCACTGAAATCTGACACCATGAAACAGTGGTTTTCATCTCGCTCCAGGACCACAAACTTGAAATGACAAGCCTTGACCCAAATCAAGGAGAATTTTCAATTTTCTCAAATTTACCTAATGAAAAGATAATGTGGTTTGAACCTGAGATAAGATATCATAGTATGCTTCAAGCATAATGAAGTGAGACACTTCTGTGAAGTGCTCAGATCTTGAAGTGTCTTTAGAAGTATTAAGGAGTGTGAATAGGTGAGACTCTGCTTTTTTCTTAATATTTTTATTGCCTTAGTAAAGGCCCCCTGAGAATAGTCTGGGTTGCGACCCCTCAGTTGAGAATCACTGCCTTGAACAATACTCACCAGTATGTAACTGTACATAACTGATAAAAAACGTCAGTTAAAAGTGAACATGTAAAACATATTTATACATCTGATGATATAATACGTTAGTTAAAAGTGTTTTACTAACATATTTATACATCTGATGATATAATTTGGTTTTATTAAATTTAACGCCAAGGGTCTATGCAGTAATTTTAGTGACGGTTTTAGCCATAATCACAAACAGTCAATCTTTATACTAAGTTTGAAATAACAATACCTGGTAACGCAGGATCCACTTCTGTTTTGTTATTTTTCTGTTTTACCTTTTGCTCAAACACAATTTTCCAACAAAGCTGGTGATGATAAAAGAAGAACTAATTGCTGCACTAATTCATTAACAGTTAAATGTGGCAACATGTTTATCACTTTAAGTGATCGAATGGTTTGGCTCCACGTGTAGATGCTTGTGTCGTGTGGCTGCTGTTAATAGCTAAGATTCAGGTTTTCATGTCGATGTGTGAGCGCACAGACAGCTAATGAAGCGTAAGCTCTGCAACTGCAGGACTTAAGCCTGGCTTAGAAGAAATCACACCCTCGCAGACACACACGTAAACGCCTAAAAGGAGTGCATTAAGACCACTGGAGATAAGGGAACTTGATCATTAATCATAATCATCATCAGTAGTCCCTAGAGCAAAACTAACTCTGTGTTTCATGCTTTGTATGTTACGGTGCAGAGATCCAACCAAAGCGGTGTTGTTCCATAAAAAAGAAACTGTTAGGAGTTGTAGCTTTACTGCATCCTGTACGACGGTGAATAGCTCACTTAACAAGTAATCCTTGGTACTGCAAATTTGGTGTTCTGATGGAAAACTCTCTCTCTCTCTCTCTCTCTTTATATATATATATACACATATATATGTATATATATAGATATATAATAGCCAACGCCAAAACAACATGCATCAGATAAACTTGTAAATTTGTAGTGGCCGATGTTTGCCTCATTAACTGCCGTTGGCCATCAGGAAATGAACCGTTGGTAAAATGATAAAGATTTTATAAATGATGATCGTTCCAAGTGCTTTTGACTCAAGGTTCAATCATTCAGGAGTACACAGGCTACTGAGGGCCATAGCCAACGCCAAAACAACAAAACACTCAATATAATATAATAATATAATGTAATATTTGCCGTGGATCAGTCGTGACTTCTCTCACTCTCACTCCGGCTCCACACACACACACACACACACACACACACACACACACACACACACCTTTCTCCGACCAAACAATTGTCATGGAAACCACATGAAAACATAGCTCTTTTACATTTGATTTATTTTTATTTACAATTATTTTTACATTTTCACCTGAATATTTTTATTGAGCAGTACTGAAACAAACCGTCTCAATGAGAACATTTTTTTATCGTGCTAAAAATCACTCAAATAATGTTGTGGGCGATGTAGGCACTGAAACAGTCTTTAGGTTGATTAGTTAGCCGTCTAACAGGGGTTAAAAGTTATTTTTCAAACTTGTCATGTGAATTAAGGTTATCATAAAAATGATACATTAAAGGTTTTTTGTTTCATACGTTTGTTTAGTAGTTCAGTAATGTGTCCGTGGCCCAGGTTTAGGTTTAGGCCCAGATTTTCATCACTAATTGATCTTTATATGTAAATTAGGACTTTAACAGGACTGGACCTCATACTGAAGTACTACAGGACGTTCGGTTCGGTGCACCCCTAACATATTTGGTACAAATACACATGTGCCGTAAGTAAAAGTATGTCAAGGTGTGCAGAGCAAAACAAACACAACCCTTCCCTGGTACGGATTTGAAAGAACGAGGCTGGTGTGAGGAACTGGAGGAACTGAAGGGGCATGAAATTGATCAGTCATACAATGAAGGTATTGGAAAGAATTGTAGAAACGAGGCTGAGATAAGAGGTGAAGAACAGTGAGCAGCAGTGTGGTTTTATGCCCCGGAAAAATACTGAAGCTCGGAGCCCTTTTTGTTTTCCATGATAAGGGACAGGTTGACAGATGAGGTCAGGCAGCAGGCTCCTCCGACCATGGAGTCCTTCAGTGAAATAGACAAAAGGCTGAGGTTGAGGTTGAAGAATTTCACTGGGAGTGACCATTGTGGACGCTATTAAAAATGAGCAGATCAGAGGGACAGTTAAGGTGGAGCAGTATGGAGATAAGGTTAGAGAGGAGAGGAGGAGATGGTTTGGACATTGGAGATTTACTGAATTTACTGGACAAGGGTCGTTGGAGATGGAGTTGATAAGCAAGAGGAAAAGTGGAAGACCAGAGAAAGGTTTGTGGATATTGTGAAAGAGACATGATAGTTGGTGTAAAAGCAGAGGAGGCGGAGGACAGGGTGAGGTGGAGGCAGATGATCTGATGTGGCAACAACTAAAAAAAGAAACGAGACGCCCTGATAATTATGATGAACTGAGATGAATCAACATTCCTAAATATGACAGCATTCTGTACGCATCTGTTTTACATCTGTTTTTTTTTTGTGACATATCCAAATGATGAATTAATAATATGGAATTTATATTTTAAATTACTTAAAATTCAACGTTAAGCTGGTGGATATCACCTATTACCTCACGGTGCCTGGTACAACAGCTCTGTATTTGGTTTCCAAAGAGTGAATCCCCATCCTCAACATTATTAATCAGGCTACAGTGCCTTACAATCCATTTGACAATTGTGTTAGTCAGTTTTTCAGCCAAAGACTTACTTACTGCCGTGCCCTCGGTGAGGCTGCTCTGCTGCTGCTGGCTGTGGAAGAACAGACTGATACTGATACTGGCTGTTTTTGAGAATTATTTAAAGCTCTGTGTCCTTTTTCAACATCATTTAATTCCATTAGTCGGTCATGATGTCAGTCGGCATTTGCATTAAAGGAATTAAGGAATTTTGAAGAATAATAATAATAGTAACAAGATAACATTTAAATAATGAAATAAAAATGTCACAGCAGCTGCTGCTAACGATGCTCTGACTACAGCCTCTTCAACTGTCTAGATTTACAACTCAGACTCATCTTCTAACAGAGACTCATTTTTTTAATTTTAATTTTATTTATTAGGCTTATAACCTATATATGAGTCTTAAAAATATAAGTATACATTGTTAATTGTTAAATAAATTAAAACAAACAAACAAAAAAACAAACTTCCAATGAACCATTTTAGGAGCCAGACAAGTCATGTCTTTTTAAGGGAGCTGAGAAAAGGAAGGACATTCTGCACTGTAAAACACAGCTGTGTACCTTTTTGTACTCAACCACTTCACCTTGCTCTTGAAAAAGACTGTTTATGCTGCTCCCTGAAAAAAGACAAATGATTGTGTTGTCACCTGTTCAGTAACCTACCTTGGACGCTAACTGGTGTTTTCATGTAACAAATTGGATAAAATGTTATTGCCCTGAATCTGACAGCGACAAATAGCTTTGATTTATTTTTTCTTACATAAATTTTTTGATTACATCATTCAAAGTTGAGATTAGTTTGAAGACTATTTTGACCACGACTGTATAAAAAGAATACTGCCATCAAAAAGCACCTTATATATTTCCAGTGTTTACAAACCAAATGTTTTTTCCTAGTATGAACATGTAGTACTTTAGATTGATATAGTAATTTAATTTCAAACATAATGTGCGATTAATTTTACATAATGAATTTTAAAAATTGTAATCATTAGCCAGCCTTATTATAACCGTAATAACATTTCAGTGTAGAGATGGTGCCTGGAGAACTAACGCTGTCTGACTAACAGTAATTAACAGTAATTTGTCATTATCTAAAAGCCAGAGATAATCACTTTGTTTAAATGTTAGCTCGTGTAAGTGGTGATACAGTAACAGACACAGATGCTGCACACGGGCAGCAGGTGAACACTGGTCGTTGGAGAATGTAGGGAGAAAAACGAGAATTTAGAATGAAATACATTTTATTTATTCAGTGGAAGAACGGTGATCAAACACCACAGGAACGTCAAGAAAGCACCCGTACTGTGAGTCAAGTCTGTATTGATAAAATATCTCTGTCGTCTTGACTTAAACATTCTCTCTTTTCAAGCTGGAGCACTCTCAGTTCAGCACTCCTCACCTCTGTATGAACTTTCCATCATAACTCCAGAGGTTGAGGCATACTTTGTTAGTTTTTGCAGCAGCATACCATGAGGAAATGCGGGTATTGTTTTGTTGAGCAGCTGCTGAAGAAAGCGTCAACCCAGATGTCTGATGATGTTGTTCGCAGGTATCACACTGTCATCTGCTTTTAGTCTCCTCCGTCTCCTTTTCTGGTTTTCAACCACACTCTTTTCCCTCCACACTTTTCTTCTTTAGCGGCTCTATAAATAGCCCCTGCATTCTTTTCTACAACATCTATACCCCTGCGGATGTTTTCCCTCGGGAAACTTAGGCAGGTTTGAGCAGCAGAATAGTCTGCTTTTCAGTGCTGTCCCCTGAGGAATGGAATAGACTCGCTGGACCTGAGCATCTTCCACCCTCCATCATACGGCAAACATGATGCCTGGCAGGGATGTGCATAGCGGGGTCCCGTGCTCAACTCAAGAGCACCTGCTAAAATAAGATTTAATAAGGCGCTGTTGTGCTTGAAGTACGGTGGCCAGAATAATGTGAATCATCTCGTCACAACCACACCAGAGAAGCAGACGTTCCACCGCCCACTCTTTCTGACCCGATCTTCGTGTATTTATTTATTTATTTTTATTTTTTCCTCTTGAAAAAGTGCTGTCTCTTCTGCATTTTATGCTGATATTATAGAAAAGTTGCTCAGTGCACAGTTTCCTGATTCATTTCCATATGAATTTTGGATGCTGCTGTGGCCATGAGGTGCGCTGTTGTGTTTCCAGTGTAAAAATACTTAGACCAAAAAAATACTCAGTCCATACAGATGCTGCCGGTCCATAAGTGATATACAGTAATAGATGGCCCAATTTCTGGATTTGTTTTTGTTAAACCGCAAACTTTTAGTAGTACTACATTCATGGCTATGGCTAAGTATTTGCACGGCATTTTTCATGTAGTAAATTTGTTCAACCAGTAATGGGCAGCAAGGTCCTCTACATCGGTACATCAGTGTTAGGACGTTTTAATACTAAAATTAAATGGAAGAACATATATTTATACACACACACACACACACACATATATTTATATGTACACTCCAATTCTCTGCATTTAATTCAGTACATCGTATGAATACATGTAATACAGAAGTTAGGAAGAGTTCTTATACAGCTTTATTTTATAAATTCAATTTAAAACATTTTTAAACCATCTCTGTGCCGCTGCCAGAGCGTTACCATTTTATCTTCTCTGGCATCTTTGGCATCTCCTTCAACATGTCCAACATTAGAACGAGCCACACACACACGCTCTTGGTAAGGTGCTGGAAGGCAGACGGTAAAAAAAAAAAAATTAATTGAATGAAAAGTTAAAAAAAAAACAAACAAATTCATGCTTTGGGTCCTCCAGCTCTTCTGAGCTTTTACTGCTCTTTCCTGAGTGTGTGTGACCTAGATCACGGTAGATCATGGCCTACCTGTAGATCGCAAAGGGATTGTGGTGGATTATAGCAATTACTTTGACCCCAACATAATATATATATATATATATAAAATGCTCAGTTTATCTGAGTAAATATATATTTAACATTTACAGTTCAGGTAGATCACTTTAGCCTGGTCATTTGAATCGTATGATGTGGTCGTCCTGTTCTACATCATCATAATCATCTCTGTCAGACACTTTAATTTCCAGATTGGTTTGTGGTGGGTTCATGTCTAGGGTTTTGACAGGGAAAAATATGCTTTTTGAATTTTTTTCTTTTTTACTGTACTATACGATTTTTTTTTACCCAAATACATTTTGTATTTACTCAGTGGTGAACAGGGAGGGGGAGTGAGAGAACGTTCCTCTCAGTACATCTCTGGAACACACTGTTATTTGGAGTACAAAGACCGTCCCTTATTCAGAGTATTAGGCTGATGCACAATGAAGTACAGCGTTTACAGCCAGGCTGACTTTGATACTTTGGTGTATATGATTTGTTTTGGAATGTATAAATGAACAGCATGTGAGTGCAGTAGGATGAGCAACGTTAACAATAAACACGCTGGGATGCACATTTTTGTAGACAAAGTTTAAATATTTCCTAATTTATTTACATCTTTCAAGACTGGACAAGCCGTACTAAAGCACGCTGAGACTGATCGTGACGTATCACTGTATTTTCTGTTCTGTAGAGGATGATTCTAACAACTCTGCCGTGTAACTCTGTTCACAGGTCAAAGGGTAGAGGTAAAATGAGTAATGAGATTAAGTCAGTAAGTCATGCAGCGGTCTTCTCCCTGTCTTTCTATGTTGCTGAAGGACAAAATGCACCGCAACAGAAAAGCTGTGAGAAAAAGACGAGCCTCCTGGGATAAAACCTTAGCTAGAGCTTTGGGAGAGATGAGAGCAGGAGAAGGAATAGGAGGGAAGATGTTGTGTTGAGGTGTGGAGGTAATAAGATGAGGCTTTAATGATTCCTACGGGGAAAATGAAACCAATATGAGATGTACGTTGAAAGAAAGAAGTTTGACATTTAATGTGAAAAGGAGATAACACTTTCTTATTTCATTTTACCATTCTGAAAATGGGCAAAACTCAGCAGAAAAATTAGACTTTAGGTGCAAGACTGTTGTTTCTTTAAATAAATATACTGACCATAACTGGACCACACAAATGTTTGGTGCACATTTGATAGTTTATTCTAATAATTAACCATTTATTTTGAATAAAAATAGTTCATATAA
Organism: Cynoglossus semilaevis; assembly: GCF_000523025.1. Classification (NCBI taxonomy): domain Eukaryota; kingdom Metazoa; phylum Chordata; class Actinopteri; order Pleuronectiformes; family Cynoglossidae; genus Cynoglossus; species Cynoglossus semilaevis. The sequence goes on from NC_024317.1 coordinate 17,001,936, forward strand.
ATTTGAGAATTTTTGATTTTTTTTTAGCTATCTGTTATTTTAATATACATAATAAACTACAGGTAACTCTACTGCAGTTTTTAAAAATATGAACAGGTATCAAATATATGGTTCAAATGATCATTTCAGTATTTACAGAGAAGTTTTGCCTTGACTTTTATGCTTGAAACACATGTAAGCAACATTCTTTGTGTCTAACTAGGATTTGTTATTTTTTAAATTGAAGATTTGGGCTTGTTAAACACACTATGATGAAACCTGATCAGAGATGAGTGTCTTACTGTGTGTGTCTGATTCAAGGTTCTGTTTTAATTCAGCCTTCTCTGGGCGTTGATTTTTAAAGAAAAAGCTTTTTAGAAAGAGAAGGTGTTGATGAAATAATTACATCACCGTCATAGTCACTGTCTAGCCAAAGAGCGTGTGTGTGTGTGTGTGTGTTACGTGGTCACGACCATTTCTAATACTGTTCCTGTTCTTTAGAATTGCAGACCTTGAAGGGAATATATGATACGACACTCTTAATCAAATTCAAATGGTTCATTGATGTGTGATTTAAATGTCGTAACATGCATCACTAACATACTGTAAACACAGTCATTCACATTAGTGAATTAAAATCCAAAGTTGCAGAAGGAGGCACATGACAGTTGACACAGTGTTGTTGCCGTAGTTCAAGTTACTGCTCGGTGACTGTCATCACCCTTGACAGGGATCCCTCAGTTGAGTGCTGGTTAAATGAACACCACGGGGACCGGCTCTTCAGTCACTGGGTCTGCCGTGATAACACACCCACACGTGTGTTTGGATCATTTCTTAATATATTTTGTTTAAACAGCAACATAGCAGAACAAATTCCCCAGGTGAGCAGTGGAATTGAATCAGTCGACACCAGCGCGCTGCTCTTATCACGTCACTTTGCCTGACTGATGAGAGGCGCTCACACCAGTGTAATTGTCTGCATCCCATTTGTGACCTTAGTTGCTGTGTGCGAGAAGTCACTGCATCATCAATACAAGACGACAGGACATCAGCACCCGTAGGGAGGGAGACACAGACAGAAGGCTGGTAGAAGGGGGGGAAAGGGGGGGTGAGAGGATGGTGGCACTGCCATCTGTCTGTGTGTTCTGACCCATTGCCCTCATCAACGGCCCAAGGCCCAAATTAGGAAAAGTGACACTCCAGAAAATCGCATGTGAATGCTGGTGGATGTGTGTTTCTGAGAGAAGAAAAGAGAAATTTAAACTCACGAGGCCAATGTTTGGCTAAATATTTTATGCAAAACCGTTCCTGTCTTGATAAACCTAAATAGTCATGTGCAATACTTCATCCCAATTAGTGTCTTACAAGGGGGTGATTTCTGAATGTTGAGGACCCATGTGTCATCACTTCCAGACCCTGGGGTCAACTGAGATTCTTCAAGTCAATTTTAATGATCTCTGAGCAATAACTTGAACATCATCACGAAAGTCCGGCTGAAACTACTAACACTGTATACTGCAGTATCTACAGTATATAGTATACATAATAAAGCAGCACTTTTTTTACACTGCAGTTTTTTAGGCTCCACATACGTATGTGAGCATTTCATAAACTACACACATACGTATGTGAGCATTTCATAAACGGCCGATTCTAATAAAGAAAGGTCTGATGAAATGGTTGGATTCAGATTGAGCTTTTTGATGTAGGCCATCTACAGTATGGTTGCAGGCAGCTGGGCTGCAGCCAAACATCAATGAAGAATTTATCAGATCAATAATGCATGTCCTAAGAGAAGAAAATGTCTTGTGGAATACTGTGTTTAAAATGTCGTCTTTTTGACGATGGGAAGGTCACAGATTTTTATTTTTTAATTTTAGTTGGAATGCATCAAATTTGTCACATACGACTGAATGTAAAACTGAATGTTAAAAACAGCAAAATATGAAACAAATACAGAGGGAAAAGTTTTATCTCAATAAATGATGGATAGAACTTGGAAAATATCAACTATTTTTTTGTTTTTATTGTTCTGTCCATTAGTGCTTAAAGATCATGCACCCAGCTCCAATACATCTGCTGTTTCATGATGGATTCGTATTTGATTGCAATTTTTCAGCGTGTGGGAAACATTAATCCAGATCCAATTTTAAACTACATTTTCAGACATGCCTGCAGACATTTGTTGTTTCACTCTCCAGTTCTTTAGTGAACAAACTGTATTCTGCCACAGCAAGATATTTTCAATTTTGGCTCATTAGTCCAATGCCCTGCAGTCTTTTTTTTTTCAGCCCACTTTTTATGTTTTTGTTCACGGCCGAGTTGCTTGGCCATGTTTTCCATGTTAAGGCAAAACTGTGATTCTTCTGTGAAAGGCACTTTTTGCCAGACTTGTTTTGGGCAGTGGCTGAGCAGTTTCGCCTGTTCTGGCACTGCTGGATATTTTATGGGTCTGTACTCACTTTTGCCACAGTGTGAAAGTGCGTTCGCTTGAGTTTGGCTGTTACCCAGCCCTTTGGCTACATGGTTACCTCACTAAGTGACCGTGTTAAGAAACCGGGCAACTGTTAGCACCTGTTTGCTCTTAACTAACTGACTGTAACTTATACATCTGACTATAATTCTCTTTTTGACATTTTCTGTTTCTTTCTGTTTTCATGGCTACAAATGAAAACATTTATACATCAGAAATATCAGACTATTTTAAAGTACAAATGTATTCAAAAATGATTTTAGTTTTTATGTATCCATGTTAAAGGCACTGGTACTGTATATACCACTGTATAAAATGTCATTATAGATCATGAGACCTCACATGTTTATGTACAGACCAACTACTGACTGACTGTGGAGAGTCATAGAGTTGTTAGAATGGTGTGTATAACTCTCTGTTTCTGTTGTTCTAATCGTCTCCTCTCTGTCTGCAGTGAATCTACTCGACACCACAACAATCACAGGAGACTGGGGCTGGCAAACATATCCATCACATGGGGTAAGGTTCAAAAGTACAGCTGATTCAAATTCATCAATCAAACCACTGGAAATCCTGTTTTAGTTTAAATGTGACACTAACAGCTCTGACTCTGAAGTCGGCTCCACTGAGGTGGTGTAGGTCTAGGTAGCGGTGAGCAGGAATCACACGCAGAAGTGAAGGTCAGGAGTATCGTCCTTTGCCGTCAAACTGCTTGGCTAAGTTAGCGGACCAACTTCACTTTGTTTGTCTACAGTAAGTGACACACAAGAACAGCAACAGAGAGTGGAGCAGAGAACAGTGGACAAACTCTCTTGGATAAAAGGTGAATGTCTTAGTGAAATCAAGAGCCAGACTCGGTGACAGTGGTCAGTAGGTCAGCACCACATGAACTCCAGTCTCCTGTCATTGGCTGCAAGGCACATTTATCTTACATATTTTAAGGCAGTGGAAGACGTTGAGCGTCTGAAGGGACAGAGATGAAAGAAGAAAAGAATGGATGACGGGGGGACAATGATACCGTATTAGCATATGATGATGCTACATCATAATGGGTACGGTGATGAATTAGGATTCCAGCAGTAAGTCGCCACTGTCATCCCTGAGTCCCCCAGCTGTGGCAGCTTAGAGTCCATACAACAGAAGAGATGTTATTGAATGGCAGCCAGGAAGAACAGATGCACTATCTTTATGTCCTCCCCTAAAAAAACAAAGATGAGGATCTTAAAGAAAACCACTTCTCAGGTATGAAGTCAGAGGGAAAAGTCAAATCTTTTCAGTCTTAATATTTTATACTCTCATTGTAGCTAACTGTCTAACTGTAGCCACAGCTACTGGAAAACTAGTGTGGCCTGTTGGTTTTTGACACAGATGATTAATCAGTACAGATATTTTTTTTTATAAAACATTGGTTGATTCTTTAGCAAAAATCTTTCTTAAAAAAAAAAACATGTTCATTAAGGCATTAGGTTCATCAGATTCTCCAAATTGACCTTAGTCTGAGTGGGAGTGTGACTGATCGTCAGGAGATTATGAAAGAATATGAAGTAATTGCAGAAAATTACAACAGGTTACAGCAGCTGCTGTTATGACTCTTACTAGACAGTTTAAACAGAGTTTACAGTTTGTAGTTTTAAGAAATAAAATCCTCCACTAAATGTAAAGACATGGCAGCATGTGAATGCTGGGTAAAATAATGCATTTGTTTGTTTTGTTTAATCTCAAGCTCAAGCAGACTCCTTTTTTTTTTACATTTAAACTGCATTTCTAACACAGAACCTGACATACTGAGGTGAACGTTTGTAGGACTGAAAAAGAAACATCTTAGAGGAAAGTGAAAAGGTGTAAAGAAAGAGAGAGAGAGAGAGAGAACAAAAATATTTCCTGTTGTTTTTTGTTCTCGTTAGGGAAGATTAAGATGTGTTCTGTTCAGTTTTGTATTTAGGTGTGTGTGTGTGTGTGTACGTGTGTGTGTGGCTGCGGCTGGGGAGAAGGAAGGAGCTTCGTTTAGATCACATCATGACAGATCAGGTGTTCGGCGCAAGAGGGTTCTTTCTGTCCAATTTATTCAGACACTGGTTAGCACAGTGAGTTGTCCGAGGAGCATCTCCTCTGTTTTTCTTTCTCTTACTCTGTCTCCCTCACAAATAAACACACAGTCATGCACGCATCCACACACACACACACACACACACACACACTCGGAGGCTGTCAAACTGGGAAGGAAAACTTCATTATCCTCCAGTACGATCAGTGTTGGCCATGACAGGTTCATCTCCCGGCCACCCTAAAATCAATACAGCTGACAGCAGTGTGTGTGGGTGTGTGTGTGTATGCATAATGGTTAACGTGGTCTGTGTGAGCCATGAAGTGGATGACAAAATGATGAGCTGACATGTCAGAAGTCAGCAGACAGTGGCCTTTACTGCAACACCTTCACACTGTCTCACATACAAACATCACATTCTCTTCCACTGCATGTTGTTGAATGAAACCCGACGGTCAAACTGGCCGTGATTTAGCAGCTGAGCAGCAGGTTCTATACTAGTTCAGGTGTATATGACAAATAAAAATCAATGATCTTGAGGCTCATACTTTCTGTACCTGTTACAAGTCCCTCCTCTTCCTCTGATCCCAGTTGACTTTTGGAGATGTTGTCTGGCACCTGCTGCGACGTTTCATCACAGGAAATAAGGCTGTGCTTTGAATTTGAATGTGGTGAGTGACTAAGTGTCAATCAGCAGTGGAAGTAACTCAGGGGGTTCAATTGTTAAAAAAAAAACATTTCCAACATTAGAAAATAATTGACTTGTGCCGCAGAGTTAAACTAAATTTTCTTTAACTCTGTTAGTTGTTGTTCCTCGTGACTTCAGGTGATCGTGTTAAAGCAGAAGTTATTTGTTTAGAAATTAATAAGAAATGAGATCAGTGGAACAGATACAGTAGTTAGTTGGTCTTCAGTCTGGTACTTTCTTAAGAAAAGAAACTTCTGTATCTGTGCAAGGGAAGCACGATGAGGTCCCAGCTCTTTTAGCTCCTCTCCTCCAACATCTCTGTACCATAACATCCCTGACAGCCTTCAACTATCAGCTCACTTATTCTACTCACAATGATTTATTTATTTGACCGAAAAAAGAGTTTTCAAAAAGAGTTTTAGCCACAAAACACTAGCATAAAACCTAGTGTTTTCAGCAGATGATGCTGTAAGGCTCTGCTTTAAACATTAATCAAAGGAGACACCGTCGGCAGTGAATACTGTGGAAACTCTTTCATCATCACAGAAACTAACCCCTGCCTTTGAACATCTTTGGTGTGTCCCTAAATATTTATTATTTGGGACAAGTAAGGACAAACAAATATATACCATTCATTTTTACCAACCCTGGTCCTGCTTTGACAAACCTAGATTTGTTGGAGACATCGAAGTACTTCCTGTTATTCCTTAAAAACTCCTTTAAGAACCCTCAGAAAAAAAAGTTTATTTACCAGAAACCAGCGTAAATCCAGAACAGACAGATGCTAGGATTTAAACGTTTGTCTCTCCGAGGCCTCAAACGTCTGTGACAAGTTTTATAATTGTATTTTTCTCAAGCACTGAACTGTGATTTGGCCTTTTTGAAGGTTCAGGAACTTAACCCAACATGTGTACGTGCTGTGACCTTTTAAAATGATCGAATCTTCTCTGAATCGTCTGGATTTATTTTCTTAGACGATCTAATGGACAGTAGCAGGTTGCGACCCCTGTGTCCTACAGAAATGGGATTGTCTCCTGGCCACGTCCTTACTTTTTGCTTTAGAAAAAACACATGCTGTACCTTCTAGCTGCAGTATGAAAATAATATTTAAATGGTCTTTCTGTAAATTGTGATTAAAGGTTATTAATACTAAGGTCAAACGGTACTTCAATAGCAGGTCACAAATATGTGACATGTGTGTATTCACGTAACAGGGGATAGTTATTTTATTAACATGTTTACATTTTGATCATTAGTACATGTAGTAAAGAGCAGGAAATGACTTCCTTAACAACACAGTAGTTATCAGTGTAAATGCAGCCTTTGATTTTTTTTAAATGGTTAATTAATTCCAGTATTAACTAAAAATAGATTAATTATTTTATTGATAAAGGATTGCTATTTTATAGCATTAACGTAACATAATAAACTTAATAAGAAAAGAACTTTAAGATAGGAAATAAAATATATGTTTCAAATCTGCCATATGGGATTTCCTCTACTGAGAGAGTGAAAAAAAATTGCCAAGTGGTGTCAATTCTCACACACACACACACACACACACATCAGCTGGATGGAGTTTTGATGTCATGATCATGGAAATCCTTTTTGTTGTGTTTTCCAAATATTACATTCTATGCAAATCCTTCTGATCCCAGTGCCCTGATGATCTGTTTGTAGTTCCAGTTGTAGTTTTTTTTTGTAACTCCTGGTGAGAATCACAAGAATCTATGGTTAAAAGAAAATCAAATAAATGGTTAGGAATCCAAGGACGAGTTTGAGAGTCACGGAGTGGTAGGACAGGAATAATGAGGCAGTCAGAAAGGTTGTACACCTCACTAATTAGCCGAGGTCTTCATAGGTTCAAGGAGAGTTTGACTGTAGCTGATACAAAAGAAGAGAGGGTGAGAAATGAAGGAAAGGGTGAGGTGGGTGAGACTTCCTACATTTCAATAATCCCAGTGGCCTGTGGGTCATGGTGCCAAACAAAGGTGTGTGAGCAGAGGCTGTAGGGAAGGACTTGATGAAGCTTTCATGAAAACTCATCCTTCTAATCCAAGGTAATGTTCAGCTGCGGGCTGTGAAGGGGAGATTTGCCAGGTTGTCACTTTCTCCTTCAATTACAGCTCCGTTCCCTGAGAATCCTACCATCAGATGTGTTTAGTCTTTTTACTGTTTTTTTAAATCCACAAATGCCAAATAACATGTATGTAAACGCCTAATATAATTTGTTATTTGGGGTTGAAACACGACCCCAAGAATCAGTGTATCTGTGTATGGTATATAAAAAAGTCACTCAATAAGTGTTAAAGTCTCTCACTGTAATTGTTTTTGTGATAAAGTCAGAGTAGATGTAAAGAAGAATGTTCATTCGTTTGTGTATGAAGCTAACTGGGCCAGACCCCAGACTGAAACTACAGTATTAACAGCAATTATAGTCATAATAATCATAGTGAAAATAATCGTAATGGCGGCTCCAGGTGTGCAGAGTAATGATAATTCTTATTTCTTCTTCTATATTTTATGATTTCATATGTCCTAACTGTCGTCTTCACACCTCACACTCATCTCCATCCACTCCAACCTGCCTGTTTCTGTTCTTCACTTCTTTGTTGTGGATGGTTGATGGTACCTGTAGTTATCAAGCTGAAGCTTCTACACCTCTATCTTTTCACTTTTGTTGACACACATTTATTTTTTTCTTACTCCTACTGTACTTTCATTACAATTTACTACAAAGCAAACTTCTGTTTGTCCAGTTGTTCTTCCACCTGCTCCCTGTCGTCACCAAAGACTACAGTGTTATTTCCATCAGGGTCCATGGAGCCCCCCTGCCTGAATGAATCGGTCAACTTGTCCGTCACTAGAGTTGATCCCTGGTGTAAGCCCACTCTGCCCCTAACTACTGTCCCGTTGGTCGTATACATGTCCTAAACCACTATGGCATACTTCTCTGCTACTCCTGCCTGTCTCAGACAGCACCCCCGTCCCTCCCTCAGCACCCTATCATGTGCTTTCTGTAAATCCACAAAGGCAGAATGCAACTCCTTATGACCTTCTCAACTTTTCTACCATCCCTGTGGAAGTGAAAAATCACATCTGTAGAACTTTCTATGGGCATAAAACCAAAGTGCTGCTCACTGATCTGAACCTGACTTTAACAACCACATTCAGAATCCCGCCCTCAACTTCTACCTTAAAGTTCATGACCGTCTCTGAAACTCTGTTCACGTCCAAAATACTCTTTACAAACTATCCTCTCAGAATGATCCCGACTTCATCTCTACACCGCGGGAACAGGGGCTCGATGCCACCTCCCATTGTTCCAGGCCCTGCTTCTCTTCCATCTTGTCTCCTGGGCACAGCAGATCCACTCTTCCTCTCTCTGTCACTGAGCAAACGCTACCAAGCAGTAGTTGATTTCTGAGACCCGATAAAAAACTATTGTACTTGTGTCTAAATCAGAGATACTTTAATCATTAAATAATTGTTCCACGGACTCTTTAGTTAAGGTTAAGCGTTACCTAATTACAAATTTTATATATTAATAGGAACAGTACTATTTTTGTTTGGTAATGCTAGAGCAAAAATAGACTCTGCTAAAGACTGATTTACACCACCACGTAACTGAACAAATTGAACTACTTACCTCCTTATTTTTTAACTGTTAAATCAGCTACATTTTCTACAGAGCCAAGGATTTATATATATATATATATATA
>NC_024317.1:17010858-17012929 GCF_000523025.1 Cynoglossus semilaevis
GTACTTTATAACTCACCCCATGCCAGACTGCTCTTCTATTCCAAGACTTACTCCTCAGTCTTCAGCGTCTTAACACAGCTGAACTGCAGGAATTGCTGCCTTCAGACCCACGCTCCTGCCTCGTCATTTGTCGGCCTTCACCTCAGAACTGTGTATTTCCTAGTGTATTATAAGTGACTGTTTGGCCTGTGTTATTTTAGGCTGCACTTGGCCACTCACACACCCACTCTACTGACTTCACAGTGGGGCTTTAATCTGTGTCATGTCCACTGATCAACACTGCAGAGGTTCTCCTTCGTACACAAATTCACATCCTTTTGAGAATTCTACTCACATGTCCACGTAGATGTACTGTATACTTCACCATTGGACATCCCTAACAGCAGAAGGAAAACTGATATTTTCATCTAATTTCTTTTGGTGCATGTGAATATAAGGAACATAAAAAACACCTGCACATCTTTCACTGACCGTTCATAATACTAATGACGTTATTGGCTGACAGCAGGACCAGGAAACGATGTGAATTGAATCGTTTACATGAAGGCCGTCTCGTTAGAGGAAATGTCTCCAAGTGAAATATCAATAAGCTCCACAGTGGTGTGGTGTTAGCCTATAGAATGCTTAACTACAGCAGGTGATTACATGTGTCCGTGTGTATATGCTACTCACTCGTGGTGTTTATTCAGGTCTTGTGAAAAATATTTTTAAATGTAAAAAGACAAAGTGGAATTTGGAGTTTAACCTTATGTAAAAGAGCGGGGAGAGAAAAAAAAACAACCTACTTTTTGTCCTACAAAGTGAGTAGATAAAAAGGTTTAAAATCAACACCACTCATCTGGAAAATCAAAGTATTTGTCTTTCTGAAAATGACTGTGAAAACAGAGTCCCTGACCGGCTTCTTCTGAAGTGAAAGTTAAATAACAGAACAGCTCAGTGATTTCCTTTACACAAATCTGTAACACATACGTAGACGTGTGAGCCTGTGACCTAACCATTCTTTAAATCTCTCTACACAGTGGGATGCCATTAACGAGATGGATGAGTATTTCACTTCCATCCACACGTATCAGGTTTGTAAGCCTTGAGGTTTGGTTTTGATGTGTTTTATCAACTCAATAAGGTTACTGCATCTGCTGTTTTCATTGAAAAGAAATCCATGGCTAAAGCATTTCCACATACAGACATACATTTAAGATGCAAAAATAGAAAGTTACTTCATGGTTTACAAAATTCCATCTTTCTTCTTTCGTCTGCCAGTGTACAAAAATTATAGACATCAAGTTTGATTAAACGTGCTCCTTTGCTGATGTATGAATCAGGTGTGTAACGTGATGAGTCCTAGCCAAAACAACTGGCTAAGGACGGGTTGGATCCCTCGGGAGGGAGCCAGGAGGATCTACATCGAGGTCAAGTTCACCCTGAGAGACTGCAACAGCATGCCGGGAGTACTGGGTACCTGCAAGGCGAGTGTGTGTGGCTGTGTCTAAGAGAAAACATTTATTGTGTTCCACTAACAGCACTTATTCATCATTTAACTAGAAAAATGGAACATATTAAGGGCAGTTGTATGAAGCAACAATAGACCTTTTAGCCTATTTTTTTGGCCGTCGTCCCAGCATCAGTTCTTGTTCAGTTCTTAGATACAGGGGCTGGTCCGCTGAAGTAACCTCCTTCTAGAATAATGTTTCGATTTTCTGTATTGACCAGTGATTATAATCTGTGATTATTATCTATACGTCACTGTGTGTGTGTCCAGTTAGGACATGTGTAGATATGAGTGTGAACAAATTTAACGAACACTGAATGTGTCGTTCAGCAGAGGTAACAAAGCAGACATTTGACACAAGTGGATTTATTTTTAATAAATTCTAGGAATGTTTTGGTTTTGGTCTATTTAGTCTGAATCATGGCTCCCATATTTACTCCGAGGAAGAAGGGGCTCTGGGCGTTCGTGGGTTGTTTGTTGCACAAATCTGTCATCACGGCAACAGAATAAAAACACACTTGTCTTGAAGGAGCGCAGCAGTGGCACATTTCCAAACAGGAAATTTGGAGTTGCCCCCACAAC
>NC_024317.1:17012964-17045062 GCF_000523025.1 Cynoglossus semilaevis
CTGTCGGGAAATGGGACATCCTCCAGGTGTTCATGAGAACACTGAAATCATAAGGCTGCACCGCGGTTGGATCATTCCTCCATCATCTGACTTCTTTAACACTGATCCACAGAGGAACAGAAATACTGTGATTTTAACTTGGAGTCACTAGAGTGGATAGGATCACACAAGAGCAGATCAGTTGGACAGTTAAGGTTGATCAGTTGGAGAGGCAAGATGGACATGGTCTGGACAAGGGACGTTTATAAAGGAGTTGGAAAAGAAGAAGAAGATTTCTGGATGTTGTAAGAGAGGAGTAGAGTAGAGGAGACGGGGACGTTTGATTAGATGGAGGAAGATAATATGCTGTGATGACCCCTGATGTTGATCATCTGAAACAACAAGTAGAGAGGAGAGGAGACAGGGACGTTTGATTAGATGGACGAAGATAATCTGCTGTGATGTTGATCATCTGAAACAACAAGTACTGTAGAAGAAGCTGCTGCTCATTTTAAACCTGGGGGTGAGCTCACCACCAGAGCGTTTTCTGATTGGACCCAAATTTATTCTGATCCGAGACCCACAGCTGGTATCATTTAGTACTATCTTTAGACTAAAGAAGGACAAGCAGTCCTGAAAGTGCTAATATGGCTCCCAGAGGGCCCTGATCTGGACATCACCGAGGGTGTTTGGAATTACATAGAAATGTGAAGATCTGAGTCAACATATCACAAGACTGTGTACCTGGAAATGCTGGTGACTTCTTCAGCTGATTTGAATGAGACCTGTCTCACTTTTCTCATATTATAAAAAGACACAGCATTAAAGACCACTGTATGATTTATGCCTCAAACCAGAGTACTTGTTGTAGTACTTCATGTTCTGCCAATAACAGAGTATTTAATTGAATCCTAATGGGTCTTTATTGTTTTACAGGAAACATTTAATATGTACTACTATGAGTCTGACAGACCAGTGGGCTCCACGATACGGGAGAACCATTTCATTAAGATTGACACCATTGCAGCGGATGAGAGCTTCACAGGGGTGGACCTGGGAGTACGCCGGCTTAAACTCAACACCGAGGTATTTTCTACTACATTTAATACAGAATTTAGGCTCATAGGCTCGAAAAGCAATATCTGTCAGGTAAATATACCTACTACACTTACAATACCTATTACAGAGGGCATAGAGCAGCATGGAGTTATGAGCCTCGTTTCTTTCCCATTGAATTTATTAAAGTCACTGAGTGATTTACATGCTCACATTATTGGTGCTGAGCCCCAGACTTTTACCAAAAGCCAATGAGCCTGATTCATATATGTAGGAGATTTCAGCGAGGAAACTGCTGGATGTTAGCCTGCTGTTCAAAACAGGCAGCTGCTGTAAACAACTTTTTTTTTTTAATAATGCAGTCAATCATTGCCTTGATGTTTACAAAATTGTCTACTGTGTTATAATCTTTCACAAAATATATGAATGACATGACACGATAATAACCAACATTTGTTCACTTTTCCAGTTGCTAGCTAACTGTCTGATTGTTTATGAGTGACATCACAGTGACATCACAGTGACATCACAGTGACATCACAGTCTGCTCTCATCATAAATTCCACTCGGTTTCTTTGTTTACCATCTTTTTAGCCTGTTACAGTTGTATGTTATATGTAATCAATATAATTTTAAATATATTTAACACAATGGACGAGGGCTCACTGTTGTTTTGTCGTGTCACGTGTCAGATCTTAAAGCGCTCGCTGTTGTCTTCCTGCAGATACGTGGTGTGGGCCCGTTGAACAAGCGAGGTTTTTACCTGGCCTTCCAAGACATCGGCGCCTGCATCGCTCTCACTTCCATCCGGGTGTACTACAAACGCTGCGTGGGCGTGAGCCGTAACCTGGCTGTGTTCACTGACGTGGTCACCGGTGCCGACTCTTCCTCACTAGTGGAGGTCAGAGGGCAGTGTGTGGACCATGCTGAAGAAAGAGACACGCCCAAGATGTACTGCAGCGCAGAGGGAGAGTGGCTGGTCCCTATTGGGAGGTGTGTGTGCTCGGCTGGATTTGAAGAGCACAGAGACTCGTGCGTGGGTGAGTTGACTGTGGGGTATTTCTGGGCTCTTCAGCTTTGAACTATGGGGCTTTTCATGTTTTTGATTAGGATGAATTGGAAAAAAGCTAAATGTGAAACAAACAAAGGAGCAGACATATTTACATCCAACTGAATGTAATATTTATTTGTCATTAAACAAAACTCTGAACTAAAGTTTTTAAACCAAGTTTCAATACAACTTCAACAACTTCAGCCCCATTCTGTTCTTCCGTTATTGACCTCTCATCTGCTAAAACATAGATAATATGTATTTTGAAGCTCCAACAGCTGAAGATGGAGCCAGGGTGTCAGTCCCACAGCTGCAGCCCTGCTTCAATAATATCTACGCTAGAACGCAAGAAACACTCACAGTAGGCGCTGAAAGAACTCACTGAAGGGCTGTGTGTGTGTGTGAAGGGACGGAGGGAGAGGAGAATAGGTGCAAACTTGACGTCCATATATTATTTTAACACAAAATTAACAGCAGTAAATCAATACAAGAAATATTGTCCCAGGTTATATATATCCATATATATATTAAAATATCAAGATATCACCAAGCCCTTCTATATATATGTATATATATATATATTTTATTACACACAGAGTTTATATGTACAATGTACACAAATGTACAGTATATCAGCCACAGGTATATTGATAGAGACATATATTTATATCTACACACAGGTAACTTCTTGTTTCTTTCAATCTTTCAAAAAGATCCTTATTTTCTCTGCTGTCCTTCATAAACTATTAGGTTTAGACTGGTTCACTCTGCTAATTCACCCTAACCAAATGAGCCCCAGTCACGATGTCACGAGACCAAACAAGACAAAGAGAGGGTCGGGCACGGGACAGTAAGAAGAAGAAGACAGCTTGAGCCAAGGGATGGGAGAGAATAAGACATGAATGTAAATGGGAGTAGGTGCAGACCTTTGCCTCAATGCACGGAATGGTCATGTATGTGTGTATGTGTGTGTGTGTGTGTGTGTGTGTGTGTAGGAGTGCTCATGGTTGCGTGACATGCTGTTAAAAAGGTCAGGAGTGGAAGGCAATGAAAGATGGAGACAGAGTGAGAGGACTGGAGTGGTTGACTGAATACCTCGTCAACTCAAGTTTATATCAAAACACTGAGTGCATGTGTGACTGTGTGCGCTTGTGTGTGTGTGTGTGTGTGTGTGTTTACAATAGCACAAAGAATGTATTGGCTTGACTCTAAAGAAGGAGCTCAAATGCCGTGCACAGTGAGAACAATCGAAGACACACTGATAGGAGATACAAACACTTTTGCAGGTCACATTTATTCAGCTCAGCCGGTTCATCCAGCCCTCTCTCTCTCTCTCTCCCCCTTTCACTCTCACACACACACTCACACACACACACACTTAATATCTGGTCTCAACCACCGCGTGGCTTCTGTCGGCGGTGTCACAGCTGTAATGTTGAAAGACTCAGACACCTGCTCCACCTTTTGTCCAGGCCAAGAGTTAATTACTAATTTAACTATTAATATATATATATATATATAATGTGTATATATATATATTTATATATATATATACAAGTAATATATATATATACACATATATATATATATATATATATATATATATATATCTTGAAAGCAAAGATCCACCTCATCTCAATTTTGAAAACCAAATTTGGGTTTTTGTTTTCAAAAAATAAAAATAAGACCGAGGTGCGACAAGTAGGCTGAGTGTGTCTCAGCTGCTGGTGGAAACAGGTACCGACCCTGATGGAACCTGTAGGGGACAGCGTCAGCAAGAGAGAAACAAAAGCATGAAAACAGCTTCAAACTTAAAACTTCTCTTGGAAAAGGAGAGACATGGTGGACGATGTCCCATTTCCGCTGCTGATCTTGCTGACACATTCATCTATCATTTGTACAGTTTCAGCGGTTAGTTAAGGGCTTCATGTTATCCCTGGGGACCCAGCAGAGGAGCCTTGAGCTAGCTCTGTCACTAAATGATGGCGATTGCACACTTTCTTCACAAGGTCAACGCCTCCCCAGGTCTAGGACACTGGTTGTGTGGCTGAGTGTGGCGTTAAACTGGTTTGTGATGATTACATTCATCAACAGCTACAGCTAACAGCTCAGGTAATAATATTGATCCGTGCAGAATGACTCTGTCATTTTTTTATTTTTTTGTTAAATGTAAGAAGAGTAGCCTTCTGTTTCACTGTTGCATCATGGGAAAAGTGTTAACAAATAGAGTGTGTGATTTTATAGGGTTATTTTTCTCTACTTCTGTAATCTCCCTGTTTGGTTTGTAAAAAGCTTATACTTGTGGTGGATTTTTTTTTTTTTTAACGTTTTGCACACTATGCAAAATGTGAGCTTTCACAAACGCAGCTGAGGTGTATTTAAGACCTGTACGACGCCTTCCTGCTGTCTTCAGATTAAAGCCCTGTTTTTATTTACCTTCTTGTACAAGGAATGAAACAAGATTCATTGTAATTCAAATTCTCTCGCAGCACATCGGCTCCATTGACAGGTACTGACACGAGAGGCAACTCAGGCAAATGCACAAGAGGTCGCACACACACACGTAGACATTTTTCCGCTTTAAATTACAGATTTCTCACAAAAGGCACTTATACCGTACGGTTATCTGGAAGTCTACACGTGTAGAATTCTTTAGTCTTCTTACTTCAGCAAAATCTGCCGTGGTTGATCGTTTTTCCGACATGCAAATGAATATTTTCCCATCCTCTAAATGTTCTTGGAATGTTGTGAGATGTCCTTCTTGTTTTATAAGCAATTTATTTAGTTTGTCATTTTCCATGTGGTGAGCTAAAATATTGTGAAACTGGGATCAACTGATAAATGATCAGGTGGAATAGATTTCACTGTGGTAAAAAATATGTCAGTACAGTCATTGTGGGTCATCTTTAAAAAATGAAGCAAATAATAGGAAACAAAAATATGATATAAATATAATAATATAATAATTGTATAATAATAATAATATCATTTAATGTGCATTTGGCCTACATGTTATATACATGTGTGTAATTGTCAGGGTTTATTTGAGCCACAACAGGATCCTGCACCTGTCGTCTTAGATCTGCCACCTACGTGTCACAATGAAAAAAAAAAGAAAAAAGTCTCCGGAACCACCCGTTCTCTGTGTTCCTGGATTTATAACTTTACAAATACAATAACACTTACACACAATTTTATTTATGTAGCCCAAATTCACAACACACATTTGTGTTTGACACATTTGAAATGAAAATATCCTCCTGAAAACCCCACACAACAGGACAAATACGTCTATATTGATATACTGTAGATACAGTCAGTGTTACACTGAGATTATGGTAACAACATAAAGTAAAGTAGAATAAGCATCACACATAATAAAATCCAAATAAATCCCTCACTGAGCAAACATTCTGCATATGCAACGTTTAACAGGAAGATGAACAGATCCAGACTCAGAGTGTCGCCGTCTGCCTCGGCAAAGAGTAGATGGGGAAAATTGGCGAGACAGCAGAGGGAAAAGAAAAAAGACGAGGCTAGAAAGAGAGGACAGGAGTAAACATACAACACTATAATATACAGATTACAGTCGGAGAGACTGTTACAGGCAGAGAATAAACCCCAGAGCCTTAGCTGTAAGTCTGTCATTCTGATTCCACCAGTGGAAACATTGGGCTGAATTTCTTCTGTCACACACTTGTTTCAGGGAATAATGGTCTGTGTCTATAAGGTCCTATGTAAACAATAGTAAATAATTATTTACCTCAGTGGTTCTCAAACTGTGGTACATGTACCACAAGTGGTACGCAGGCGCTCTCTAGTGTTTTCTCAGGTGGTACAGAGTAGAAAAAGTTGGAGAACCACTGATTTACGTGATATAAAAAGTCAAACAGATATAGTAATCTGAGCCCCTGATAGTTTTGATATTCTCCATATGTTTGTATAACATGGACATTAAGTCAATCAGTTGGTTTACCGATCTTCTCAAACAGCTCAAACTGCATCAGCAGTACTGTAGAAAACATTATGTTTGTTTTTTTTATAGTGGTTATCCAATATTACGTGTCTTTTCTTTAACATCTTTGTTTATCATGAACCAAAAACCCTTTACATTTTTAATAAATATAAATAAAAACTTTATCTCAAGACATCGACACTGTTGAAAAGCCTAACTATAAGGAACGGCACCATATGTATATGCACATCGACACTGTTGAAAAGCCTATAAGGAACGGCACCATATGTATATGTTTGTGTCTGCTGTTGCCGTCTGAGTCTATATGAGGTTAAACCCTGGCCCATTTACCAGAGCCAGAGCCAGAGCCTGTTAACAGGGCTGAAAGAGAATATATTTATCAGAGCCTCTCCATTATTAATCAGTGCAGAGTTAAAAGTGAATGTATATTGAAGAAGCTGAATAGGGTTGAAACACAGTCTGGATTCTGAAGGTCTCACAGGGAGTATCAACAGTGCACAGCCTTTTCAGCCAAATCTGACTAGAAATGAGTGCTTTCATCTGCTCTGCTCCTCAGTCTCTGAGGTTTCAGCCCTGTAATTATACATTCATTTGGTAAAGATAACCTAGATTTGCGAAAAGCGCGGCAGTATGAAATGCACAGGTTACCATCGGGTGTGATTGCGTGTCCGTGCTTGTTCTTAATAAGAGCTTCTTATTAACCTAATTAGTGGGACTACTCAGACCTCACCTGAAAACTGGATTTCTTCAGTTTCTCTCTCTCTCTCTCTCTCTTCTCTGCAGCCTGTGAGGTTGGTTTCTATAAGCCCAGTGCAGGTGATGGTCTGTGTGGTAAATGTCCCCAGCACAGCCACTCAGAAACCAGAGCCGCCCTTTCCTGCCCCTGTGACTCCAATTACTACAGAACGGCAGAAGACACAGCAGCAGCTCCATGCTCCCGTAAGCAAACGCATGCAACACAAGATCACCTAATACCACAGGCAAGAACACTTCGAAGTAGTCCAAAGGCATGTATAAACAAACACACTCGCTCAACCCACAGCAGCTAATTAATGTGCAATGTTTTATTGTGTATGTGCTAAACTTATCCAAGCCTGAAGAATACAATTTACACTGTCAGACATTACTCCAATCTCTGCTCAAACGGCCATCTTCATTTTCTCCAGGCCCTCCATCTGCTCCTGTAAATGTCATTTCCTCGGTCAATGGGACATCTGTGAACTTAGAATGGGATCGTCCTCTGGATACTGGAGGTCGCAGTGACCTGCAGTACAGTGTTTTTTGTCAAAAATGCTCTAGGGAAGGAGGGCCCTGTGAGGACTGCACATCCTCCCCAGGAGCCACAAGTGGAGGAAAGGCTGGTGGAGCGGCGAGTATTGGGGCAGGTGGAGGAGCAATAGTGGAACGTTCAGGCACTGCAGCAGTTAAATTTATACCTCGACAGAGTGGGCTGACAGAGCCTTGGGTGACGGTGCTCAACCTAGTGGCCCACACCAACTACTCATTCCGCATCATGGCAATAAATGCAGTGACGCACCTGAGCAATGAAGTGTCACCATATGTTACAGTCAACATCACAACTAATCAGGCAGGTGAGTTTCAAAGCATGCATGTTCATTTACGACAGGACGGAGACGTGTGGCTGTCCCTGGGCTCGCCGTCCTCGTAGCACTTTTTAAAAATCCCATGTGAATAAGAGTATTGTGGTTTGTGATCTGGCCAATACCAGAGCCACTGTCAACAGTCTGTGATGTCGGGTTTCAATAAATATGCAATGAACTGGAAAGCTGTGTTATGTAGATGACACAGCTCTGTGGGTAATGGGGTTATGGGCCTGTGTGTGGAGCTCCACTCAGACCACAGTCAAGACGTCAAGCAGGAAAATGCTCACAGCCATTCTCTCTCTCTCTCTCTCTCTCTTTTTACCATTAAGGCTATTTAAATCTAAAACGAAGCAGATTGTTTTGTATCAAATAACAATTCTTCAACTAAAACTGTTGTCTCATTAGTTTTCAATTTTTTTTCTAAAACACTAATGAAGGAAAAAATAAATTATATTAACAACAAAGACACAACAATTCACTCTGTTCAACACAACCAACTGAAAATACATTCTAGTTGTTTAGTTTACATTTTTCAACAACTTTCACAGAAGTCTAAAGTGTGAAGCACTTTTTCTACATTTCTATAAACAAATTGACACTAAAAAGCACCAGAGGTGACTGAGGTGTGAACGCCTCGTGTGTCTACAGTGACGTCAGACTTAGAAAAGACGTGTTGTTGTGTCCAGAGCTACAAAACCTGTCGTTGTCTGTAGAAGTGGTAATCTATGACATCACCACCTGTCATTTAAGACTTTCAAATGTCATCTGAAAAATTCAATTCAATTCAATTAAAAAATATTTTGTTTTGTTGTTGTTCTATGCAATTTTAACAAAAAAGTAATTAACAGAACAGAATTTGCTCTGGTTTTTAGACAGGCAGCCAGCTGGACAGCTGACTGTGAGCTGCAGATGAATGGGTCACATGAGTGGACATGAGGGCAGAATTACAATGTTATTGTTGTCTTTCTCTCTCTCTCTCACACACACACACACACACACATTTAGAATCACACTTAATCATCTTGTATTCCTGTATATATGTTTATATTCATATATTCAATAACTGAATTTGTCTATTAAAAAACACAAGCTGCTACATTTAATGATTAACTTGATTACTGTGGAAATATTTAAAATTCAGCAAGGGTTTTTTTCATCTCCTTTTCTGTCAATGTCTTTATTGTAACTTAAAAAAAACATATTTTGACCAGTTAGTCACTTTCCATATGAGCAGCACTGTCCTGTTATATTTAAACTGTGAATCAAGAGTGGATCAGCGATGGATCAGTCTCTGACAACAATTACATTCTAAAAATAAACCTGCTGAATAAATAAAACTGAAGAACACCACAATTAGATACAGTAGAACAAAACATGTGGCTGGTATTCCAACATTCAGTGGTGAAACTCTGAGCACAGTATTTACATATTGTGTCAAATCAGACATGAAGTCCTCCATGCAATGGAAAATATTTTCTTCTTATTTAAGTGACATGGTATTGCTGCTGGCCAACTCCCACATTATTTTGTATTTGTGCATCAGGCCTTTGCGGATGATCACACATCCTTCTCTCGTTCCTGGTCCCCTGTCAGTTTACTGTCA
Source organism: Cynoglossus semilaevis (assembly GCF_000523025.1). NCBI lineage: Eukaryota > Metazoa > Chordata > Actinopteri > Pleuronectiformes > Cynoglossidae > Cynoglossus > Cynoglossus semilaevis. The sequence continues at coordinate 17,022,234 of NC_024317.1, forward strand.
AAAACACAGTCTTCGAACTACAGTATTTGCTGTCTCAACAGCATGTGCTGAAAATGAAAACACATCAGTTTTTTCTCCCATGTGGACTGGACAGAACAGCTGCCATTGTCATGTACACTGGAAACTCCCAGCACCTACAGTATGAGCTCCATACTGACCAAAGAAGTCCACGTTCATTTACATTCTAAATTCTGACCGTTTGGATTTGAAATCTTAACTATGTATAAATATATAAGGCAGGAAATGTTTAAAATATGACTAAAAAATAGTAAAATTGACGAGTAAATCAGCAACGTTATTGGCCAATCAGCTATGGTAGAACCCCACACTGACAATCACTGACGTATTTTGGACAAAGATCAATAGGTCAAGTAAATGAGACGCAAAACTGCAGGGTTTTTTATGTTAGCTCATTTGATCATTACATGTTAACAAATCGAAGGCCTTCTTCTCTTTCCTCGCAGCTCCTTCTGAAGTGTTAGCTCTTCGCCAGGAAAACACCAGTCAGAACAGTGTGACTCTCCTATGGCACGAACCCAACCAGCCTAACGGAGTCATCCTGGAGTACGACGTCAAATTCTATGAAAAGGTAACTCGTTTCTTCATCTACAGGTGTCGTTTGTTGAATTACAGACTGCAGCTGAAAATGTCGATTTAATCACCTGTCCACTGTTATGTTGTTGGAGGAGTGACTGGGGAGGGCTCATTAATGCAGAGGCCATTTACTCTGTTTTACTGCTATATTAGTTTGTGTTTTTCATTAGTTATTGAAATGGTTAATACTCTACCATCTGCTCTTGTCACGTCTACATTCATTCACTCCAAATCATTTGTGTGTTTTTCTGACCCTGCTGCATCAGTCCCAGACACCGTGTTTGCTGATTCTAAATAAATCTCAAAAGTTGTGTTGCCGAGTTTTCAGATTTTTGTTTTTGTTTGTTTGTTTATTTTGTGAGATTGCTACTATAGCTCCTCACCTACCAAAGAGTCATTGATAAAACCTTGGGAGTGAGCAGCCGTACAGGGAGCCATTCAGACAAACACCCACAGAGAGTTTTAAAGGAGGATTTTTTTTCCTTCTGATTTTTAATCTACCACACTGAGGGAGTGCTTTGTTTTGTGCATTTGTTGGGTTTCTGTTGCTAAACAATCACTGAGCCGCAACCACAGGGGCAGCTTTAGCAGATTAGCTGAAGAGAAGAGTTGATAATGAAGTTATCCTCTGATCCTGCTGTTAAAGTTCTTTGACTTCTAAACTTAGAGAGTGTCTTAATTTTTGAAGAGGGAAAGAAACAAGATTAAACTTGAAATAAAATAATATTAATGAAAATGGAAACCTGATCATTTGACTGAACCTGACTGTTGTTATGAACAAATATTCTGGTGTCTAAAGATTGAAGGATAATAAACCGCTGTTATTGCTGAGTAAAAACATTTGAACTGTGCTGTTAGCTAAGAAAAGAAGAACATTAATACTGGCGTGTGTGGATTCTTTTTAAATTTTTGTTATCACAAGAGACTAGAAGGGTAAATCATTTCTAATACTTTACTAGAGTCTGTTTTACACTCAAGTACTCTTACTAGAGTGTAAAATGTCAGTACTTTGTAGATCTCTGGTCTGGAACCACTATATTTACCTGCAGATGTGAAGCACAGAGTTCGTATTTCCAATTTTCTCACAGCTAATCCTTGAACGTGTCTTGTTTCTCTTACAGGACAACGAAGAGCAGAATTACTCCACTCTGAAATCTAAAAATACAAGTGCCCTGGTGTCTGGGCTGAAGCCGGGCACCAAGTACATCTTTCAGGTCCGAGCCAGAACGTCAGCCGGCTGTGGACGCTTCAGCCAGAATGTGGAGATTCAGACGGGGAAAGCTGGTGTGTGAATTTGTGTGTTTGTGTGCATGTGGATCAACCATAGACAGAGATGTGCGTTTCCCTGCCCCACAGCTGCTGCCAGGTTTTAATAGAGTGGAGGAGAAAAGGCAGAAACAAAAATAGTTTGGAGAGCAAAAAATACTCCTCCAAGCCAGACTGCACAGCGTGGACTAAGTTCAAATGCATTTGGAAACCACTGATCTTCATGTTAACAGTGCTCCATCCTCTGTTGCCCTGATCTACGTTTCCTGCTAAGAAAACAAGAGGACTCCTTACTCCCTAACAGCCGACATGCTGAGAAGTTTATGTAACCATCTTGCGACCAGCATGGTGTGCACATGGTGCCTGGTTGTCTCCAGGCCATGGGAATGCATGCTTAAATTGTCTGTGTGATTGTAGGGTGAGAGTGATGTCCGTTCTCATGCTGAGAGTCAGGAAAGGAGCTCTGGTTTTCAGGTTGAGGGTTTCTAACAGGTCTGTTCTCTAATCTGTCTCACCCCTTTTTCTACCAAAGTAGGTTGAAAATAATTCTTCCGATGTTTACAGTTCGGAAGATACTGCTGTGAAATTGATTTTGTTGATGATCTAAATAAATCCCTGTGAACAGAACTGACGGTGTGTCTGTCCTCCCTGTGTCCGCAGCTCCCCCGCGCCACAACACCATGACCATCGTCTGGATCTGCATGGCCCTCGTTTCTGGCTTGGTTGCTTTTCTGGTTATCTTCATCTGCAGGAAACGGCAAGGCTACACTTTACCACACTACCCATCGCTGCTGTGTGTGGAACACTTTTTTACACTACTCTACCGTGTCTCTTCTTGTGTTGTTTATTTTCCTCTTTCACTCCACTGAAAGAAAGAAATGTTCAAATCTAGTATGACTGAGTAATGACTTGGTCCTAGATTGTAAGAAATTCAAACTTAAGTTGAATTAACGTTTAAAAATCTGCATGTTTTTAAAGTCTGATAAGAACAGTGAGAAGAAGGTTTTTATTTATATGCCAAATATTTGGACATAGTTTTATTTATTTCATGATTGTAATGTGTTTTACTGATATTTTATTTCCTATTACATTTTTTCATAATCAGGGGTTTAAAAAAAAAAGAAGTCCAGGGAACGACTATCAGTTTTAATACGCCATGCAAATAAAATGTCTGAGTCAATTTATTGTAAGTTTCACATTAGCAGCACCTGCAGCAGTTGTTGTTGGTCATTTTATGTGACAGCACCAATTGAATTTTGATTGGCTATGAAGAGAGAGACGGTCTGTCTGCTGAGTAATCACTGTTCATAAATGTTAACCACACACAACACGTTGAATTTAATGTGCTTTTGTTGCCTTTGTGCAGATGGAGAAAATATTTAAATTCAAAAGTAACAAATCACAAAAACATCATGTTTGATCTGAACATCATCGTCAGTGACACGTTCTGAAACCAGAACCAGCAGCGGTGTCTGATACGGGCACTTTAGAAATCCATCTTTACAATTTACAGATTATATAAATCTGTAACAACAAAAATCCAATTATTGACAGTTGCTCTAAACAAACTTTGAATGCATACAGACAATTGTCCAAATATTTGTTGAAGAGGAAATAGACAATATTAGTGTAGTGTTAGACCACTGTGATTTGATGTTTTTTCACGTTCACACATGAGGAGAGTGAAACAGTTGCAGATGCTTTTCCTTTGTGTTGCTGAGTTTAATGTTAGCTCCAGTGGTTGTGACATGTCCCACGGTCTTTGAATGCCCTGAGAGGAGGTGGAGTCGAATGGATAATGTAGAGAAGATAAGGAGTCCTTCTTCATCCCACAGTGGAGAACTTCACAGGGACATAAAAACCCAACTCACCACTTTACCCTCCATAACCTGAGAAATAAAATGTAACACTTTTATTTAGACAATATTTTGGTCGAGTGAACTCTGGCATTAAGGAGTACTTAACACCTTTGTAAACGCAGTGCTGCGTATAATATAAGGAATACTTCTTACTTTGTTCTTCAATTACTTGCAAAAATAGTTTTTTGTAGACCTACGGAGTATACTGTACTTTGACAGTCTATGTTGGAGAGCACCTGGGGCTGAAGACCAACCTGGTCGGGTGTTTGTTTTTAAATAATGCACTCTATTGACAGTAGGTGGTATAGTACAGTATAGGTCATCAGAAATTCCCCTTTCAGGGGTTTTTAAAATTGCGACAGCAGGTCTGTACTGTAGCACTAAGACACAATCAGCCTTTTCATTATGCTGACGCTGCAAAACCAAAAATCTGCTGTTTCCTCACGAAACTGCAGGTGATGAATTATTATCAACAATATATAAATAATAGATGTGCCACTGTAACCGTTTGATAGCTCAGATGTTTATTGTCCTATATTCACCCGGATTTATGTGTGTGCATGTGTGTGTGTTCGGATGGTTGTGTGCATGTGTGTGTCGGTGTGGTTTGTACAGACACTGTGGCTACAGCAAAGCCTTCCAGGACTCGGACGAAGAAAAGATGCATTATCAGAATGGTCATGGTATGTTTGACCCAGTCTTTAATTATTACAAATAATGGGTTGGATCTCATTAAAGTTCATTGACAGGCAAACATTTTTCATCCTGCTGAGTCATTACGCTCCCACATGACTAATACTCCGACCCCCCCGTCTCTCTCTCTCTTCCTCTCCATCTTTCTACAACCTACTTCTTTTCCTCACATTAACCTTTCCTCCACACACCAGTGTTAAAGAATCAGAATCTCTGAAGTTTCCCTGACTGATTATGTTGTTTTTCTGTCCTAGTGTCCTTTCCTGACGGAAGGTTCTACATTGACCCTCACACATACGAAGACCCCTGCCAAGCAGTTCATGAGTTTGCCAGAGAAATTGAAGCTTCCAGGATCAAAATAGAGAAAATTATCGGTTCAGGTATAATCTAGACTCACACATGAACATGGAGCATTTGGCTTCACAGAAAACATGCAAGTCGCTAACTTGAACTGGTGTTTGTTTTAGGGGAATTCGGAGAGGTATGTTATGGGCGTATGAGGCTCCCAGGAAAAAGAGACATCCCCGTGGCTCTGAAGACTCTGAAGGCAGGAAACACGGAGAAACAGAAGAGGGACTTCCTGGCAGAGGCTTCCATTATGGCACAGTTTGACCACCCCAACGTCATTCACCTGGAGGGAGTGGTGACGCAGAGTACGCTTACATTAGAGTTATGTATACACATGCAGTACGATTGGGCTTTATGGCAGAAATTATTCAATATCAGTATCAATATTTCATATTGATTAATATTAATTTATCACAATGACATTATTTACACGTTTATTTGCAGAGTAGTTGTTCAATCGGATGAGAGATAAGGATGATACAACATGATCATGACTGAAATATTCAACATTCACTGCCCATTTCTTCATTTAGTTTGTTTTGTTTTGTTTTTTGTTTTTTTTTTTTTGTCCAGGTAAACCAGGGATGATCATCACTGAGTACATGGAGAACGGCTCTCTGGACTCTTTCCTTAGAGTAAGTACTAATACTCCATATATATAGAGTTTCATATTCATTCAGTAAGATTTATTGCAGTATTACATTTAAAAATAATTTGCTCTTGAATTCTGAAGTGAGTTACTGTTCAGTTACTCTGATTGGTCAGAGCTGTGTCTACCTTGGACTTTGTCCATGTCAAGGACTGGTTATGGTGAAATTAATGTCAAATTTTACACAACAAATTTCGTTTTTTTACATGTTATTTGAGCGAGTTAGCGAAGCTGTGTCCTCCAGACTCACGACTCACTCTTTGTGTCCTGCCTTGCAAGCAGAGAGCAGAGAGTCCTGGGTTCGATTCCCAGAGGAGCCTCATGTCCCTAATGGCGCCTCCCATGGCAGCCTGTAACGTTTGCAGGGACTCACACTGTAAATGTCCCCCGTTGTTGGACAAATAACGGAGTCAATTATTTTAATTATTAACCACATAAACAACAGCATATCTCATCTTTGTTGTCTTTTCCGTGTTTGTCTTGGCACGGATGTTACACCCACCTGAAGTCAACCCTGACTCTCCTCGAGAGCCGGGAATACTGAGGACACAAACAATATCTTTTATGATTTATGTTAAAATTAACACAAACAAGATACCTTTGGTCAGAAACCAAAGGTATCTTGTTTGTGTTTTTTCTGTACAAAACACTCTGATAAAACATCTTGGAGTATAACCTTGACTCATGTCATGTTGAATCACTTCATCTTCCCTTTTTATATATTTTTCAACAGTTTTTCTCCTTCCAAATCTCCCTCTGTCCTTCCTTCCTTTTCTAATGTAGAGACACGATGGCCAGTTCACCATCATCCAGCTCGTAGGGTTGCTGCGTGGCATTGCAGCTGGAATGACCTACCTGTCTGACCTGGGCTACATCCACAGAGACCTGGCAGCTCGCAACATCCTGGTGAACAGCAACATGGTGTGTAAGGTGTCAGACTTTGGCCTGTCCCGGGTGTTAGAGGAGGACCCTGATGCTGCCTACACCACCAGTGTAAGTTTTGACAGGGCAGCTTCAAACACATGTGCACACATTTAAATTCATGTGCAGTCACTAAAGGGGTGACTACCCTAGGCTAGAGGGAATTTGTCTCATTAAAATGGTGGCTCATACAAAAGGAGCTGACGACAACAGAGGAATTCACTGCACTGAGTCGAGTGGATCGGAAAAAAAAGAGAAGTAAAAGTGTAGTAAAAAAATCTATTGATAACTACACTCACCTACGCCAACACAGTGGTGACATCATAACCATAAAACATCAGAAGAGTCTGACTTTGGGAGCCATAATGAAGGGCAACAAGTTCCCAGAAAAAACAGCACAAACGACAAAAAAAAGCAAAAAGACAAAGTCGTCTTCTGTGTATTTTTCTTGGGTAAAAAGTTACCTCGTCCTGACAGAAGGCCTTACAGCGCTAAAGTTAGTGGCACTAAATCTACACTCCGACTAATGTCCAGTGACATGTAGAACATTCTGAGAGTCAACATTACATCAAAGTACAACAGGTGTTGTCTCTGTTGTGATCCCAGTGGAGCTGCCCAGATCTGGTCCTGGTGGGTGTCACAGTGAACTGCCCTCAGAGATTATTCAGTTGGTTGGTTTATGTGATCTGGTTTTCGTGAACCTGCATGATTCTTTGATGGATTTGGACTCTACTGAACGCTCTTGTCATTTTTCTGCTTCCATTTTAAATTCTCTCCTTCTGAGACCAAAAACAAATTCCTTGAACCCAGAGACCAGAGTCTTTTTTCTCTCTTCTGCAGTGTTCTTAGCTTATTCTGTGAGGACGCTGATCTCCCTCCTCAAGTTTCGTGTCTTCCTTTCCTTCAAAATATACTGCTTAGTACATGGGGATTTTGTAGGGGTTTTTTTTCTAAGGATTGTCACAGCTCAAAGCGTGCAGATTAAAATGCTGGAATTTCTGCATAACATGATTAGTGGAACAACCAACAGGCCCTGTTTGTGTGTATGAGTTCTATGAAAAAACATGTCTTTAAATGTCAGTGTGTGTATATATTTATTATGCTTAGTTTTATCAACCGTTGGAAACATGCTGAAATTATTCTTAATGATATCAGTCTGAATCACTCTTCTAAAGCTCGTGAGTAAAGACAAACTAATGTGTGGATTGAAAAAAAAAAAAAAAATATATTTATATATATATATTTATATATAATCTGCATCAGGAAGGGAGAGTCTAGGAAGAGACAGTTTTAAGTTGCTTTATGGGAAGGACACTACACCTGGAACTTGACCCCATGGAACAGTCGTTATCTCTGGCCCTGTCTTGTCCTCTCTGCTTCTTCTTGTTTGCCTTTGTTTGTGTAAATGCAATACTGAATCAATGGACTTTAATTACACTTTTCAGGACATTTTGAGTCTGATTTTGTAAGAATTTAAAGAATTATATATATATATATTTTATAACTTTATAACTGATGACTAATCTTATGTCACACTTTGAAACAGTCAATGTCTGACTGATGACTAATTTTGTGTCACACTTTGAAACAGTCAATGTCTGAGGAACCTTTTTTCCGACCAGAGACATCATATATTTTGTCGGTGTGATACAGTTTACTGTGATGACATTTGGTTTGGTTTCATTTGTTCCAATTCCATGTTAAAACACTATATTTTTCTATTATTATCGTCACACAGACTATAACTCTTTCCTATCATTCGTGCTCATCCTTTCAGGGTCATGTTGCACTGGAGTTGGTCCCCGCTGACATTTGATAATAGGCAGGTTAAGCTGTAGGGAGGACACCGGTCCACACAGGAGCCGCGTTCACACTAGAACACATCCTCACACATCGTTTCTCTTATTCTATCTGTGGGTCGTGTGCCGTTGGGTGAAGCTGGAGAACGAAAGCCAAGATCACACACAGATACTGGGGGGAAAGAAGCTAATTCAATATTGAAGTTTTGTTGTACAAAATGTATTTATAAACAGTACTATACATCAGTAGTACACGGTATTCTTCTCTGAGAGAGCTGGTAAATATAGAATTACTGATTCCAGTAAGTCTAAATATTGAATTTTGGTTTTTCTACATATTAGAATTAAATATCAAAGATTAGATTTGGTTTATTATATTTCAGACTTAATATTACAACATAAAGTTTGTACCAATACACAAAGGCTTGGACAAATACACCGTTCAATACCGTTGTTATAGCCTGTTGGAGTTAAACACCGTGTCGCTGTCTTCAGCTGTAGATCGTACAGACATCCTGTTGTCACGTCTCCAAGCCTCAGTCAGTAATGTCCAAGGACTGCTGCGGTCCAGCTGCGGCTCATTTAAAAACAGAATGAAGCTGAGAACTGCGTAAAACCAAGTAGTAACAAAGTCACTTTGAGGAACTCGCCAACAAAGACTGAACTAGAGAGACCAAAAATTGGTTTAAATATTGAAAAAAAAGAGCAGGTTGGTTTGTGAGAGTATCCTTCAGATGTTTAAAATAACCCACAGGGAGCACTGTGTTGGTTTTAGCAGTGATGTATCATTTGTCAACCTAATTTAGTGTCAGCTTTATGTCAAAATAAAAAGTGGTCCACAAACCTGCTAACATTTGCAAATCTATTCTTGTCCTTCCTACATCACTGCACTGGATCTCTTTAATTTTAATACGATCTTTCATTAACTTATATTTAACTCGGATACTTCCCTATTCATTACGAATTATTTGCATTTTATATGTATGGTTTGAAATGGTACTTTTTTTCCATTATAAAATCCCTTCAAAGCCACATTAATATCATTAATTTTTTTTAAAGAACAGGCTGGAGTGGTGCAGTGGTGCAGTGGTGCAGTGGTGGGTTGGGTCCAATATCAGCTTGTCCCCAGTCCTAGGTTAGATTCTGTTAGGAAGGTTATTTGGTGTAGAACCTCTAAAACAAAAGTCAGTCCCCCTAAAGCTGTGATCATCAGTTAGTTTCAATAACCTTGAAGTGGAGTCACTTTTCTGATTCTGTTTTTTAAATCATCACAGGGCGGAAAGATCCCGATCCGCTGGACCGCTCCAGAGGCAATCGCCTACAGAAAGTTCTCCTCGTCAAGTGACGTGTGGAGCTACGGAGTGGTCATGTGGGAGGTGATGTCCTATGGAGAGCGACCATACTGGAACCTTACCAACAGAGATGTGAGGACTGTTCGGTGACTGTTTCTTTTTAAATGAAGGTTCCTTCCCTCGCCGGCTCACCTGCCGTTCTCTGCTGCAGGTGATCAAATCCGTGGAGGAGGGCTACAGGCTACCAGCTCCGATGGGCTGCCCTGCTGCTCTACACACACTCATGCTGGACTGCTGGCAAAAAGATCGAAACGAGAGGCCGCGCTTTTGCCAGATTGTCACCGTTCTCGACAAGCTTATCCGCAACCCAGAGAACCTGAAGTCTATTGACACACTCTGCAGGTAGGTGGAGCACTGACGTGATCTGTACATGAAGGAGAGCCTCTTGGACGAGAGGTGAAATGTCTTAAAAAAAAAAACCATTTTGTCCAGTTGCCCTCGATGTAACTATTTTTGGATTTTGGACACGGACAGATTCTTTAACAACTCTTAACATATTTTCCTGTCCCATTAATTGTGTTTTTGTCCTTCTGCCCATAAAGACCAAACATGTTTGCCGTCCCTCTCTGTTCTGTCAGTCTAAACAGTCCTCCACTGATGGAGAGAGCTATCCCTGACTTCAGCAGCTGCAACTCAGTGGACGAGTGGCTGGACACCATAAAGATGGGTCGCTACAAGGACCATTTTGCAGCAGGAGGGTACCACACTCTGGGGCACATCATAAGCATGAATCAAGGGTGAGAACTGATGGTGATGAGGGGAGGGGGTGGGGGGGGGGTTGGTTCAGGGTTAACAGTTAGCTGCTAATGATGATTTCAGGTTCATCCTTGACACCAGGCTCTGACACGTCTGTATCTCCTCCTCTCTTTGGTCCATGGTCCTACTTATATAAGGAGGGGCATCATTACTGCAGTAGGGTTCACCTTCGTCAGGTGCTGCAGCCTCAACACCCCCTCCCTTACACCTGCGCCCACGGTCTGTGGGACAGTTTTAAGACTGCAGGTTCAAAGTCACCAGTCGTCAGTTGCCACTCAGGTGCACCGACCATGGCACCGCCCCCACTCACTGCTCCCCGGGCGCTCAGCTTGAGCTCGCCCCTGCTGACTAAGGTGGTGGGTTAAAGGCCGAGGACAAATGTCATGGTGGGCGGTGGTGTGCTGTGCTTCAATGACAATAGTTCACTTTGACTTCCAGTGCTTGATTTGTCAGACTCAGACTCAGACTGGGATGTTGGATATAGGTTCATACAGTCAGACTAAGATGGTGCTGATGTGTGGAACGGCTCTCTCTTGGTTGGAGTTTGTTGTGAAAAAATATTTCTTTATTTTATGAAGTTGGTTCTCTTCGTGACTGAGGGGAAAAAAATATAAATAATAAAAATCTTTTAATGAAATATTGAACTTTATTGAGTAAAGGCATCAGAGACTGGAGGATTAAACGTTATATAATTATAGCTTTAAAATATAATATTAGGGTTATATAATGAGAAACTGAAAAGGTCAATAAAAGGTTAATTACTTACAGTATCTACTTACAGTAGAATGAGTCTGGAATAATACTTAGTTCTTAGTTTGTAGGGTTTACGTTTTCCTTAAATTCAAATTCCAATGTTTACCCCATCGGTTACGTTTTTTCTTGTGTTCCACACAGGGACATCCATCGGCTTGGAGTGACTCTAATGGGCCACCAAAAGAAGATCATGACCAGCGTCCAGCTGATGAGAGTGCAGGTCCTCAACAAGAGCGTGCCGTCAGTTCACGTATAATTTTCAGCACTGAGGTTTTCCTCCTACAGTTAAAAAAACAAAACAAAAAAGAAAAAAAACATTTCAAGTCTGGGGGACTCCGTTGTAAATGAGATGACCAGATGAAGCAGAGCTGCAGATGTTCTGAAACTAAAAAGACTTTTTCTCCATGATTAAAGGAAGAGACAGTCGAGGTTTATGAATGGAGCAAGACTTTTTAAGGACATGTCTGACATTTAAATGTTTTGTTTTTTGTTTTTTTTCATCTTTTAATTTTAAATGTCTTGTTTGTAAATTGAATTACTGCCTTATTTACTACTACTAAGTTATTTTGAATCTTTTGCCTGCTGACTAAACAGGGTCATTTCACTGATTGACAGCAGCCTACGTGTGGAGATCATTAAGGTCCAGTGAGTTTGGTCGAGGTATTTAAAAATGTTCTTCAGACACTCTTCTGGCACCGTATGCAAATAGCTCGAGAAAATGACGAACTACAATTAAAAGCTGGTGTAAACATTTAAAAAAAAACAACAAAGTACAGATATTTGGCTCACCTGTGTTGCCAGACTGTCTTCACAGTAGTAGAGAACTGTGTCTCCACAGGACAGTTGACACCACCAATAGGCACAGGTCACCAAGGTCCAGCCCTTGATGCAGAACCTCAGGAGAGCCCTGAAGCCCTCTGCCCTCAGCGCACAACGACGACGCTACCTGGAAGATGCGTAAGTTTTGAATTACAGTGCACTTTATTCTTCATTGTTTAGAGGCTGGAGCTGCGATGCTGGTCTTTTCAAAGGTTTGATAGTTTAAATAAAAAAATATATCAATTTTAAAAAAATGATTAAACCTGTGCTGCATTGCAGTAGCGTTAGCTAACTGTTAGGAGTTTTCTCAAAATTATTTTATTCTAACATTGACATTAAAGAGATAAAATATATTTGCAATACACATTAGGTCTGCATTTCTAGAAAATGGAGCTCTTTCAAACATTCTCCTTGTGGTTCAATAAAGTTGGCTTTTGTCGAGGGAACATAATTAGGGTTTTTATGTTTGTTTGTTGTTTTTTAAAATGTGGCCATACCAACAGCTTATAGCACTTCGCTCAATAATTTATTTAAGCTGGACAGTCATTTGAGCTACATTTTTCTAAGTTTCACAGTTGTTCAGAGATTCTAATTCCTACATCTGTTTCAATTTGAATAATTGAAAAGCATCTCCAGCTTAGAGCACTAAAAATATAATCAGTCTGTGTCTTTGAACAGAGTTTTTCTGGTTAACACAGATACATTAGTGTTGTATGCTGTTCCAGCTCCAAGAAACGAGATGATTTAACCTTCAGGTTCTCAAAGGTCATGAACATTTGAAACTGAGAAAACAAACACAAATAAAAAATCAAATGTATATCTTACAATTGTCAGATTACCAATATACATGGTTTTATTTATTGTATTGCAAAATGAAAAAAATGTAATTTTGGCATTTTTTAAATGTGTATTTTTTTTCCAAACCTAAAATGCATAAGATTGTCCTAACGTCATTGTTATTTTACAGGTAAGGCAGTCAAGTTCTAAATGGTAACTGACTAAATGATGTATTATGATACAGATAAAATGTCATACAAAAACCAAAAACAGGATCGTAAAAACAAAACCTGTCAACTCTCTGATATGACAGTGCCAGTCGCCTCCAAAAGTCTTGGTTGTATTTTTTTTTTCAAATGTAAGCCCTAAATGTAAATCAGTTTTATACAATGTGTTTTATCAACTTTCCAACTAATATGAAAACATCATCCCGTTCATTTCCTTGAGGCGTCAGCTTCCTGTTTTTGCTGGGAGGCAGGGGTTAGAGCTGAGGACCCTGTAAGTCTCTGGGTGTTTACAGAGGACATGATGCAAACACTCATTCATGTATTGGACACTTCCTGTAGGGTTCAACACCGAGTGCGAGTGTTGATTTGCCCTGAGACTCTAAGATGTGACACAAACAATTGTCAACCACTGACCGTTTCATTTGTTAAAAGGGAACTTGAAGACAAACAGCTCCGTCAGTTGGTTTATTCAGGAGCAGCAGATTGTCTGCTGTTATTTTTCCCTCTGTTTTTCTGTATTGATCTTCAGTGAGTTTCTACAGTTGGGCAGCTTTTCTGAATGCAGGTGACAGATGCAGGGTTGGATGAGTGTGGTAAAAACCACAGCACATCCACAGATGCCGGGCTTCAGTGGGGGTGAATGAAGCTGGGCTTCTGAATGATGAGTGGACAAAGTGTTGAAGAGGCACTTTGTAATGATAGGGTTTGGTAGTGACGGCTAAAGACAAACTGACGCCTCTGAAAAAAGACACGCAGCAGGTACGACAGGGTCGCAGAGAACTCTTGGTTAAAAATATGTATAAAATGAGTTACTCCTGTTCCACCAATCAACAACCAGATCGTCTGGTGACCATACAATCAATCCATTCTCTTAGATGACATCATAAAACCAATGGTGCAGATCATGAAAAGGAACCGTCCGTCTTTTGAAGTGAAACGTTTGTATAAACCAGAGCACAATCCTTACCTCAGTGTTAATGAAGGTAAAAACAAAAATGCTCTAAGAATGTTTCATCCTAACACAGTTCTTAATGAAGCCTGATTCCTGTGCCACTAAAAGAAGGTGTTATCTTCATGATGCTTCTTTATTATAAGTGTCATTTTACTATTTTTAGAGGTTTATGGTTTCCTTCGTTGGAAAAACACCCGACATTGACTAAAAATCCATCTTTTACAATGTCAGTTTTTGGTTTTGGTAGATCCGTGGGTTTACAGTGAACACATCAAGTCCAGTCACTGGGAGGGAGAAAAGAGAAAGAAACCTTCAGCTTTAGGCTTTATTCACTCTGGTGTTTATGTTCATTTCTTTTGCAGTCAATGCATCATTCTTGTTGCTAATGATTATTCATAAATGTGACACCTGTCCATAACTACCCAATAAAGGAACCTTTGTCTGTGTCCGACTGCAACAAGGGTTTTTCCTGTAACAGAAGCAGAGTTGACATACGTCGTCATGTTTAATGCATTTTTATAACCAAAGAAATATGAGACCAGGATCATTAGTACTGAATGAGGAACATTACTGAGACCTGATGATGTTAACCACAAAGAGACTGTTTATACTGAGGTTTAGACTGAAGAAATGAGGGATGTTATACAAACGCACAGCAGAAGAAAAAATATTTCAGAAGAACAGAAGTTAGATGAATTGTAAAATATGTAGTTCATATAAAATATGGAATTCAAAATTAAATTATATATATATATAAAAACACATATATATCAATTAAATTAAAAAACCCAGAATAAATAAAATAAAAATACGAAAGACATCAACAAAGTGCAGTGTGAACCCATTAAAATATCACATATAGTTGGTGGAGTCTCTATTTTGTGGGGTAACGAGGACGCCATGTATCAGTTTGGCTCCAAATACAACAACACGTCCTGTTATCAGGTCACTCCACGCTGCTGCTTATCATCAGAAAATATCAACATCCGATTTCTCCTGGCAGAAACAAGATAATCATCATCGCCACGGTACGTGGAGTGTCAGGACCGAATAATTCAGCACAAACAATTAAACAAACTGATGTTTCAAACTATGTTATATTTTACATTTTTATTTTCATGTTTCCACTTCTAATGTGACCAGCGATGTTCTCGCTGTAGAGACAAACATTCTTACAGCCTCCATACAGTGTCAACAAAATCAAAGCAATTTTCACAGACGCCTCACTGTCATCTGTGTTGATCGCTGAGAACAGATGGAGATGTGAGGAGGTTTAGACTGAAGAAATGAGGGATGAAGGGGATGAAGAGGAGTGAGGCAGTTTACCTGGGGGTGACACAGAACGGTAGACCTACCAGAAATGATATACTGTATATAGTAGTGGTAATAAAGTCATGTAATTTGTTATGACTAATATATTATGGAAAATTCATATTTGAGTCGTTAAATAGATAGTATTTGTCATGTGTTTTATTGGATTAAAAAAGTAATCAGTATCAAATCAAACATTCTAATATCACCCATCAGTAATATCTACATGTCATTTGTATATTTTGTTGTTTTTCTTTAACATGATATACACATATTGTGATATGTTTCCACTGAAAGACTAGCAGTTGTGAGGAGCTGATCTGAACCTGAACTNNNNGAACTTTGTACTCCATAAATGACAGCAACACATTCTATGCAGCTGCAGAAATGACTTTAATTTGCAGAATGGATGAGTTGAGCCGCTGCTCCAGGTAAGCTCTCTCTCCCTCCATATGATGAAGATGTCGGCCAGATGTCTCCCAGTGGAGTTATTTCTAGCAGACCTGCAGGAGACCTCAGACAAGCTGAAAGAATCAGAATATAAATTCAAGCTGACCCAACAATGCTTCAGGGTCGCCTCAGGAGGTGCTGAAGGTTTGAAATGAAGGACGTCAAAATAAGACTCTGCTGCTGTCCACGAAGGTGAGCACAAATTGGCAGAAAATAAACACAGACCAGTGATTATAAATATGATTGACTACGATGTGAGCTAACAAGGCACTGTTCACCCTCCATATATTCTAGACTTGACATGATTTTCCATTAATTGTCTGTGCTTTTAGGTGCCTGACAAAAACATCATAAATATATGCTTTCAGTGGCTGGTTGATCTTCCTGATGCTGCAGAGCAGAGCCTAATTCAGAGGTAATAAACTTACACAGAAATACTTATGAAAACAATTTGGAACTCTAAACTCTCCTAGACCTGTACATCTGTGGGTTTTTATATCTTTCTTCTGTCTCCTTGTTTTTTCATGGTTCTCCCAGCAGGCTTCTGCCCACTTGCTTCCTATTCCTGGCTGTCCCTGCTCTCACATCAGCCTGGACTTTTACCAGTTTCTTATCTACTCCCCTACACAGCTCGACTGCTTAAAGGCCTCTCTGGAATATTACCCACCTGTTTTCTTTGAAGGGGAAGAAGATGGCTGTCCCCGCTTTATTGTGAACAAATGCCATATGCCTTTACAGGACGTCCATTTTCCCCCTGCTCTTTACCAGTGAGCACATCCAGTAGTCAGCCAAGGAACTTAGCTTCACTGACCTCAGCTAAAACTGAACTGGTTAATAATACTACTGCTACAAAAACAAGCTAACTCTTTCCTTACTACATTTGATCATGCTGCCAACAAAAAACAAAAAACCAAAACATTATCACTTTTGTAAAATAAAGGTTCCAAGAAATCTTTCAGAAAGTTTGGTGGCATTCACGAGATGTTTTAGCTACTTCCTGCCTATAATGGTTTCATGTTAGCTGGAACGCTTGACATAATTGTAGCCAGTGGTTCTGTGCTGCTGCAATATTAAACAGCAGTTAGGAATGTGTTATAAACACTGTATAGTGTACGTATTAATGAGATTACTCAGACTATGATAGTATCAAAGTATCAGGGTTGATCTCATTCCTAGTTGTTAACATACCTGAATGGATGTGTTATAATAAATGCCAGTTGAAGATAAAAAACAACAACTATAGCCCATCAGATCTGATAGCTTAGCCCAAATGCTAAACTTATATTGGAATCGGCAGATACTCCAAGGTGAAGTATTGGTATCAGACATGAAAAAGTTGCATCAAGGTTTCAGACACTATTTATTCAATTTTGAAAACAAGCAATGACAGTAGAACAAGACTGTTTTCTTTTTCTTTTCTTTTTTCATTCTCATTCCATTTTATTTTTTCCTGCATGGCTTTAATCACATTTAGTATTTAACAGCCACAGTCTCTTCAGTCTACAGAGTATCCTTCTGTTTCACATGGCCATCGTTACGTATGATAGTGTGTGTTTTAACACTCTCTCTCTCACACACACACACACACACGGGGGACTTTCATCATTTAGAGCCAGGTGGACACAGTGCAGTCTGACACAGACATTACGACAGTGATTACTTTAATTTTCATGAATCCTGTTCAAGTGTTGAGAATTAACTCTGATTGTCTGAGCTGTAGTGCTGAGGGATAGTTATATAAAGGCAAAAACACACACATGACTTCAGATCTATATTTAAAAGTGTATGTGTGTGTGGGAAGGGTGAATGGTGTTGTTTTGTTGCACCTAGGAGAGGATTATCTCCTCACAGCTCTCCTAAGTTGAAGGAAAGGACAAACTGAGCCGTGGGGGCGGCTGTGGCTGCGACTGTGGCTGTGGTAGTTAGGCAGTGCAGTTGTCTGATAACTGCAGGACTGTGCTATCACTGCAGGTAGATGGCCCGTAGTGGAAAGTGCCCTGAATTGTTGTCAGGGGCAGAAGGTGCTGTGAGGGGACCGACCATTTAAATGTATTCATCAGACTCCATCAATGACATCACGGGCTGAGCCAAGTGTCACAAACACACAACCACCCACACACACAGAAGGATACTGCTCAAAATAGCAATCACAGAAAAATGATTCACAACTTCCTAAAGCACAGGGATCTTTGAGTGTATGACCTGTATGAAATGGAAAGAACACAAAAGGCCGTACAGAATACCGAGGAGTACAGATAATTGAATGTGGGGATTCCTGAAGAGAGCAGTCAAGATAAGTTAGGAGTAACAGCGCTAAACACTGGCTTATTCTGACCGGGCAGTTTATATCAACACATCAAGGACAATTTAATTGTGTTAAGGTGCATTCATTACTTACAACAAATACACCTAAGGGTGCAGACAGAATTTTGAGTTAATTACAAATAGAATAAATAGTAATAGTAATAGTCAATCTTCTATTGAAATGGGGTCATCATTTAGATCTAAAAATGTCTTTTAATAATGTTGATTATTGTTGATGTTTATAGAGTTTACCAATGACGGCTGAAAGACGGGATGAGCCAACAGCGTTCACAAAACTATACAAGCATGTATTTTTTTAAGTAAAGCAAATGGAAAAAATCAAATCTGTATGTTTTTAAGAAGCCCTGATTTTCTGTATTTAATATAGAGGTATTAGTGCAAGGGCTGGGGGAGGTGGAGGGAGGGGGGTATACATAATCAGACACCCACGATTCAGTCAGGGTCTGATCTTGTTCCAAAATAATTTTTCTTTGCTGTATAATAATTTTAACTGTATACCGTGCATCGTTATTTAGAGCTGTTTTCATCAAACTGCTCACAGGATAATCATTTGGCATTAGTACAGGTATCAATGTTTCACCTCATGTGCTCTACACCAAACACGTCATTTATATCAGGCAGGAACGAAGGCAGGGTTAGGCTGCTCTGCTTGTGTACATACGGTGCATTTGTGTTGGTTTAAAATGAATGCCTATAAATAAAAACCCATTCAGACTGTACTGTGGTTTCTAAGACAGTGTTTCTCTGACAGTCCTTAACCCTGCAGCTAGGACAGCTCATCCCTTCACGCCACTGGCTATTTCTGCAAAAAGAATGCTATTAACATATATGTAAATACGCTGTGAAGAAAGCTAGTGCTTCTCTCTTGTCCGCTGCATGCACCCGAGCTGTGTGTATATGTGCAGTGTGTTGTCTGCACGAATGCCCGCTGCTTGCACTCAGATTTTGTGTTCAGAGGGAATTGCTGGCTTTGATGTTCTCCAATGCAGAGAATTGCTGATACCCCTATTAGCTTGCAGAAGCTGATGCAAGCTATGCTAGGGTTAGTCCCTAAAAAAGAGGTTAGTTTCAATTGCTAAGTGGAGCAAGATAGAAATGAGCTACAATTCAATTGCCTAGGGATTTAAGCACAACCAGACAAAAGCCTGCCCTTTATTTAGGAAGATAACACTCTGGTATTAACATGATAACAATGATACATCTCTTTCCTGCACCACATCCAAAGAGGCAGAGCCCACTATGAACGTTGAAAAGCAAATTGCTGGTAAAACTACCTTTCAAGGAAGCAAAACAAAGACATAAGAACTGTTAGAACAGATTAAAAAACACAGAAGCCCAGATAGGAACAGAGTAATTACAGCTTAGAGTAATTCTATCTTTTGCTTGCAACCAACACCAACAGTAAGCTACCTGTATACATGCTGTTGTTTTCATGCCGCTCATTGTTTAGCATGTACAGCAAGAATATTAACATTGGTTTGGAATGGTGTATTTTAGGCTATTTATTTTTTCTAATTAATTTAAATTTATTTCATTTTTGTTTGTTAATTTTTTTAACCCTTATTCCAAATTGAAGATTATGATGTTGCTGTAAAATTAAAATAAAGCATGTTTTATTTCATTTTTGTCTCTCAAAACACACAGCGACCGACAGGTGACACAAATTTTCAACCCCATGGAACAAAATATAATAAGAGTCCGATAATAGAGAGTTTATATTGAATCAATCTTTCATTTTGCACATCGGGAATAATTCCAAAGTTCTATTATACTTGAATGCACCACTTGGTTCACGTAACCCCACGTGGGGGCGGAGGGGGTCGAGCCCTCAACAACCAATCAGGAACTACGCAGGTCACGTTCAGCTCGTCAGTGAGGAGGTTAAGCGCAGATGCTCTGTTTCTTCTGTAATGTCCGATGTTAGCAGCGGGAAGCAAGGAAGCTACTTGCAAAAAAAGACGGAGGAAGGAGAAAAACGGCGAGTACACCGTAAAAGGGAACGGATGAAGCAGAACACTTACCTGCTGAAAGTCCGGAGCTGAGTTATTCAATGAAGGGGACGAGTTGCGACGGTAAGACGGATCGTTTACTTGAAAAATAACACATCGTTTATGCTAATGCTAACTCGGTGTTTCACGGCTAATTACGTATCCTCAATATTGTGAGCCGCTACAAACCTACATACAGACGTTGCGTTCTCAGCCTTTAACGCAGAAAAACGTTGGGAAGCGTATGCTTTTAGCTTCTGTAATTCTATAAATTGTATAGTTATAGTCTTCTAAACGCTAACTATAGAAGGAATTTATCATGTTAAATGTAGGTTGGAAGTAACCAGCAGGATACTTTACTTTAGTAGACCTATAGACAAATGAGGAGTAATTATGCACAATTCTTCTAAATAACTGAAAACAATTATTCTGAATTATTATTTATTCATTATTGGTTTATTTATTCATTCATTGTTGGTATTTTACGTTACATGTGTACATTAGGTGTTTATGAATGTGAAGATTTTTGAATTTTAGTGGTCACTTACCATAACCAGTATTATTTAGACACTGTTCACTGTTCAAAAATGTTATTTCCTGAGTGTTTACTCCTCATATGGGGACTTTTGGCTTTCTTGAATGTTTGTTGTACAGCTGAAATTATGATTTGAGATTTGAATAGATTTAAGATTTGTAAATCAAGGTTGATGAAATATGTATGTATGTAATATAAGTTTTGACATTAAACCTGTTAATGATGCACCTGAGAATAGAATGTAATGGATATAATTTTGTCTATAAGTCAGGTTTTTGAGAGGACTGGAAAGTTTGAGGACCAGAACAAGATCCCAATCGTATTTGATGGCGAGCTATGGAAAAGACACAGACAAGGAGATGCACGTACAAACACACACACATGCATACACAAACACACACATCTTTAAAACAGGTGCACCTGCAATATATTTAAATTGAAAGGGCCTCAATAGATGTTTTATTTTATCTCAAGTGTACCAATATTTTGTTTCTTATTATCTGGGTCATTCTTTTATTTTCTAACTACTATTGTAAAAATACAGGAGTGGCTACTCAACATTCATTCTCTGTCTGATTCATTATTGCTGCTCAACATATGCCTCCTAATGGATTTGGAGTATTCTGATTCTAGCCATGGTTATTACTAATCTAAATTGACATTGTATTGTAATTCAGTTGTATATCACTTAAAGTGGTTACATATGAATCTATCTTAGGATCCACATTCGTATATAAGCAGGTCTTCTCCAGCATGAACAGTATTGAAAACAAAAATCAGCTACGACTCACAAGCAGTCTACAATCCTGTATGAAGAGGGAGGTAATGTCTAACAAATGTAGTTAGTAGTTGGTTTCATAATTGCAACATGCTAAAGTTTATTTATATATAAATAAATTATAGCATAAAGGAAGTCTCTTATCTTCATTTTTAGGTGTCAGGGTTTGGTTGCTCCCAGTGTTTTCTATTCTGTGGGATCGGCGTCCTAATGGAGTGGTAAATGTTGCCAACCCCTGTTTATGTGGTGGTGGTAGTTTTGTGGTAGGTTTTTGTATGTATGGAGGTCATGGTTTGATTTCTCCAACCACCAGGACTGACCCCAGTAGGAAAGATTACATCAGACAGAACACTGTGCCAAAGCACTATGCGGAGTGCAGCTGTGGCATAGCTTAACGAAAGAATAAATATCACCAGAAGTATTGCATAGGGATGACTGAGCATGTGGCCAAGGAGATCAGGCTGTATCCATATGTAAATGAAGAACTAGTTGCCTCTGAAAATAGAAATGACCAACATCAGCAGAATTCCAGCCCCCCTTAAACAACAAAACTAAATACTGAAGATTAGGCAAACTGGATGAATTTAATGATTATTTTGGTCACCATTTCTGTTTGTAGGTCATTGTTTTTGGTTTGTTACTTTGTTTGGTTTAGTTATTACAGCAATTTTGTTTTGTAAATGAACAAAGTCTGAATTCTGAGGCAAATGTATCACTGGGTGCTTTTTAGAATATTTATATATTTGATATTGTTGTCCTTTTTCAATGTAAAATCCTAAGCTGCTTAACAGTGTTAAGACACTGTGGTGGTCCGTGAGTGTGTAGTGGATTATCTGCTGCCCCTTGCTGTTTAATCTTACTGGAGAGAGAGTTTGGTTTGCATTGTCATTGACACGCTGGACGCTTTTCCTGCTCATGGGGGTCATCCCACTTGTTGGAAGGTGCCAGGTTTGGTGACCTTAGAATGTCATCAAGGCTTTTTGCAGATGGCTCGTCATTCTTATTGGCGTTGTCAAGAAGTAACCTTCAACTTTCACAATGGTGGTTTGTAACCGATCGTGAAAATTAGCACATCTGCATTAAAATACCATGGTTCTTTCAGAAAAGAATGAAAATTCAGTAAATGCTGAGGCACATGCTACTGTAAATGCTCCTTTATAAACTGACACCTGATACCACAAACTTATTAGGTCACTTGGTAAGTTACTCTAGGAACCTCAGAATGTCACTGTTTAATATTCCTGTCTTACTTGCCGCTGTCACACTTTTTTTTTTAGAAATGTTTTATAGCCATCAAATTATTATTTAGTTTAACAAACACAATTAAGTTTGACACTCTGCCATCCTAACAATGAGGCATTGTGAACGAGTGTGTGTGTAGACTATATTCCAAATTGTGTTGTAAATATTTGCACTCTCACTTGAGTCAAGGGAGGAAAATACATTTCAATTACTGGCTAATTAAGTGTGTGTGAATATGATGAAAAGCACGTCCTTGTTTTGACTTTGAAACCTCAGCAGCTTTCACACCTGCTTCGCTTTGAGGACAATCAGTTATCAGGTTACTTTTAATTGTGGTCCCACGATCTTATTACTGCAGTGCGAGATACTGTGGGATAGATGAATAAATGAGCAGGTGCAGACCAGTCGAACACTAAATGTGTCCAAAAATTTGAC
>NC_024317.1:17045117-17061458 GCF_000523025.1 Cynoglossus semilaevis
GCATCTGTATAATTAAATTGATTACTTGGTTAACGCTGTTGAACAGATGAGCCAAAAGACCTGGACGACTGTGAGCCTTTCCTCACAGGTGATCTGAGGTGTTAATGCTTTAAATGGGAGTGCAGGTTTGCAGCTAAGGCTCAGTGATTTATGCAGCTTGTGATAAGTGTAATCCCAATGTCACACTGTTGGTGATAGTATTTTTAATATATAAATTGCATATCCATCTATTACCTGCTACTTACTCATCAAAGGCTGTAGACAGAGTTGCTCTTACAAAAGATATAAAAATATAAAGGGCAAACACATTAGTGGTCTTTACCACCATGGTTGGAACACTCCATCATCTACGCTTTGTTGTAGTTGCAGGTCAGAAAGGTCTTGCAGTGATTTTCTTTTATACAGGGCCATCGCATGACTGATTTTCCAGTCGGAGAGACTCTGTGTTCTCAACAACTGGTCAGCCTACTCCAGTCACTCCTTGACTCACTGCACGCCTGACTGGGCTAACACTGTCTGGAGCTCGTCCTGTGTGGCTGTGTCTGCGTGTGTTGCACTGAGACTTAGAAAGACAGTCAGCCTCCGGAAAGTAGGCTGGTGTGATAACGCTCAGAAATGATAGCTTGGCCCTGGAGAGCACTTGACACGCAATAGCTCCTTCCTCAGATTGACACACACGCACACTCAGACACACACAGCTGTCACAATGAAGGGTAAACAAGTAGTGCCAAAGGCTTTCAATAACAGGGAGGGAAAAGAAAGTTATTCTCAGCAGCACTTTGCTTTGACTCTATCTTTTTTTTAAAAATGTGCTTTAGAAATAAAATAGACTGGATTGGATCTGCATTCATCTGTGTGTCGGTGCGGCACTCACGTCTATGTATTTGTGAACAATCTAAGTGGACCAAATTGAGCGTACTTCCACTCAAGCAAATGTCTTACTTCAACTTCTGTCAGACTTGTCCAAGTTGACACTCCCACCTCTCAACAGAAGAAAGTTTGATGGAACACAAAAATGGCAGGCAATTAAGGGCTGAACAATTATTAAACACTTATCAGGAAGTTGTTCTAAATAAGATTAAATTAGTGGGATGTCCCTGAATGGACGGTTGAAAGTAGGTCTTGAAGCTACTTTATTTACGCTTTTCTCTGACGTCTGAAAAGTATATTTGAACATAAAAATATATGACATGTCTAATGCTTGCTTCAATGTTTTTTTACCTAATAAATTGGACTAGACTTAAATCCTCACAGCATCTGTAGGTGGGATAAAAAAACGTTTCTGCCTCGTGTGGTTTGCAGTAGCAACGCCGCTGCACCTAATAAATTGAACATTGGTTTTAAAAATAGTCAAAAGATTTGCTAGATGTAAAGCGAAGAGGAAAGAAGCAGCACTGAATAAACCCATAATGTACATTTGGAAAGAAGTGTGCACTGAAGCACATTTAATCACAAATTCAAACACGTGGAGAGAATTTAAAATTATGACATATTTTAGTAAATGACTTTCAAAATGGGCCCATTCTAGTCATGTGCCCAACTCAGTGTTTTTTGGAGGGAAGTGTTTGATGCTGTCAAACAGACAATCACACAAAACTCTGTTGCAGCTCTATTTATATATTCATGTCCTGTACAGTCATATATGTTGTCCTCTTATGTGTATTTTGACCAGTTACTTATTTAGCAGCAACTTAAGTTCACGTAATTCAGTTACAATGAGGTAAATTGTGGCCCTGTGTTCAATGCTTTGTGAGAACCTCTTACTATTTTTTGACCAAGATTTTTTTTTTTGAATTGTGCTGAGTTTGTAGCTTTCAGATCACAACAGTGAGAGGGTCATTGCCCACAGCTAATGTCAGACTAATACTAAAAGAGAAGGAGGATTACACACAACCGCCACCTCTCAGGTCCCAGTTGAATCCATGCTCTAAGGCTAAGGAAGAAATTGCTTTATAACGTCAACCCAAATCAAAAGAAAACACACACACACACACACACACACACACACACATGCCTGGGTGCACAAACATGCTTGTTGCCATTATACTTTTAATTTGTTCTTGAGGGTGATCAGAATTAATTTGCATACTTTCCTAAATGTAAGCGTTGAACTTTATAATGATGTGCAGCTCTCAGTGAGTGATAGATTGGGCTCATGATTATTTGTGTACAGGAGATGGGTCATGTTTTCAATAGCAGAGGGAGGGGGTTTGCTGATGGAGCCCCTCTAGCAGCTGTCTAACACAGCTGTGGCATTGCATATAGAATACTCTCAAGTACACATTACCATAAGCACGCAGACACACGCAGTATTACATCTTCCTGGGGGTTGCACCTTCTACGTCGTGTTTTCTTTTAAGAAAACAGGCAACGATAATTAGACTCATCCAGCTAACTGTCTCACTGTAACATACTATTAGAGCGCCATGAGATCCATAACGTACCACAGACACAGTTGAGATAAAGAGGGTAAGATAAAATGACTGTATTCTATACACACACACACACACACACACATAATTGTAATTAATTTTATTTTTATATCTGATGTAACTTTAACTTGTAAATATAACTTGGTGTGATACCCTGGTGACATTGAAAAATTTGGGAAATTTAAACATCATGTAAAAAAAAAAAACAATCTGTAGTTATTATATATATATTTTATGATCTCTTTTTTTGACCGTCATTGTTTTCTTAAATTACCACTTCTCATCTCTGCAGGCCTCCTCTGTCTGCATGTTCAATCAGAGGCTCAGGCAGTGTAGGTGCAGGTTTAGGAGATCAGATAATCTCTACACAATAAAGTGGTTACTAAATGCCAGGTTTGGTGAGAGGAATGTGAAAGCCTTTTCTATTAGTCATTTTCATCATTTAATGTCAAGATTTTATTTCTTCTTTAAGGTTAATTATACCATAATTTTAAAGTATGTCACATTTAGTTTTTATGACATTTATAGTTGTTGTTTTTTTTTTTTTCAAAACTGAATGGTCCTTGTGCTCTCTGGGCTGGTTAAAGTCATCATTCAACCAAATTCCTTAGAAGTTGTAGAACACTAATAGAGAAATGCATGCAGATAAAAAAAGAAAATAGCTCTTGTATTTGCTTCACTAAGATTATAAATATTCTGAATTCAAATTATCTTGGCTTTACTATACTAATGCTTCCACTTATGTGTTTTGCCTCCTGTTTACTAAGATTGACTGTCTTCACATTAGAGCTTCAGCTATTTGCATAATATTACAGGCAAGACAGTTTAAGGATGGAACACATGCATTTCAGGTCAGACATGTTCAACTTCTGAGTTGTATGGGAGGAGGCGTATTTGGGCGTTGGCATCGTCCCAAGGGAGGATACTAACAAAAGTCCAAAAATATCCTCAGTGGCAATTTCACATTATTAGCAAGGCGTGTATCTGCAACCACTTGCCCACTAAACCTCATCCTTCTGTTGCTAATGGCCAGAAGACAAATCAGTAGTCTAAAAGAGGGTGTAATTGTAAGCGAGAGTGATGATAATCTGTATATTCAGTCGACACAACACAAAAAGGTAGACACCTGCTCTTTCTAAACAGAACATGCTGGCAGACCTGCAGTTGGCTTTGGATTGTGATTGCCAGTGACCAGGAATGGGCGTAAAAATAAATGAACAATTCCCAGCCACAAGACCCACCACACTCCTCCCAAAGTGGTACCACAGTTTATGTTGTGCCAACACTGTCCCAACAATGAGTAGCCTGACCTAGATCCGGTGTGGAGCTACATTTCAGTCTTCACGGCAGCATGTTGTCAGTTGATAACCTGGGAGGAAACATTTAGACCGACTGAACTCATTGGTTATTGGACTTCTCAAGTGTTTTATAGAACCGTGGCTCTCTGTACTGGTTGTAGAGGTTTTACAGATGTTTGTTAGCCAGCTCCTCCTTCGTGTTTACATTAATCACCTTCACCTGAGACACCTCAGCCT
The DNA here is from genome assembly GCF_000523025.1 of Cynoglossus semilaevis. Lineage (NCBI taxonomy): Eukaryota > Metazoa > Chordata > Actinopteri > Pleuronectiformes > Cynoglossidae > Cynoglossus > Cynoglossus semilaevis. The sequence continues at coordinate 17,049,085 of NC_024317.1, forward strand.
GCACCTACCCACCTGTTTTACCCACTGCCTTGATTTTCTGCTGCTTCCCTTGTGTGTTCCACCTTCGTCTTGCTAAATCAACACTTAAATAACAATAAACCTCACTCACTTATGTCTCGGTCCAATCAGTACTTCCGATACTGGTACCTATCCCCAAAAAATATACCGATCTAGCACCCAAATACCCCGCAGCCGCTTTTAACCTCAACCGCCTGAGCTCTGGTCAGCCAGTGTTCGTTGTTTTCCTCCTGTTGTTCAGTGTCTCAGTGCCCTCATTGATAATGTATGTAAGTAGGTCAATAATGTCGGCAGCTTTCAGGAATTTAATAAAATAAAAGCATTTTAATAAAACAGCTGAGGATGTCATTTATCAGTGAATGCACTGAGAATGATCTCTCTTCTCAGTTTAACCACACAGGAGATTAGATGAGGTGTTCAGTCAGTTTGGTTGACATCTATTTTACAACATTATGTGTATAAATGAAAATAGTGCTCAGTTGAAGTGACAACCTGTTCAATTGAAAGCAAGCTGGTTTTTTCTTTCGTTGTTTTTGTGTCTTACAGACAAATTTACATTCATTATCTGTGTGTTTAACCATAGCTGTCCTGATCCTCGTCTTCTGTTGACTCTAGTTTCTCTGAGCTCCTGTCAAGTCTCTGCAACAACTGTTTGAGGAGTCTTTATGCATGCCTCGGCTGCGTCGGCACACACACATACACTTTAGCCTGACAGTGATGTCTGTAGATTTTCTGGCCAAACCTACTGACAGCCCAGCTAAAAGGCTAGGTCAGTGTAGATGAGCTCTCTGTCTTTTTTTACCATTGAGTCCAGTTGTTGTAGATTGATGAGTCAATCGACCACCATTCAAACTTTTAGAAATCTTTTCTCCTTCACTATGCCGTAAGGAATGCTGTTTGGAACGACTATAAAAAATGTTGAGCACTTCAAAGACCTTGTTTCTCTCTTCTGTCTCGAACTATAGATGTTTCAATGATATCAACATGAACGACTGTGACTGGTGGTTGTTGTGTGTATCGTTGTATATTTATTATGTGTGCGTAGACAACTGCAGAGGTGAGCCATCATTGTGTTTCCCCCAGGACCCAGACATGATCAAAGCAGGTATACAAATACACACTGCACAGAGTAGAGAGAGGGAGGGAGACGGAGAACAAGAGCGGACAGGGGGAAAGAAGGGTTTGAGTTTGCTGCAGAGATGAAAGAGCATCAGTCTGCTCTAAAGCAGGGTTATTTGAAGGTCAGAAAGCCACAGCGATTACTTCTCCTCACTTAGCTCTGACCTGATGTGATTTGGTTTATTTATAAGGGCAATATGGATTATGAAAAAAATCATAATAAAGATTATTTTGGTCAATTTTAGACTCACTATTATTTGAAACTAACTGTTTGACCTTGAATAATGACCAGCTAATGTGATAGAGTAATCAAATATGGCAAAAGAAATTAACACAGATATTAATCAGAAATGTAGTAAATGTCCAGAATGTCTTAAACAAATACATTTATAAATTTAAAATAAAATGTATATAAATAAAATATGCAAAATAGAATGTACATTTCATCATAAATAAAATCCAAATAATAAATAAAATTCAAGAAGGCAGTACTTGAAATTGAAAAAGTAAAATGACTGACTGGTGTTGCTGCGCAGTACAGACATCAAGTACTGTGATATTTGTTTACTTTTTTTAGTTTCCTTATCGCTGCTTCTCCTCTTCATCTGTTATGGTTTTATCCTTTCAGCTTTTTTACAACATGTTCCAGACATCATAATCAAAGAGAGTGAATTTATATTTGGAGCAATCCTAAGTTCATTTGAATAAGGGTTAGTTTATGTTTATGTTAGAGCTGCTAACTAATTGCATTTTTCCTTCTGATTGATCACAGGGCAGCTGTGAATTAATCACAATAAATCATGGTTTTTGTGATTGTAATTAATCAAGATTAATCAAACTAAACATTTATAGAAAACATTTCTTAATTTTACAGCCTGACAGAGGAAGTCTGTAAGCCTGAGGACCAAATGACAGTCAAATGGTTGAAGATGAAGGTAGACCAAAGATAATAGGTTGCTTTTACACTAACAGAATATATTGTTGTTTCTAGATGATTCTGGGTTAACATTAGGGATGGATCCATATAACTTTTTCATGTCCAATACCAATACTGCAACAAGGGGTATCTGGTGATACAAATATCAATCCAGTTCCTTCTCCTGTCCTCATGCTGAGAGCTGCCGTTGCTGAGGTGATAGTGTCCCCGATTACTGCATGTCTCTAAAGGTTATGTTGAGCATTCAGGCTAAGGTATCTGATCACACGGGCTAGAGTTTTTTTTTCAATGTTCAAACCTGAAAATTTAACCAATATCAGACTGATACTGACCCTGAGTATTGGAATGTGCCACTCCTAATTATATTGGTGTTGCACGTTCTTTATGTTTAATGTCTGCAGTAGTCCACGAGGACCACTGTCAGCCAGGCTTGTCCAGACAGTAGATGCCTCTTCTGAATTTGAAGGGAAAATAAGCCTGAGGGCTTTTTTCATCTGCTGCACTAAGTTTTCTGGTTGACCACTGCCTCTTTGATCCTCGTTTCTTTGTGCTTTTCAAAAGAGCTTAGATGACACAACTTGAAACTCTTGAAACAGTCTTTTTTTTTTTTTAAATCTTTGTCTGGGAGAGACCTCTTTCTTTGCTCTGTCTTGCCTTGGTCATGTTTTCCTTTTTCTCATTACTGTTTTTTTTTAAACTGTAAATATGTTTTTTAAACATTTATAAATATGTTATGAATAAAATCTATTATAATTTATAGGGGTGTGTACTGGCAAGAATCTGGCAATATGATACGTATCGCGATACAGGGCAACAATAGAATGTACTGCAATATACTAAGCATAACAATATATTGTTTTTTTTAAACAATTTGTTTGTTGGAGATCTGTCAGCATAATAATCACACTATGCTGAACATCATGTTACTACAACTGGAACAGAGGTGTCTACATTTGTTCTCACTAGAGAAGAAATAAAAGGAAAATAACATGAACCAACAGCACAAATATTTGCATGTTAATTGTTATTAATATTGATACAGTACTGTAAAATATCAGTACAATAGCAGGAAATGAAATATAGCAATATTTCTGTGCATCAATATTTCCTTACACCCCTGATAATTAATAACATTTAACATTCAAAACCAGCTCTGAACTTTGACTTTTATGTGTATTCACTAAACTGTTGCCTATTTATGTCTGCTTTTGGCTATTGTCTCAGATTTGAAGAAAAACACCTGAGCTGCAGTGTCTCCTGAAGCATTTGTTAAGTATAGACCGATTTTAAAAAATGATGCATGCACACTTTTGTCAAACATAGCATCAAGTTCAGAGCCCAGCTTAAAGGTTTGGAAGATGAATGAAGTCATCAACCATCACCATCATGCACATTTTGGCTCTGTCTCTCTCAGAAAAATGAAAAGGACAGAAAAGGAGAGTTAAAGGTTATGAATCAGACAGGGGAATATAGAACACATCAGAATTAGGAAAGTTTGTCTGTGCCCTTGTCAGGATGAGTGATTAAGATATCTAATATGACGTTCAAAGCTGTAGAGCTAGCAAACCGGTAACGGCTCAATAGCACTTTTTTCTTACTCATCCTAGCGCGCTAATTAGCGTCTAGCTCTTTTTTAAAGGAGGGGGTTATTTATTTAAAAGGCTTGGAAGGATATAAAGGCACCTGCATCAATCATAATTACTTTGTTCATATTAAAATTAGCGAGAGAGAGAGAGAGAGAGAGAGAGAGAGGAAGAACACAGTCTCCTTCAGAGAGAAACAGGAGAATAAACGGGGCCTCAGGTGGACGAGAGAAAGTTACTTTGTGTGTGTGTCTGCGTACGTGTGTGTGCGTGGAAGAGCAAGGGAAAAGGGGTTGAGGTAAATCAATAAGTATCACTCCGGCTGATTGGACCTAATTAGAGACATGGAGAGGCATTCTGGACGAGCCGGCTGGAACTGGGTTGGCCAAGTTGTCAAAGCCATTTTAGACATTGACTTATTGCAGCAGAGAGAAAACACTGAGATTAGATGTAACGCCTGTGGGTGAGAGAGTGTTTCTGAGCGTGTCACAATGATGACTGTGTTCTAAGAAAAATACGGCCAGGTGAGCGTAACTGTTCCTCTGCCGCGTGATAAACTGGGATACAACAGCAATGATAATCACACCGAGCTTATCATGCACATACGTTGCAAATGGCAAACAACATTCTTCATCACACAGCACCACAGCTGTCAGCTGCTGGCTGTGCAGCTGCAGAGGTCTCCCAAACAAACATTTAACAAAATGTCTGACTTATTGGGGGTTTAACTTGGGTTTTTATTTCTTCTCTTGCGTTTTTGCGGCTGCATCTGCGCGTGAATATGTGCCAACATTTTAATTGTTGTGATTGTGGTTGGGAATAATCACTTGTGAAAAGCTTATGTAATGACAGTGTGTGCCCAGAGGATGTGTTCCTGCAGACCTAAAGAGCTAATCACTTGTGGAGGATGTGTTCCTGCAGACCTAAAGAGAGGAACAAAGATTGACTCACGTCAGTGTCACATTGTTTAGAGGTTGGTTTCAGGTAAACGTGTCTCTGTTTCCCAGTTTGACACAGGGAGTGGAATCTAGTTTTCATAGAATGGCTACTCAGAAAGTTCATTTTGCAATTTTACTAAAATCACAGATCTCAGACAGTTGCCACCAGGTTAAAAACAGTTAACAGTTATAACAGTTAATATTTTCTCGTGTAATATCTGTGGTTTTCACATTTTCAATAGTTTTCAAATAAGCTACTTTTTAATTCTTATGTAATCTCCCATTCTGTCCTTTTTTTATCTTATCTTTGTTAAACCTATGATTCTGAGAATTTTATAGAAAATGTTTAAGTGAAATCAAATGTTGTATTCAGGCACATATTTTTATTCTTTGTCATACGACCAACAATTCTTTTAAAGCCTTGACCCATGAACCTTTTTAAATCAGGTAGTTTGAAGCCTTATTGCATTAGGAATACATTCAGCATTAGCAAAAATTAACACTTACAATGTCATCAATTGCTTCATACATTTGAAAGGAGAATTAAGGACATGTATAATTTGAGTATATCATATCAGAAGCGTATCCTGGAAGTTCCGCATATGGGATGGATTTCTGGTTTGCAGGAGTTTTTCAGCCGTAACCCGGTGTGTCTTCTGTCTGGAGGAGCAGAGTCTAGGATCTTAGAGTAAAAGTATAAGAGGAACGTTAAGGCGTCAGTACAGAAACAGAGAAAAGGCAGAATAAAAGTGACTGTGATGCTTTCAGAGGCAACACAGACAAACCTTTATTGTGAAAGTTTGGAGAAGTTTGTGTCTTCACAAACGTCTGCATCGTGTTTTTAACTTTTTTGTTAGCTGAGGTAAAGTGGACACACTGGTTTTATTTACATATTTATCTTTTATATAAAGTTGAATCTTTCTCTACATATTGTTTACAATGATGCAGAGTGAATTGTAACTGTTGAAAACTTAAATAAAAAAAACAGATTTCAAACATTTTTAATTAACAGCATCAGTCTAATATGATGTTTGTTTGATTTTCTTTGGTTTTTGGCCCAGGGTTGATAGAAATGTTTTAGATTTGTAAGTGTGTGATTTGCACGGGTAAGCTTTACCTTTAGAAAATAAACCCAAGAATGACAAAGTAGAAAAGACTGTAGTGACTCAGGAGGGACTTGACATCCAGACACAGCCCTGCATGTTTACTTCAGCATATCATGTATATATATATTTATGACACACACATGCACTGATAAATACAAAACACACATGATATAAGAATGAGAGGCATAGGCAGAGAACACGGAGCACAGAAAATGACCACACACTTGTGGACAATGTTAGTACAAACCTAAACAAGGTAAATTATTTAATTTAACATTTCAGGGCCCGTGTGATCCACTTCATTTGTAATAACAGGCCCACAGGGACTGTTAGAACAAAATGTATCTTTCCTCAATAATTACTTCTATTTACATGCCCTGAACTAATCTTCTTTTAGTTCTTTTTTCTTTTCAATTATTTTGATATGAAATTATTCTCTAAATTAATATACAGAGAACTAAAGGGATTCGACGTAATTTTTTTGATAGTAGTTATGAAAGAGCGCTTTTATGGCTTGCTTAAATAATTATGTAGTGCAGTTGGAAGAGAAACACTGCCCTCTTTAGGCTAATTCAAGTAAAAAGTAAAAGGGGATTTATTTTACCACCCTGGATTATGTTTTATGTTCTGCTTCATTTTCGCTGCATTTCTTTAACGTTCGTTCGCTAACAGTAACATATTTGCTAATGACTAGGCACTATAGACATGTTTCTGCTAAACCTACTTTTTAAATGGTTATGTTTTCCATACTTGTTTCTCAAAACAAGTATGGAAAAAAGTATGGAAAAACAAGTTCTCTTGTTGTTTTCGTTCCTTTTCTTTTGGATAAACAACTGGTCTCTGGCGCCCCCTGTTAGTGCAGATGTTGACATTGCTGCCTTTTACTAACCATTCATCATCTACCGCTTATTCTATTGCCGGGTCGCCTATTCTGTTGTCTCTGTCTGAGTAAATTGCTTTTTCGTAACATTCATAGCAATCTCTATTTCAAATACCAAAATAGAAAAGAGGAGACGCTGGTGAATTCTTCATCCCACACTTATTCAGATGAACTGTAAACTCAGCTTCTTCACTGCCAAATGCTGTGAAAACAAATATGTTTGAGGAGTGAGATTGAGTTTGTCCTGCTGATAATTTTGTTTTTGTAAAATGCATCAAGTACTTAATTATTTTGAATTTTTAAAATAGCATTAAAAAACCCTCAAACTAAAACATGTTTGTAATCACAACGGTCCCCCTGCTGGAGTATAGATTATAAACCACATGTGAGTTAGAAAACTGTCTTTTGGCATGTATTCAAAAAATGTAAATTGAAGTAAACCATGTTTGATTACTTGGATTTGTCCACTCCCAAAAATCTTTTTTTGCGGTTGTCACGAACATTTTTGTTTCTCAGTTGTGAATGATAGAAAAATGGTGCTTGTGCATTTTTATATGGAGCTTCCAATAGTCATTTAGAGTAATATAGGGTAGTAACAATATTTTATTATTGTACAAAAATGTCTTTAATTCTGTGTGAGAAAATTTCACAGTAAGGCAAAGCTTCAGGGAACGTACTACAATTTATCTTTTCAATAATAATTTTTATTTCTAAAAGAAGGTAAAGCTTTCTTTTTAAACAGATTCTTATGGTTTGTCAGGAAAAACTTGTGTCTTTTTCAATAATTTTATTAAACTAAAGATTATTAAAGGTAATTATAAATTAACATTTGCTGATGTGTAACAGAAACAGAAATCGAGAAAAAAAATTGATCAGTGTGGTACAAAGTATTTGAGATGGAAACCTGTGAAAGAACAAGTGGGCGGATTGTGGCCCAGAAGTAAATATTAAAAACCAAAGCAAAGCTGAAACAGATCTGTTTTTATATCATGGTTTACTTTATTCTAAAAGAAACAGACTGGTTAATTTTAAATAAGATGGTACACAACATAAACAGGGTCAATATTAGAGACAAAAACCTGTGGAAAAAATACAATTAGAAGGCTACTGTATTTAGCACACGGGTGTTCTTTAGTACAGAAGACGGAACAGTACAGTTTATCGGTTGGAGTCAGAAATACAACGACTCCAACATTCACACCAAATCATAAGGCAGGTGACTAAACAACGTGAATGTGCCCAATATATCCTGAATCCAGGCTAGCAGTGCATAGGATGTATGTCTGTGTTCATTAATAACTGGCACTGTATAGTATAGCTTTAATACAGAATCAAATCTAAAAAATAACAATTGAAGAAAAAGAAAATAAAGAGTGTAGACGTGTGTGTGGATGGACAGAATGAGAGACTACGAAGAACTCATGTGGTCAAAAACATACATGTGTTACAAGATTCGGTAGTGAATCATTGTTTATGTAGTGAAAAACAAAAAAAAACATTTACATTAGGTGGTATATACACTTGGGCATTTTAACATATTATAGAAAACATACCCTGAATGACTGTCTCTCCTAAAGTCAGCAAAACAGACAAGATGCAGATGTCAGCATTCTAACATTATATTTAATCTAATTTATATTATTTCAGGACTATGTTGCTGCAATATAGTTGAACGATTGCTGTTCATAAATCCCATCTTTAGTGTTGTCTGTTTTGAATTCCTCAGTAAGTTGTCACAACCTAAGCCATGGTAAGGCCTGAAGACTCTCCCAAACTACAAGTACTGCTCCCTTTTCTCAGGTGGGGTACTTTTAACATTTGCTCTGCAATTCAAGAGGGAAAAAACATGTTTCAGTCAACATCCACAGTCACAGAGAATGAAATAACCCAAAAAACATTTACAAAAAGCACCCAGAGGTCATTGGATATAAGTGAAGTCATCGCTCAGTGCAACAAACCGTCTCAACGTGTTGTTAGCAGGCAAACGGGACGAAGAAGGTTTACAAGCTAAGATGAGGTCGTGTCATTTTCTTGAGGAAGAGGTTTGATAAGACGTCCTTTAATTTCAATTTTTATTGTAAGGGATCGGAAAGAAATGATTGTGTTAAAATTTAGTGGTGCACAAATTACAACACAAATGAGGCGTCTGCTACAGAAAGTCCAATTTTTGATTTGAAAGGCTAAGTATAGTGGAGAAAAGGTAGACAGTGGTTTGACAGTCGGACAGTCCTCGACAAAAAGGCAGGGGCTGATCAGTCAGGGAAACTAGTTTCACTCAACAACTCTGCCCTGAATTCAGAGGAGAGAAGAAGAAAGTCGGAGAAGAACAACATTAGAGGACAGGAGGGAAAAGAGACATAGTGTATTAAGACCGCCCACATTCTCACTACAATGGCTGAGTGTTGAAAAGACTGTTAGCTGCTAGACCACCGTACACAAGAACACAAAGCAAAGTGAAAGAAGTGACAATGTCAGCTGGGAGGGAATCATGGTCAACGATTCCATCAGAATCTACAGCATAAAAAAAGATTTGATTTCCAAAAATGAAGTCACATTTCAGTGGCTGAATGCAACTCAGCATTATTTTCAAACCTTTACCAGAAAGACAAAATGTGATGCTTTTGTGCTAGGAGTTAGCTTATTTATTTATGTCACTTATTTTAGCTTAGTTTACACATTAGGGGGAAGTCGTTCTCTTAGTAATGCTGCTATAGGCTTAGACCGCTGGTGAAACATTCATGATCACTAGTGTGTGCTGTTGTTGATCCAAAGAGTGGCTAATCTGTATTATTCTTTAAAAAAAAAAAAATATATATATATATTCATGTTTATTTTTTATATATTATACTATTTAATTTAATTTGTATGTAAAATATAGTAGTTTGTATTACTGTTTAAATTCTACTTCCATTCTAGTTTTGAATACCTTAGGATGAATCAACACTTCTACGTGTGTAGAAATCAACTAAAACAAAAAGATAAATATCTTCATTATGTGTTTTTATTTTTGACTAATGGTAGAATTGCAAATTTAGCGTCATAGACTTTTTTAGTGACCTGTAGAAGGTGCGGAGAGATTTTTTCAGTTCTTCAGAGTAGCCATTGTCCTCGACAATATTCATCAGTCTACAGTCCCAGTTGTCAGCTGTAAACTGACTGACTACCCTGTGCTGTGAGACTGCTCCATATATATGTATAAATATATTCTACTACAATGTGAGCAAACTGTAATTCCAATGTACAAAGGACACGTGGACTACTCTCTAAAGAACCTCTGCACCACTCCCCCACTTTAACAATAACAGAACACACTTGGAAAAATCCGTAGAGAACAAACGACAAGAGGAAGTAGGACTGGGAAACAAAGGGGACTGGGGTCTTTTCCAAGAAAAGTAAATGGCTTTACTCTCTGGAAAAGTGAAGGAGAACCTCTTTAAGCAATACAAACGGGAGCAGTGAGGGAAAACTCAAGAGCAAATTTAAACCTAATTGGAATTTTATGTCTCCTGGAGGCAGAGCTTTTTATCACAGTCATAAAGGCACTGGGACTAGAGTCTCTACAGTCCATCTGCTCAGTCTTATTTACAACCTAGACGTAACAATGGAGTCAGAAAATTAACCAGTATCTAGCAGACAATTATATGGACTGTACTGTTACTGTAACAGTTTAGTTACAGATATTATTGAATGGAAGGTTTCGTGGATATTTTATTATTTTTCTTGTCACATTTGTGTGGACCATCTACAACATGTATTAGGGCCACAAAACTGATGTTTCTCTACTGAAGAAAAGTATAACTTCAATTTTTAATGTTGTGAAATGTTAAATGTTTGTAGTTTACGTGAACACTTAACAATAAAGTTATAACAAAAATAACTTAAATGAAGCTTTATGGTTAACTTCTGAAGGATATACTCTGCTCTCCAACACCAATTCAAATGACCAAATACTTTATTTTAACTTGTACAGCTAAGATGGATGTATGTTCTTTGTGGGTTTTTTTTTTTAGTTGTTTTTTTTTGTGTTGGTTTTTTTTAGTACTGGACTTGAGCTAGCAAAAAGTCGTAGTACCAAGTTTGTTCTCTCTCTTTTTGAGTGGGTAGGGTGGGATTGGGTGGGGTTTACACGTACTCCCTGGCTGTGGAAGGCTGTGATTGGCGATAGTATTGCTGTCCTCGAATATCGTCTTTGGAGCAGGAACAACACAGCAGGGCGCCACCCAGTGCTGTCAGACTGGCCGCGGCCCAGCCCACAAACAGGGCTGAGCCAAACTCATACCTGCAAACATAACAAGGAGGAGCAGTTACTGGACAGGAAGCAGTTTTGTGGTAGGGTTGAATACACAGAGGGACTCACTCCATTCAAAGAACAAGTTATTTTGTATGGATATACAAGTTAATCTGTGATTATCACATTAAGGCAACACATTAATTACCACATTTATGTTTTTTATTATTATTATAGTTAGCCTGTTTTTCAGTTCCATAATGCCTGTTTATCAATAAGATAGTTTGGGTTGAGTTTAGGTAAAAGTTGTCGAGTCAGGCAGAACAATTTAATATTTCCACTAGGTGGCGGCAAAGCTGTCTTTCTTCAATTCCTGCAAGTATATCAGCCTTGTATTGAACTAAACAGAACTAAATGGAATAACATACTTTTCTTTTATATCTACCAGCGCTCCATTTGCGATCTACCCTGTGGTAACCTTGTTCTACGGTCAAAAATGTCTTCGATTAACGGCACTGAAAATCGATTTTCATCATAGCACAACATACCTGGCATTAGGTGGCGTATTTGGGTTGAAGAACAGATAAGACACCTGAGTAGCATACCAAGACACAGACACCACAGTACATAGTCCTGTAGAAAAAAAAACTAGTTATTTCAGCAAATGTAAAGTACTGCTCATACTAAATAAGAAAATACTGTCAACCAATGCTAGTGCTTCTGAAATGACCACTTCCTGTTTACAGCAAGGACTCTAATTACACATAAATAGGAAAAAAATATTTTGGTCATAAACACCAAACCACAGCAGGACATTCCTCTTCAACATATTTCCATGTAGAAACCAAATTAATTCTCTGCAGAAATCCCACCTGCAAGCAGGAAGAGGGCGCCGCCGGTCACAGCAATCCGCGTCTTGGTGACTGGGTTGTTATCACCCACCTTGGTGCACTTCATACCGACCACGCTGACGATGATGCCGATGAAGCCCAACAGCACTGACACCACCATTAGAGCTCGGCATGTTTGTATGTGAACTGGACAAGACAAAGGAAAGGCACAAATAAACAGTCGTTACAATAGGGAGAAAAGTAGAAATATTGAGGGTGGGAGGAGGAGGAGGAGGAGGGTGGTAGAGAAGAAGAGAAATTACATAGTCTTTTAGTTCATTCCTTGGAATTAAAGTGGACATTTTCTTGGCATGTGAGTGATATTCATCAGGGGATATGTGGTTTAAACGTCATGTGTGACTGAAGCAAAACCACATGCATTTTTGACCGACCAATCATTAGTCAGAGTTTTCCACAGTCCTTATTTAAACAACAGGGTTCTGACTGTCCAGAGGTGTTTAGGATCTTAATTTACCCTTAAATCACCTCTAAAAAACATTTGAGTGCGGCTTTGCCTTCTAAAAAATCTGAACTGCAGCCCACACTGGCCTCAGCACACACGGCGTAGTGGGGCGGACATATTTACAGATATTTACATACTCATAAACGTGTCTTTCAGTGCACAATATCTACACCACCAAACCATTGCTGTAGGTGTAATATCACAGATTCACA
>NC_024317.1:17061496-17067026 GCF_000523025.1 Cynoglossus semilaevis
TGCCTTACATGTTTTACACAGTGGGATTTGGTCACAAAGCATGATTGTTTTCACAGGGCTGTCACCGACACTACAAAACACTGGTGTCAACTTCACACACAAACATGCTGTGACCGGAGCAATGCTGGGCATTTTATCAGACTGTCACCATCTAGATGATGTTTTCAGTTTCATAACTGCGACGAAACTGCTGAAATACAGAAGAGGGAAGAAAACGGTGTGTTTTCTTAACTAATCTTTGACGCTGATATAACAATATTAGACAGAAATGTTTGACCCTGACAGTAGAAATCATCTGTCATTGACAAAGATCCTTCTACAGTTATCAAAGCTTCACAGTTGTGGAACACTTTAGAGTCTGAGCTCAAAGGACCAATGGTGAGAGAGGGAGGAGGATAGAGAGACCTTTAGAGTGACTCATTGATCCGAAGCTCCTTTTTATCTGAATGGTATTCAACAGAGGTTGGTTTGTTTTTTTTTCTTCTTCCTCTGTGTCGTCTGTCTTTGCCCTCAGTTTCAGCCTCTGCCCTCTGACACACTCTGACACCTTGTGACACTTCTTCAGCCAACGGAAATCTCTCCCTCAGATCACACAGATTGAGGAGAACATTTAAAGCAGGACGAAGAGAGGGATTGGGGTGAGTGGCCACGCCACCACCGCCGTTCCACTGCCAAGGTTGGCAGTGCCAGCCACAGGCTTTCAAAGAGCGTTCTGTGTATGTGTGTGTGCGTGTGGGTGTGTGGCACTACACAATGGGACTGTGTGGTCCCTTTGTGTAGTGCCACAATGTCACTGGTGACTTTTATTGTGCATTAAACACTAGGACGACATTTAAGTGTAATATGACGGCCTTTGACAACAACTCACTGTAATTAAAATAATAATAATAGAAACCGATATGATGCTGTATGTCCTGTGAGTGTCCTTTTAGTCTGAACTGAATGTAAATGACATGGATAGCAACATAACATGACATTATTCAAACAATTTCAGTTATAACTGCCACTTAAAAATAATAGATTTTCAAATATACATTATTTATATATTATATATATAAATTTAAATATATAAATTTCAGACTTGTTTTCTCATTTCAAGTATTATTTAAACAGCCACAAAACCAGGTCGATCTACAAAATGATGACTTTTTGGCAAATCTGAATCAGATCTAAAATCAGAACTTTAACTTTGATATTATGTGTGATTGTGTGATACAGATTCTATCTTTGGATTTCTTTTTTATTTGATTATTTTTACAATTATTTGTTGATAATTGCTGTTTCAAAGAGGTGTCATTTCAGCACTAGCATAACAGCTAACCTCCAAAATGACCTATAATATCTCATATATGTTCCCTCCCATAAGAGAACAGTACTACACAGCTGCGCATTCCTTACAGTTGCATAAGTGAAACAGTAGAGAGCAGCACAGTCAGGTGAACAGAAGTCGACTTTGTCACATGCTGCTCCTGCTGTGAGCGCAGGGGAAAGGAAGTTTTTTTTTTTCCATTTTCATTCAGAGTTAAACATATGAGAAAAACAACAGTATTTAACACCGCACCACACCATAGATGAACTGATCCGTCACATGATATGTAGCTCTGCTCTTCAGTTTCTCAAGCTCCCGTCAAACCCAAATATCTTAGAAAAAGTCTTTTTTTAAGGTTTAATTCTACAATGCTAACAGTGTGTGCAGATAATTTTTGCTTTGTCATTTTAAATGAACAAAAAAGCATTTAAAAAAAAAATATAATAATATATAATTACCTAAATGGCAAAATTAAATTATTATTGACATTTAGTCATATACAATTGGTGGCCATATTTGGTGGTTTTCATGAACAAAAATTTGCCCCCGGGCCTTGACTTTGAACTCCATGCTTTAGTGTTTTTCTTTAATAGGCGAACTTGCACTCACTGGGTGTGTTTATGGATAAATGGAACAATGTGTGCGTGTGTGGAAGACAGAAGACATTCTGAGCATATCTTTGGTGTTTGGCTTTACACTGCTCTTTTCTTCTACCAACAGTCTCTATTCATCTACCAGGACAATACGCCGTTCTTGTCGCCGAGAACCAAAGGAGATGGAACATCAGCACAGGACTCCACAGCAAATGTTGTAATATAATCAGTCACTTGGACAACGTACCTCGTATGTTTTCCGAGGAATTTGTGCCACATCCATAATTGTTGAAACACAAATCATTCCAAACAGTGGGTTTATTTGTTTGGTGAAAATAAATCTTCCACCCACAGAGCTTTTCATTAAAATCTCTAATGAATAAATACATGGATGATTGAAGGAGCCACTAAATGAAGTGATTTATTCCAGGGGCCATTCATTATGAGTCACTGGCTCCTACTCACTGATTTCAGATGACAAGACTCTAACATACTAATCTAATTCATGCCTTGACTCCACATTCCTGACCCCCTTCCTTTTTCTTGCACATAATGTTTAATGATGTTCTGGAGTTTTTGTTGCCCGCACTCAGCACCATCAAAGATGTGAATGTCAGTAATGTTAGATTTACAGCTGGTGAATTTAACACATCCCAGAACAGGAAGCCTGGGGAGTTGTTTTCTTCCTTCTGTTTTTGGCTGGTTCAAATGTGGGGCCAAATGAAAGGGTCAGTGACAAGAGTGGAGATTTGTAATCCATCTTTAAAAACATTTTAAAGAATAAAAAATTTAAAAAAAGTTAGACCAATATTGCTGTTAAACATCTTAAAATGCAAAAAGAAATCCTATGTAGTCACATCACAGAATGGAATATTAAATGATTAGAATTGACACTGTTACTTATTTGGTGTACAATACAGTTAGGAAGTTATTGAGTTAAAGCTTAACAGTAAATTATTAGAAGATTCTTTTTATAATCATAATCCTGAATGAAAGGAAGACGTTGCTCAGTAGTAGACAATGTCCAACTGTACTTACTGTCTAGAGAGAGCATGGAGTCAAAGATCTTGCACTGCACCTGTCCTGTACTTTGAGATGCACAGCTCATCCACAGACCTTCGTACAGACCCACAGCTGTGATGATGGCATCACCTGCATAGGACGACTGTTTCCACTGGGGTAAAACAGTGGTGGAGATGATGCCGATCCAACCTCCCAGTGCCAGAAAGTAACCCAACAGCTGCAGACCCGAGTTGGCCATTTGATCTAGTTGTGCTTTACTAAATCTAACTCTGTCTGATTTCTCTTCTCCGTTCTCTCCTCAGTGTGTCTGCAGTCACTTCTTTTGGTGTGTTGTCTTCTGAAGAGGAAGCACCTGCAGGAATCTTCTGTTTGGTTTCACTCGTCTGTTCACTGCCCTGACCCTCTGAGCATCTCCTTCTGCCGCTCTGCTTCAGCCTTCATATGTCGACGTCCACTCCTTGTCCTTGTGTCTCCTGGCTCGTCTCAGCGGGGGGACTGACTTGATACTTCCCTGAGAACGGTCCTCCGTGGTAGGTTGGTGGTCAGTTGTTCAGTTCAACAACCTCTTGTTGCTGCATGGCTTCTTCCAAGTCTCTCTTTGTCTCTGCTTTGCTGTTTGCTGACTTCCACATCTACAGCCGTTCTCTCTGCTCTGGACCGCAGTGGCTCAATGAGGAATAGCAAAAAAAAAGTTAAAAAGAAAAAAAACACAACACAAAAGTACTGGTTGTAGGCTGACCACAAAGAGATGGAGAAGAGAACTGCTCTGTGATTGGACCTCCCAGTATTGTAGGAACACCCACTGGAAAGAAGGAGGGATGGCCTGGTTGGATAAAGAGCAAATCTGTAAGGAGGAGGCAGAAAAGGCCAAATATGTCCACGGAGGGCAAACAAGGCAAATGTTTAGGCCAATAACAACATATATATATATATATATTGTACTCATTGTACATTGACATTTTGTCTGTTTTTTATGTAGATGCTCTGATCCCTTGGTGGCGCCTTGTACCAGCTGTGTTGGGTCTGTCTGCTTCCTGTTCCTGCCGTCTGCTGTGTGAGGTTATTCTGTGTCATCACACTCACCTGGTGCTATGGGTATATATATCCCTCTCTCCTTCACTCTGTCTTTGTGGGATCATTGTTTGTGGCACTGTTCATTGGTCTGGGTGTGTGCTGTGTTTGGAGTCCATGCCTTTTGACCAAGTGAGATTTTGTTGTTTTTGTTGCTTTGCGTTGATAAATATATATTTGGTTTTGAACCTGACTCTGAACTTAATCTTCAGAAAATTAAAACAAAAAACAAAAAAAAAAAACAGATGTGGAGATACATGTGATCTCACTAATCCGGAACCAAGCCATGTGCACATAAACACACACACTTTGTGAGTGTGTTTGTGTCTACATGCATGCCTACTGTACACCCTGAGTCTTTGGATATGCAGTGTGATCAAAGCTCAGTCAGCTGAGCCCAAGAGGTAAAAACAATTTCTGAAGAAGTTTCTGTTAAAACATAACAACAGAAGTCAAACAGATTTTTTTTCAGAGGTTTAGAATAAGACATAGTGAGAATATTGTACCTTTATCCCATCTCAATTTCCTGCCATCTTCTGACAATTTCATCAGAGTGTAAACAAGTGTCTGTGGTTTAAGTCGAATCAATTACTTTAAACTATATATACAATAACATAACAAAGCAATTGTCAGATATTTTATAATTTATTTGTCATTTACTGTAGATATTGTAGATACTAGTTTTATCTCAAAATTACATGTGTATTGCTATGTATTTTTACCTACTGATTTGTCCCAGAACAAAAAAAAGGAATTTCAAGAGTTTTTTTTTATGCTAATTTGTTTTACTTTATTTGTGTAACTTAAACAAAAACTGCCAAAAGCAAACAGATGCACATTATGAAACACTATTTGCTTGACTCTCATGTGTTTATCAGAGTTCGTCTTCACTTGTCAAAGATAAACTCTGGCATTTCTATACAAGGCTTCCTCAACAACTCTGATTCATATGCTCAAATGGACGGAGCAACATAACGGTAAGTTAGCTTAACGTTTTTAGGTGATATACCATGTTTGTAGTTGAGCTGTGATATGCAAACTGTTGATTGCAAACTTTTTTTTCCTGATTTCTATTGTCTATTGTCAATTGTTGAAAATAAATTCAACATTTTATCTATTCTGCATGTTTCTCATCAAATAAAAGCATTTTGAGAAATTTCTTAGAATTTTTGTTTTTTAAAAAACAAAAATTCACATACGTTGGTCAGACTGAAAAATTATGATGAAAATATTTGGAATTTGTTTTTCCTAAATATATTTTCTGCATGTTTTTCATAAGTTGAGAGCATTTGAGAGAATTTTTTTTTTTTTAAATTGAGAAGGAAATCATCAATTCGGCTTTTTTTTTTTTTTTTTTTGGAAAATCCTTATTTCAGGTCATGTTGGTCTGAGGCTAAAATTATGATGAAAATGTTTGAAAATAATTGATCAAAATAAAGAATTTAGATACATTTTTTGTGGCATAAACCTGCATTTTATGGCATTTCTAGGCACTTTTTTTTTGTGAAGCATTTTAAGGCATTTTTGGGACTTT
>NC_024317.1:17067126-17068960 GCF_000523025.1 Cynoglossus semilaevis
AATCCATAAAAATATAAAGTCCCAGAACATACTATTTCATACTGACCTAAAAAGTCTCAGTAGAAAAGAACCATCACATTCTGCCACTGTTGTTTAAATTCAAGTCAAAGATTTCACAGAGGAATAAGCAGCAGCTTTGGAATATCTGCAAGAGAAATAAGGGTGAGAGGTGAAGGGGGGACACAGCAGACGGTGGACACAAATGTTAATACAGGCTTCTGGCAACCTGATCCTCCATGACATTATAACACAGACTGGCAGAGTCTATTAGCCTGGGATTATACTTCTTATGTATGTAGTCTGGGAAACTCTATATTTTAATGTGTAATTCTATAATTAGGAAAAGATACATTTAACTGTATACAGAAGGAAAAGGAGTGAGAGGAAGGTGAGGCGATGCAAAAGTATTTGTATATTTTCAGTTCAAGATAACTCAATGTGCGTTGCATTAAAAAACATAAACAACATTAAAATAATAATAATAAAATAAAAATAAATGAATAAATAAAGGGGAGACAGAATACAACACATCAACAGATTAAATATAATTAACACAATTATTTGTGTTAAAAAAAGTTCACTGATTTCATAGCTCAAGTGCAACCCACTGAATTTGACAGTAAATAAATCCCAATTATTTGTCATAACTTACAGAATATTATTGTTAAACATTTGCCAGAAACACACACAGTACAGGTCATACAGTTGACATTTATGAGACAGTCACATGTGTGCAGTTAGTAGCTGCAGCAGGGAGTGCACTGTGGTGCTCCCTCCAACTAAATTTAGTGTGACAACACTAGAACATCACATCAATGAATCATTTATGGCATTGCCCAGGACTAAATGGATAAAAACATTGCAGCTGGCATGTAAGCCCCAACCCCCCAGTGATGATTTCAGATGAAGAGATGCTCGCAGCAGAATAGCTAATTGCTACAAGTGCAAACATTGTGGCCCCTGGTGTCAAGAAAACTAGGGTGGTGTAGGGGGCGTAGCTTCCCCTTCAAAATGAACACGGTCCACATTGAGAAATCCACATCAAGAGAGCACGAGAGAGATACATACATATAAATATCTATATATGTGTATATATATATTATTCAAAGAGAAAAATAAAATACAATTAAATGTATTAAAGTTAAATAAAATTTAACTGAAAATGAAACAGGAAATTGGATTCAAAGAAACTCTTTATGCCAATGGCACATTTCGAATCAATCAAATCACTTTTTCCTAAATTTCTAAAAAAAAAAAAAAGTATACTATTTATATATAGTACATAGTACTATTTCAAAATACGTACAAATGATATGCAGTCTCATGCAGTATTGGTTTAAAAAAGAACAGAGAAAAGAGTTAAAGGTGTTTTGTTAAATTGCTCGTATCGTAACAGAACCAATCCTACAGTAGGCACCTATCAGTGTCGCTGCATTGCAGCGGTGTGTCGTTAGTTTTGTTTGTGCGTACATAAACCTGTGACACAACGTAATGCTTATTACTTCTAATTTGTTGACAGCGATAAATATAAAGGGTAAACTACTTAGGTGGTTAGAAAAATCACTGTTGTCATGGTGAAATATTACTGATTTAAAATAAATCCTCGGCCCACAACCTTCTACACAGGACTGAAGCATGTTTTCATGGTGCCATTCGAGAACTTTTTTTCTTTTTCTTTCGGCTTTGTCCCTTTTTCAGGGGTTGCCACAGCGAATCATTGTTTTCCATCTCTCCCTGTTCTCTGTATCTTCTACTCTGACTCCAACTATCTGCATGTCCTCCCTCACTACATCCATATATCTCCTCTTTGTCTCCTCCCTGGTAGCTCCATCTC
>NC_024317.1:17069176-17074191 GCF_000523025.1 Cynoglossus semilaevis
TTAAACCATACATCATGGCTGGGCTCACCACCGTCCCGTAAACCTTTCCCTTCACCTTAGCCGACACTCTTCTGTCACAGATCACTCCTGACACTTTTCTCCAGCTGTTCCATCCTGCCTCATGGTGCCATCAGAGAACGAGGAATAAAAACACTTTTTGGCCAAGAGGTCATCTGTGTTTGTCCTATAAAGACAAGCATTCTATGGCAACAATATCGTTAAGGTGTTGGTTAATAAATTCAAGGTGATGCAGCTGGGTGACTTCTGATTTCCGGGCATCTGTCAATAGGATACAGAGTACAGATAAATGTGACGCAAAAATCAGATGAGCTCCATGTCAAAATGTTCACCCTTATGTTTATGTAGAAATAACAAATGCTTTGATGCAGGGCATTTAAGCATTATTAAAAAAAATATTTTTATATTTAATATAAAATCTACATAAAATATTGATTATTTAAGGCACCGATCATCAACTGCCAAACCAGCTAATCCGACCTGCAATTGGATTCCAAAATTGTGACGCTCGTGAAGAGAAACTATTTATTGTCCACATTATTTATGACCCTATTTAAAAAGGAGCATCACCCATAGATGAAACACTAACCCAATTTTTTATATCTAAACTTGAGTTTTTAAATAAAATAATAATAAAAGATAATTTCAAAAATGAATTCAAGTAGAAAAGTAAAAATACAAGTAAATAGAATATTATAAAAAAATTACAAAATTGAAAATAAAACTGGAAATAAAAGCTAATGAATGAAAAGAAGGAAAATAAAGAGGAAAATATAAAATAAAAAAAGTAAAAATGCACTAGTTTGACTGAATATGTAGCATCTCCTTTACTATGTTTAATAGTTATTTTTTTCGTACATCAACCACTGGTCAAAACTAACATACTATACAAATAGTTTTATGGAAACCTTTTCCAAAAAAGTTCTCAACAATGAATACAAATGCATAATTTGCCATAAAATACCTGACTGTGTATTTTTTTATGGTTAAAATAATCAAAATTTGTTTTGGTAATAGTAACATACTACACTAATAATTTCCTGAAATAGTCTTCACAATAAAGGTTTTTCAAAAATGAATAAAAATGCACTAATTTGCCTTAAAATACATAGTAATGGCCATTTTCATGGTTAAAATGTAGAAAAAATATACTTTTTTGTACCTCAAACCTTGACAACAGTAAAATAGTATAATAATATTTTCCTGAAGAAAACTTCAAAAATAAAACATTCTCAAAAATGAATAAAAATGCACTCATCTGCCATAAAATACATGTCTATGTCTTTTTTATGGTCATAAGGATATGCTTTTTTGGTACGTCAACAATAATTTACTGTATTAATATTTTCCTGAATATATTTTAAAAAATGAAAATTTCTTGAATAAAATATAGAGCAATGACCATTTTTATGTTTTAAATTCAAAAGACTATATATTTGATTCCACTGACCTTTCATTACACAAACAATACTGACACCAAGGACGATTACAGTTGTTATGTGGTAAAAGCAGCACAACATTTGATGGAAGAGCAGATTAATCTCTAATTCCAACAATGATATGTTAAGACTCTAAAACCGTGGCTGCACTCAGCCTCATTACTATACAGCAGGGATAAACCTGGCTCTGGAAACCCATGGAGTCTTGCCCAACTGAAAGAGCTGGAGCAGAGCAGATGGTGTTTCACTGCCATCACAGGCCGAGCTGAGATTAGCCGATGTGATGGTGAGGGGAGGAGGGGGCAGAGGAGTGGTGGGGGGCTTTATATGGGGAGCTCACATCTGTTTGGATTATCCAAACTGAGGGAAAGATGAGAGAATGGTAGTGGAGGCTGAGCATTTTCCACAGGAGGGGAATGACTGAACCAGCAGAGCAACACAAAAATCTATGCAAATCTACTCAAATATATACTGTGTATATATATATATATATATATATATATGAAATAATGAAAGAAAGTTATTTGTTGGGTTATCCACCTACTGTATGTCTGACATCCATCCATCCGCCCATCCATCGGTCTGTCCATCTGTCCGTCCGCCCATCTGTCCATCCATCTTTCTGTCCGTCCATGCAGAACAAAGTGACTTCTTCTCAGGAGTCAGTATTTTCACCTCACTGTGAAAGATGCAGAAATGAATGAGTGAAAAACACAATCATTTTCAATAAAAACACACTGAGTTTTATCATCTTGTCCTTGAGCCTCTTGAAAAATTCCAAACATTTTTATTATTTCCCAACCAGATGATCATGCAGCGGTGGCTCGTACTATCATTTATTTATGTTTGATGCGGTATGCAGGCATAAATGTGCTCTTGGCCCTGCCCGCCTTCAATCTGCATTCTCTGTGCTAATTAGAGAATAAATGTGACTACGTGTGAATAAAAAGTGAAATCAATATCGTTTTCTAAGCACTGAGACTTTGTTATTACACAGTACAGCAGCCAGGAGGGAGTCAAATGTTACTGGGCTGTGAATATGGAAACATAGGCACTGACGTGGTTTCATTGGCATTGCTTTTGTGCACAGTTAAAATGTGACTTATACAGTGAGTCGGTGCAACAATGGCCTGGGAGGATGCTGTAATGATTTTATCTGCCAGAGAAACTGATCTGTTATTCTGTGACAGAGTGGCCTGTCTGTGTGATGAGTGACTCACTTAACAGATGAGATGTATGAACCTGACCTTGGAGAATAAATCACACAGAAGATCTCACTCCAGGTCACCGTACACTGCGTATTGCATTTCAAGCTTGGTTTGAAAGATTTTGACAAATATGGTGTAAGACATCATAATAAGTACATTAATTCACCTTCTACTGAATAACAGTTTCCACCTGCTGGTGACTACGGGTATAGACTACAGTTTGTCTGTCTTTGAGTCTGTGGTACGGCTCAAACCGGTGAGCTTTTAGCTAAAGCACCCACAATTCCACTGTGTAGGACAAATAGTCAGTGTAGTTAACGTTAAAGTCTTTGAATTAAACCATCTGTTTCATCAGAGAAAAAGGTGTTCTGCAGGGCAGTTCCTTCACTGTCCACTGGGCGGATAATAATAATAATAATAATAATAATAATAATAATAACTGCTTCTATTCTTAACTGTTGTCAGTGCAATGTAAAAGATTATGATTGTTTTATTTGTGTATGGTTTTGAAATTGTAATAATTGTGTAATAATATAATTGTATTTTATATCTATATTCAAATATTATATTTTTTTATTGAATTAGTTTTTCATTTAATGCAAAATCAAACAGCGGATCACCTTTAATGTTGGTTTTTACTTGGAGGTCACTTGTACTACTGCGATGACTTATACTAGGAGTTACTGCTGGTATCGCTTTAACAGAGATCTAAATGATCAACTCTCAAACAAGATTAATGGAGTCAGACTGCAGGGGATTGCCATCTAGTGACAAGTTAGGATCATTGCATCTGCACTAAATACGTTATCGATGGCTGTCTGAACGAAGCACAAGGACGAATGACGTTTAATGACGTCAAACAGATGATGCAGCTACAACCAGTCGTAATGCGATACAAATAGTGAGTCATTATTTGAAAATACAAATATCCAATGCAAATGACGATTTAGTTATCGTTCGTCAGTACCTCAATATTTTTGCATGTTTTCCGATTTTTGTGTAACGCCTTTTAAATAATTATTTATAGTATTCCGTATTAACAAACTCTACATTTTATAATTGGGGACTTATGACGTTCCAATGATAATCTGTTCGATGTGCGCCAATGCCCTTGAAGTGTAGTAATGCTAATTCACCACATGAGGGTGGTAAATCATAACTGGTTTCCAGGTACAAGCACAACGCATTGATCAGTTTGATTGCACTATATGTAAACATTATTTCTTCAGGTTGACCCAGGAGCTGAATGACCTGCTGTTGTTAACGCGCTCGTCATGACCCAGCAATGTCACCAAGAACTGGTACAGAATTTTAATCAATGAAATACGAGAAAACCTAAATAGTATACAGGAATAGGACAACAGGCACGGCTTAAACCTGGCTAAACATTTTTTTATTTTACTGTATACCGCTTATATAATAACAAGGAAATGGTTCTATCGTAATCATAAAAGAATAAAATGACTTGTTTCATAACTCTAATCTCAGTTTAGAAAAAAGATAAAAAAGATAAAAAATCATTTCATTATTATATTTACGGTATCATTTTATTACATTGTAACATTTCAGCAAGCAAAGTAATTGAATCGAATTTTTTATTTTATTTTTTTAAATTTGTTTTATATTTATATCTTTCAAATGTTTACATTTGGTAATGATTTATTTTTCAGATTCATTTTTAATTTTTATTCATCTTATTGGGCTTCTTCATGCAATCCTAGCTAGTGACGTCTATTACGACCATGACAATCACAGAGAAATCCAACTCAGAACCTCTGAGTCGGTATCACACGGTGCTATCTGGAAGTGGTAACCTACTGTCAGTGATGAGATTATTTTTTTATATCACAACTATCTTGACTGACAGTAAAGCGACTTTTACTGGTTGTTTATTCATTGATTATTACCAGTCTCTGTTGCAACAAGGATGCAACGCGTGGTTCTACAGTTTGCCGTCATGTTGTTCACTGTAAAAGCCGTCATGTATTTTTTAAAAACAAAAAAACAAATATATCCAGTGTATACAGTGTTTCGTCAGTTGCTGGATATTGTTTCCACGTTCACGGATTAAATAAAAACAACAACTGCTGAATAAAAAGAATGCATGAGCATAATCCTGACCTGTGAGTGGTGTTGGACTTTAAATGCAATAGTCTTTCTTTATTTCAGAACTCCACACAGTAGAGTAGCTGAAACCGAGCGTCTTTCTCACTCTCAACACTTCAGAATGACACGTGTCAAATACAGGAAGCATCTGAAGCTATAAACTTGAAAGACCCTTCCTCTGTCAGGAGTAAGCAGAGTTAACAGGCTGACTCCATACAGGAGGTGGTTGCCAGTGGGGGGAGGA
>NC_024317.1:17074290-17076376 GCF_000523025.1 Cynoglossus semilaevis
GGTGGTGGCACGTCGGCGTGGGGGGAGGGGGGGCAGGGAAGGGACAGGGTGCAAGGGATGATACTTCTGTGGAAAATGTATTGGTCTGGCTGGAAAAACAGGTCCAAAAAAAGAGAAGAGCAGGAAAATTTAGGGGTGAGGGGAACTGGAGCTGTGGCCTGTAGATGAACCCATAGGGGACTTTGCTTGGAGGGGTCATTCCAAGTTCAGGTCTTTCCCTCGCTGACTCTGCGAGAGTGGAGGAGCTGTCCGTGGCTGAAGGGGCCTGCTCTTGACGGCCCCTAGCCCCTGCTGCGAACCTCCCGGGGGCCCTGTAACACAAACCTATTTCCAGCAGGAGTTCTGAGGGGAGTGTGGGGAACGAGGGCATGCCCTGGGTAAACAGAGGTCATTCTGGGGGTGTGAGGGTGAAGATAGCCACCTCCAGCAATAAATATTTCCCTGCTAGTCAGAGGACGGTTTGTTTTTAAAGCTCTCATCCTTGTGTGTCTTTCTAAAGGCTCGTGTTACTGGAACCATTCTGCGAAAAGGATGGTGAAAGTTTGTCCAAGGAATTCAAACACTCTTTTTTTGTCTCATTCCACAAATATATCTATCATAGAAGGATTTTTTTCTTTTTTTTTTTTACTCAGTCTGCAACCCTGACTGAGCTTTAAGAACCAGGCGAATGTGCTAACACATAGAGCAGAGGCATTTAAAAGGTCCTGAAAAGACAAATGAGAGACAATCTATCATGTGACACTCACAGACCCAACAGCAAGTCAGGGGTGGCCAACTAATCAGGCAGTTTGCACAGGCAGCACAGCATGGGCCCTTTGAGTGGATAAGTGGACCCTCCCATAATGTCAAGAGTAAAGGCTTGTACCAGGGGTTAGGGAGAGGTTGGCAGGGAGTTAATGAGATGACTGGTGGGGTGATCAGCAAGAGAGGTCTGAGGACCTATGACACCACACAGCACAGGACACATATTGATAGAGATGGAATGCTTTTTAGATTTATGAAGTGTTTGTCTACAGACCGTGGCATCGTGGACACGGAGGCAGGCAGGAACAGCCTGTTTCTATTACCGAGCCATTATCTCTTTTATTGTGACACTATTATCATGACTTCACTTCTGGTGCGGCTGCCGCTTTAAACTGCAAACATGGAATTGTATGTCATAGATCACGGTGTAAAACGATCCTGAAATATACACTGAGTCGTCATATTTCCAGGTCTACATGACCAAAAGCACTGAGGGCGATGTTGAAGTTGTCCGTGACTCATTGACTAAAGGAAGAAAACAGTGTAATGTTATCCAGAACAGATCGAGTCATCGTCAAGACTGCTGTTCTTTGCTCAGAGACAACAT
The DNA here is from genome assembly GCF_000523025.1 of Cynoglossus semilaevis. Taxonomy (NCBI): domain Eukaryota; kingdom Metazoa; phylum Chordata; class Actinopteri; order Pleuronectiformes; family Cynoglossidae; genus Cynoglossus; species Cynoglossus semilaevis. The sequence continues at coordinate 17,075,642 of NC_024317.1, forward strand.
AACAACTCCGGAGACTCCACCTGATCAAGTGTTACTGTACACACAGTGGTCAAAATATTTGATGATGACACCACGTGGTTTACAGAACTCCGGTGCGTCAGTTTTTCCTTTCACAAAATTGTAAACAACAAAAGATTTAAGTGTAAATGACAAAGAAAAAGAGGCGAAGAATCTTCTAGAAACCAAGACAGTTCAGCTTTCACACCTCCCTGCTACTGTATATCTTCAACACTCACACAATACCCCTGACCATCTGCCCCATTCTGCTGCAGACTCAGATTGTGATGTGAGTATAATACATAATAGCTGCCTGTGGTTGAGAGACTGGGAGTCATTGCAGCCTATATACAGGTAAGACCTGTGTAAAGGTTTGTTTCGCATGATTGGTGGCGAACCTTCAGCAGATGGCGCTCTATGCGACTGCCTATAAAGCCTATGCCAAGAACGGCCCTGAGTCATACAGTACGATAACCACAGGAACAGCGTTGTGGTGACTGCTGTTTTATTTCTATACTTCAGCCTCTACTTCAAACCAATTCTGGTATTTGAACACTACATAAGCAGAGATAGATAGAACTCACATGATAGCGGTGATTAGCAGAATTTAAACTCAGGCGACATGCGTTCATTTCCTCCATCAGATCTGACAGAGGGAACAGAAGCAGATGTTATCTCTCAGTCAGGAATGGAGGTTGTCTGATTTCAGCTCTACATAATGGAGAGCCCACCAGAGTG
>NC_024317.1:17076511-17120317 GCF_000523025.1 Cynoglossus semilaevis
TATTATTACTATTATTAATGTAAAAGATGGAAACGATTAGAAAATAAAGTTAAACTACCTTAATAAAGACTTCCAACTCTATGACTAAATGGTAGATATAATATGACAAACTGCACAAAAGGATTTGGACTCGATAGCATTATATAATTTCTTAATTTCTCGGTAAATAATAGTTTTCATAACACTAACATGGTATGATATTGTGCATCCGCTCAGGAATCTCATTCTAGCAGTGTGATAAGGATGTTAGAGTGTCTGCTGTTGGCAAATCTGCTGCTACGATCTCAGATAACAGCTGTCAGTTTCAGTCCTGTTCACAGCAGCGCGATTGGAAGAAATGACCACGGAAAAGCAGGAGTTGTTGTGAAAAGCCACGGCATAAAAGGAAAGACTGAAAAAAGTTGAGAAGCAGGGCAGAGAGGAGAGGTGAAGGAGGGTGCAGGGGGAACCGAGAGGGGATGAGGGGAAGGGAGAGAGGTGGGACTTGGAGGGGGTGGGGTGGGGGGTAGCAGTGCGTGAGTAGAGGACCTCCCTGTGAACTGTGTAGTCGCGAGCCAGGTCATTGGGGCGAGGTTGTCAGAGCGTGCCTGAAACAGTACACCCAGGGGTTCAGCCAGAGTTCACACACTCAGTGTGCAAGATCCATGTCCCTCAGCCAGTGCACGCCAACCATGCACCACAATATACACAGCAACAGGGGGAAAAACTCATGTGTATCATGTCACACATGCATGGAGGCCAAATTGGAAGGCAACAACAGATAAACATGCACCTGTCAGAAACCACAGTATGTTCTAGATGCCGTCGGTCATTGGGCCGATTGAGGAGGCAGATGAAGGAGTAAACAATCTCTGACTCTCTTTGCACAGTCAATGACATGTTGTTTTTAGATCACAATGACTTGTCCAAAGGAAACATGTGCAGAATAACAGAAACAGGACTGAAATGACCGCCCTATCACAGCCGGGAGTTCAACAGGGAGACAATAACCGACATACCTAGTCCATAGCTAGCAATCACACCAGCTACAGCACTGATAATTTTGTACACACTAAGAAAAGTTTTGTGTTTTAAAAAAAAAAACAATTCCAGTCAGTGTGGTTTAAATAGGAGAGGCCACGGAGCCAGAATTCCCTCTGTGTGACTGAGCTCTTTGTGGGAAAGCTGTCTGCTTTACTTCCATTGAAGACTGGTTGGACCATTGTCAAACCCAGAGCTTGACCTGGTGTTGAACCCAATTGTCAAACTTGCAGTGTAGTGTGGGACCTTGATGGGGGAGGAGAGACTACAGTGTGGTTTAGCCGACTGAGGCTAAACTGTCATCTCTGGTCCTTGAAAGAATTTAGCATAATGACTTAATATGGCCCAGCCAGTGTATTTACACTGTGAAAGTGGAATTTCCCCGATTCAAGCCTCTGTTTTAAGTGCAATTAATCTGATGATTTAGGACCAATATATATTGTCACATTTCATCAAATTCCCCGATCACGCGCTGACCACCCCAATTTCTCTCACCCATTCTCACGCTGGGGCTAACCAAGTTTTGTGTGTCACATTACGATTTGACAGACAGTCCCAGCTGTGGCAGTCAGGCGCCAGAACACCACGCCCTCAGAGTCCAAGGCAGACAAGGCCCAAACCCAGAACAATCCAGTCTTTGTGGATCTACTGGAAACCATCAACTGCATCCAAATGACCGTAAGCATAAGATACAAGCCAGATGTTGGAATTCTTCGGCTCAGTTCAATCTCAGTCCAGTCTGGCGCATCCAAGTCCAGCAGCAAAGCAGTGGCAGCAGTTGAGGGGGCTGGGAGAGGGGAAGGGGGGGGGGGTGGTCACTCTGATTGTACATTTATATGAAATTAGTCCAATGATACAGAATAATACAACCAGCCTGTTTGAACTGTCACAGAAAACTTTGGCTTGAAATTGCTTTTGTTTTTCTAATGCTTTTGTGACAATTAAAAACAGGCCACAATTTTTTTTAACATTTTGATGAAATGTTTTACTATGTACTAAACTCCATTCATGTCTCTTGACTGCAGCTGTCTTGCACGTTACTTTTTTTTTCTGCATATAATTCCTCATTCCACCAAATTAACCCCAGATGCCCTTGTGTAGATTAGTTAAACTTTGTGGAATGAATTAGTGGAGCAATCAACCCATTTAAAATGATTTTGCCACCAGAGGATGCTGTTAATAAATTACTGCCTGCCTGAGTGACTAAAAAGCTGCCACAAGGCCCCTAAACTAAACACCTGATATTGTCCACCGATTCAGGTTCAGAGGTGGCCACAGTATCTCCTAAAGTCTTTCGCAGTCTTGCAGAAGACTCATTTGTCCTATGCTAGGCTAATTACAGTTAATACTGTTCAGGTGTGAAGCAGGCAAATCTGCATAGCTTCTGTGTGAAGCGCAAAAATATTGACGGGCACACAATATGCGAAGTTGACTTTGTCAGGACTAGCACACAATGAGTTTCTGTCCACTTCTTGAGTTCCAATTTCAACAACTAAGTGGTTTTGTTATAATCTGCCAAAATCTAAAAATATATCCTGTAATGAACCCAGTGGGTAGCTCCCCCCATGCTACCTCTCCTACCTGTTCGAGGGTCTGCCTTTTGCTTTTCTCACACGCGACTGCCAAACTGCTATTTTGTACAACACAAAGGCTAAGCACGGCTGCTCATTTAGCACAGCGCTAAATGAACACCAGCTACCTTAGACAAATACCTGGATTGAATACCAGTAACTAGAAGTGGGTTGTCATCTGTAATAACACGAGGACAGTCAGTCTTCGGTTAGTCAACATATTAATGTGCAGTTATGACAACGTAACAAACTTTGTCCCTGTCTGGCTAGACTGCAGTTTGTTGTTCAGTATCCTGTTAGTTTGCTAATGCTGCCTCACTGACCATGGCCTTGAAAGAAAAAAACTCTCTCTATCTCTGATCAAATGTTTCGATGATCAAATGTACATGCAGCCTCGTTACCATTTAAAGTTAAAGGCCATAAACCAATAGTTCAGAAAAGGGCTGTTTAACAGGTGTGTAAAGACTACATCTGTGCTCAGCAGGTTCCGAACATTTCATTCTCAGTCACACCAAAGAACCACATTCATTTATATTATGACTCCTCCCTCTGACTCTCACTCTGAACAACACACAAGTGCAATAATAACACACAGACCCAACTGTAGGATCAGAAATGTGCCATGTGTAGGAGGCTGGATTCTGTGGTTTACCTCCTACGTTGTCAGTGTTCTATCACAGTGTTACAAACCTCTCTGCAGCCTCTGTTTTACTTCAGTTAAAGGAAGGGAAGTCATACAATATTTTTGTTTTAATTCACTGTTCTATATGTAATTTCCAGCACACACTTTTAGATGTGCAAAAATAGCTAAAATCCATCCTTAAAATCATCTGAAGCCTGGAGACTTGTGTTCAAGGTGTTACCTTAGCTTTAATAAAGTTAGAATTATACGACTGCGATGTGGAATTTCTGTGATTTTTATCCAGGGATACAGCTGAGCCTCTCGCTTACTCAATCATTTAGAAAAAGTTCTTTTCAGCTCTCCTGCCCTGCTCAAAAAACCCACATCCTCTTCTAAAAAACCCACAGTAACAGCTCTCCAGAGAGATGCTTTCATCCTGACACACACTGTGTGTTTGGTCTGTTTCCATTTAGCTAAGTTCAGGTGTAGTTCACAGAGGCCGCCAACTATGGTCACATGACTTGGTTGCAAGCTGTGGGCTTAGGAGGCTTTGTTTGTGTAATATATCCTGGTGATAGATCCAGAGCCCATGAGCCAAGAGAGCACTAACAGAATGGTCAGCTCTCTTTAAATAAGCAGGATAAAACACGTGTTCCTTCAGCTATTTTTGTTCTTGTCAATATGATCAGTTTTCCTGTGGTTTTGTTTCCTTTTGACACCATGAGAGCAGTGCTTTGTGAAAGAAAGGTTGCATAACCTGTTGCTCTCTGCGCCGTTCTTCGGATGAGGGCGTTGAAAGGACAGTGCCCTCTATCTGACCCACATCTGATTCACCTTGAGCAAGGAAGGCGGGCTGCTGGCAACACACACCGAAGCCCCAGAGTTCACTCGTGCTGCGACACTGTTGTGTAATCTACGAGGAAGCTGCTCTGTAACAAATAAATCTGGCTGAAACAGTCCATCTGGGAACAACATTTTTCAGCCCAGCTCTCCTGACGTGATGCCTGGTGGGCTTTATAAATATCCTGAGCCCATCCGCGCAATTTGAACTGTGTTTCACCCTCCCACACCCTTCCCCTTTGAGTGTTTGCCTTCTGCTCGCAGTGAAAAGCAGGCTTTACTTTGCTTTGTTTGTCCCTCAGTGCTTACCTCCCACTTTCTCCCTGTTAACTGTCAGCGTTCAAAAGCAGAACACTGGGAACCACATGTGAAAAAGATCTCTCTCCGTCTCACAGTGGAGGTAAACGACCCAGAGGGTTTTTTTTTAATGTCGTATTGGAGCTGGAGAAGTTGAAAACGTGGTTCTCTACCAGAAGCTGACAGTCTTTTAATGTGTGGCCTATTTCATTTCAATTAGCAAAGTTATGTCTATCTGCATCACCGTGTTGAATTGATATTCTCCTCAGTTTGCAGTGCGTAACGGAGGCTGCAAATACGACACCGGTGATTGATTGAATTAATGGAAACAAGTACACGTATTTTCATTAATGTACTTTCCAAAAGCAAGTACTATCAACAATACTAAATATGTATTAAAAGAAAGATAGTGTTCTATAGGTGTGCAGGTGTAAGCTCAACCCACACCACACTGAGGACACAAAGCAGGAAAAAGCTTACAGCCTGGTTTATTTTCCTTCTCTATTTAAATCAATCAAGAAAACAAATATTTCTGTATTCAACAAAAAGTGGTCCAACCGACTCTATTGTCACTTACAGTCAACATATCTATAAAACTGAGCACAAAAGCACAGATCATTAAAATGGTCTGCATAGTTCACGCAGCCAACTGAACAGAATGTGAGCAGAGCTTTAACACCAATAGCGTATTTCAATTGAAAAATAAACACAACTTAATGCGTTTTTACTTCTTCCGGTAAACAACACGTCACTTGTTCAATAATCACATTAGCAAACTCCTCATCTATCACATGTCATTTTGTCGTTAAAATGGAGAAATATTAGTGTACTCAGTGCTGAGGCTCGTCTTTCTGCTTGTATCGTAACACATCAAATCTCACAGTGTCTGTCAAACTCTTGACATTGTTGACCTACTTAATGAAACTACAGGTGAAGACAGTGAGACACTGAACTACAGTAGGAAAAGAAACAACACCAGCTGACTGGTGTGTAGCTGGTTTAAGTCCGGCAATGCTGTAATGGAATATTGGGTTGCCAGATCAGCATGTTTTTGAACACATTTAAGAATATTAAAAAGTATTATTACACTCAACACTGATGCTCTACCTATGCCCAAATACCAAATGTTTGACCTGTTTCAAAACCTCCACCCACCCCCTACATACAGTTTGTATTAGGCTATATTAAATTAGCCAAATGTGGGAAACATGAACTAAATGGCTGCAGGAAAAGAGGATAAAAACACTCAAAATCGTTTAAATTGAAATTCCATCGATTCATTTATGTTACATTTGCCTTCAAGGAGTTCTTACATACTACACACATAACTAGCATGAACCTCATGTTAACCTTTAGTTTAATGCTTTAAGACACTTTTCTTGGGCTGCAGCTGACTTCCTTACATTTATCTACTGAGCTGTGTTTGCCCATGTGAGAGTGTTTTCGCTCTGACACCCTCTGTGCTTGCTGCTCCCTCCGACCTTTAACACCACAGTGTATAATAACTCTTGCAGTTTGACAGGTCAACTGAGGCGTCACGGCTGGCTCCATGCTGTGGGTTAGGGCTGAGCCTTTTTATCATACTACCTACCCAGTGATGGATGAACCCCACTGCACACTGGCGAAGGAGGGTAACAGTGTTGTTAAGAGAAAGTGGATGTGCCAGTCCACTTCGCTTGCTTTTTGTTGCCCTAGCTTCAGTTTCTTTTAACGTGGGCTGTGGGCTGTGACCTAGTGGTTCATATGGAAAACGGATTCTTGATTTTAACAGGTCATAATCCATTGCACACATTGTTGGTGTATTTCCTATGGCACTTGTTTTATGTGTGCTAGTGCAGACACGGTCAACAATGTATAATAATGGGACAAGACAAACATTTTCCATGTTTGAAAGAACTCAAATCAAAAAGAGAGTCATGAAGAGCTTTAAAGATACACTCAATCATCTGCCATGAAACTGAGAGTCATCAGATGTCTGTGTAATGTGAACTAGACCAAAATCTTGCACTGGCTGAGGTTTTACAATCATTTAGCATCACTCCACAACAAGCCAAATAGACTCCAGATCTGGGCGCCTAGAATATATTGAATGAATCACTGGAGCCAAGAGTTTCCGAGTCTCTGTGCTGGAGCTGGGGATTCTTGGACTGCATATAGGAAAAAAATACACTCAGACCTCTTGCTTTTTTGTTGAAGTATAGAGAAGGGGAAATTTCTGTCGTGCTCACAAGGCCCTGGTATGAGTAATGATGACTAGAGACATTTAAAACACACTTGAAGACACGTATAGGAAGAGTCAAAGATAGTGAATCAGTTCACAGGTTTTCTTTTTTTTTTTTTTTTTTTTTGCTGACTAACATTAGCCCCTTTAGGGCCAAGACAATCCTAAATTATCATGCATCCAAATTAGACACCTGGGAATGTGGCCACAGCTGAAAAAACTCCCACTCCCACGTGACCCGGCCGTAGTTCCACCTGCGGCCTGGCCAGTCACTGACCACTAACAGGGAGAACTTCATCCATCCCCCTTTGATTTGTCCAGTATTTGACTAACCTTGCGCTGAACCCACCCCATGAGATAACCAAACATTTTAGTTCTTCTCTTAAAGCCTGTTGCACTATGTGGCCTCCTTGACCCAGTTCTTCATCCTGATATGTTTCTTTCTTTTTCTGCTTTTGCAACAGCCCACATGGGAAATGAAAAATAGGCCACTGATAAAAGCAAAGTTTCACTCTTGGCAAAGCTTTTTCCTGCATCCCTCACCCCCTTGGTGGGACACCTACTGATCAAAATGTGTAGCCCTATCGTGAGCACGCAGGAGGGCATTTGTGGTTCGCTGGGATTCAAATGAATCTTTATGAGCCTTGACTGGCAGCCAAAGGGCAGGCACTATTCTAGCTTTTACAGCCACTCTCATGGGTTTGTGTACTTTCTTTGGCCTGTGCTCAGATGTGGGGGGGGGTGTTTCTCTGTGTGTCTGGATCTGTGATCTCAGAATCCCCTTGTGTGTTTATTACTGGAAGTTAAAAGTACTGCAGTGTGGGCAAAAAAAAAAAAATAAAGTTTGAAAAATGGATCAAGAGTTAGTTGTGTGGATCACAGACAACCATGGACAAAAGGGAGAAGGACAGGATTTTAGGCTAAGCTAACCTTACTTATATCAGCCTATGTATGCTGAGCAGCAAATCTTTATGCTAACTGTTAGAAATTATGCTACATTAGTAGTGTTGTGGCCAGGACAATTAGCATTATTCCAATAATCACCTGCTGGATTTTTTTTAAACCCTTGATAGTGAAATGCTAACATAGACATATGATATCAGAAAAGACATTAGCAACATTACATTTTCTTATCAAAAATATAAAACAGTTGGGTGACTAACCTTGAGTATTTTGATGCAGGGCACGACCCATCAGTGTTGCTTGGAGAGATCACTGGACCACGTGACAATCTAGAGCAGAGGAACGTAAAAAAAAAAAAAAATCACAAAAGCAAAATCAAAATTGTTGCAAGTAGAACTATGAATCCCACACCCACGTGACATCGACTAAATGTGGATTTAGCTGTGTGTTCGTTGTCATAGAAATCTTTTGTTTATATCGAATTAGCACAGGCGTGGGCAAACTTTTCGACTCGTGGGACACAATGTGTTCTAAAATTTGACAGGGGCTATGGGTCATGAGCAGATAGCGTTCATGTGAAATAAGACAAATGACATGTAAAGGTCATGCTTAAAGGCTAAAATGCTTTTAGCCTTTTCTACACAATCTATTGCATTGCAGGGAAAGGCAGAAGTATAATTATAATATAAATTAATAACATAATTTGGCCGTAGTTGCCCATGCCTGAATTAGCAATAAGTCATAATAGTGAAAAAGTAGTTAGTGCTTTTCCCTTAAAGAGAATAGGTCACCTTTCGAGGTGTTACTCTACCACTGTGGCCCAGTATTATACAGATGACAACATTTTCCCAGCGGTGGAATTAATAAACAATAGATAGACTTTTTTAACCATGTTAGTATCAACACTTATATGAGAGACGCACAAAACACTGATCCACTAAACGTCTTGAACAGATGCCGAACAAGTTTTCATCACGCACCAAAATGTCAGTGAAATGGCGAAGTTAGCACTTCAGCCTATTTATCATAATGAGATGAACATGCTCTCAACCACTCACATGAACACTGAATAAAAAAAGCCCACACTTTTCTCTTATGCCTACAAATTTCTCACTTAAGCTGAACAAACCTGCTGCTGACTGCAGCGTCAGATTTACTGTGGAGGTGTGAGGAACATCAGTATTCCTTCCCAGCTCCAAGCACAAAAGGTAATAAGCACATGTCCCAGAACATCAGGCGACTCATCAATCAGCTTGTGTTGATTTTTACAGGTACAGGCTCATGTTCAGCTTCCATATGACAAAAAAAAAACTGCAACACTTTTTGCATTGCGTTCTTTGGTGAAAAGGATTTGTGCAAATTTCCCAAGGCGACAGACTAGTATTTAATTAGGGGTTTAAAGCTCTTTTCCTGGAATATGCCTCTGGGTATGTGGTAATACAAACGCGCATTAGGAGACACTAATGACATATGGTTGTGTAAGCTTAGTTTTTATGATAATCCTGCAAAAAAGACAATGAAAAAATGTCAGCCAAAATGGGATTATGTTAAAACCCCTGTAAAGAAAGCCTTAGGTTGATGACATCCTTTCAAGACAAAATAAATAAAACAGTTTCCACCAACAGCTGTGTTTAAAATGTAGATACTCAATTAATCGACTGATCTTAATTATGATTAATTGCAATAATTCCTCAGCTACCCTGTGATTACGGTACTTACATTCAACAGAGTCATTTCATCTGTCATTATCATGCACAAAAACACACCTTGTTGGTAAAACTCCACTTTATTACGTCATTGTTTTAAAGAAACTTTAAAAATGCAGATAAAAAAAAAAAAAGATAAATTGTAAAAACAAACTAAAACTGTCACAAGAAAAACTCCCAGAATAACTAGAGCTATGCATGGCTTTTTCGTTGGATGTGAGAATGGCATTAGGTCATCCTCACTATAAGGAAATTCACTAATGTGTAAAAACAAGATAAGCGGGGTTCCTCTGCGGTGCATGAGCAAGTTCTACCTGCACCACAAATTCTCCACCCACTTGTGAATGCCACCTTAACATTTTGCCTTCAGACTAATATGGGGCGTCCTCTGTGTCCATTTGTCTCTAAGGTCCATATTGCCCTCCTTTCGGCTGCAGAGGTTGCTCCAAAATGTCATAAATGTCTGCCTCATGTCCGTCCTTTGAATGTGTTCATGCAGGTATAAGTCCCAGAAAACCTTTGGATTTCCTCCAGGGCGGATTGTGGCATGAAGCTGGGGGAGCAGAAATGGAAGTACTGAGAAATCTAGCATAAATAAGATACTAATTGAATAAAGAAATTAAATGGAAGCGATTGTCAACTCTACCTTTTTAAAAAGACTAGGACGTGCATCATCCAGGGCAGGTACAGGAAGGCCTTGTCGGCTCGGACAGCATCAACAGTCCTTTGAGCAACGACTTCAGGTTTGAGGGGAGGAAAAAGCTGAGGAAACCTACAGGAGAACGAAACAAGGGGTTCAGTGTTTCCATCAGAGAATTCAGTCTTAGTAGAATTCTGGAGTCTCTTTTTTCTGAATTTTTTTTCAGTGAAAAAAAAAGAAGAAAAAAATCACATGGAGCCAGATGTAAACTTGCTGCAAACATGTGTTCCCATTTAAGTTTAATTAAACCTTTGGTGTTTGGTCCATTTAAAATTGTAACTTTTTTGAGGTTGATAACCTAAATTAAATGAAGTCAATTGTAATTCTATAGTGCAAATTCATAGAACACATTTGTCTAATTGGACTTCACATAAAATTTACAACACAAACTAAAACAGGAAGTTACAGTTACAATACAGTTAACATGGCTAAATGCTCTGTAAACAAAGCTATAAAAAAAAAAAAAGAGTATTTTTAACACATCTGGTCGAACATATTGTTGCAATTAAATCTTATTTATTTATTTGCCCCAAAAAATGTGTTTCCTGTTTCTGAAAACCTCAAATACAACAATGGCTAAAAACAAAACTAAAGATTGGTCCATGAAAAACAAACACTAAAACCTGATTTATTTAAGCTAGCAAACCTCACAAACAGTCACACATGAAATCCCCGTCACTCTCTCTGTATAGTGCACCATTGTCAGATGCACACTCTCTCTGCCGTATGTGTGTGCGCTCTTGCACTAGTTGTCAGGCAAAATGGATCCTCACCTGACTCTCATGCCCTGGAACATCTCTGTGTTAGTGTGGAAGGGCAGCACCGTGGTGCAGCCGACACCAGGACAGTCCAGCAGGCCCAGTGTCAGGCTTTCCATGAAGGCCAGCGACGAGGCCTTAGAGGTGCAATAATCTATTGCCCCAGGAATTGGAGACTGGGACAGTATGGAGTTTATGCAGACGACGTGACCGTGCTGCAGCTCCAGCATTCGAGGCAGAAAAGCCTTTGTAGTCTGAGGAAAAAAGGAAGAAACAAAGAGCTGATGACTGAATGTTGAGTTGTTAATAAACAAATTAAGGGGAACAGTGGACTGGTTCATATTTACTAGAGCTGTTAAACTATTAGTATGTTTACTATTGTCGATTAATCATAATTAATAACGATTCAATGAGACAAATGGATATTCAATTCTCAACTAAATATGACAAAAAATGTTTTTTGTAGATGTATTTTTCACACCGGTTTCCATTTCGGATTATTCCAAATTAGTACACTTGTGGTTTTTTTAATATTATAATTATTAATATGGAAAATATGCAATAGACTTGGTGGTCTGTTTTTTAATCTCGTGTATCGACCGTGTACTACAAGACTAGCCGGATGGTGAAATCATGGGATGTATTGTGCACGTCATTCGACCCCTGTGTTAAAATGGGTTAAACATTATAAAACAGTTAATTTCTTAAATGAAACAACTCATTTGTTGTTACGGAAGCCATCGTTTTTACAGATTTATATTTGGATTTAGAGGAAATCTCATATGAATGTTTTCAGAAACATTCTCACAAAATAGGAGCCGTATTTGGAAAAAAAACCCCTCATAAAGTGGAATGCCAAGCGAGTCTGGAGTTGCCTTTTCTCCGTGGAGTCAAAATATGAAGATGACAAGTCTTTGCTTTGTCAAGGAAAGTCCCTGCTTCTACAACGGAGCTTCCTGTGCTTTCAAGTCCCAAACAACTCACCCAGAACTGTCCCAAGGTGTTGATATGTTGGGATTTTAAAAGGGCGTCGTCGTCACTGTCCATCAGACTTTTGCCATGGACCACAGCTGCGTTGTTCACTAATATCGTAACATCTCCCACCTGAGATTATAAAAGCACAACAGTTAGGAGGAGGAGGAGGGGGGGGGATGTTGGAAAATTCACTCTGCATTTTCCATCTGCTTTCATGAGACGATGCAGTTGTACTGCTCCATAGCTGTCAGAAATATTCCCTGCTCTTATACAGATATTTTAGATGAAGTGTAATCTATATACCAGATGGGAGACAGAGTGGCTCAGAGCCAGTACATTACAGAGGAGACAAAGATGCATCCCAGGAAAATACTTGACCGTGTGTGAAAGGAGCACAAATGAAATCTCTCACTTTTCAAGTACAAAATAGCTTCAAAGCGTGGCCTACCTTTTCCCTAACCACCTTGGCTTGCTTGTAAACTTCCTCTCGATTGGCCACGTCACACACAAAGTAATGGCACTCGGTTCCTGAGAGAGAAATCTCTTCAGTTGTTTCTTTGAGGCATTTTTCTGTCCTTCCCCACAAGATCACCTGAGGAACACAAAAGAGGAATTAGCCAAGGTTGGAAGACAATAACTTCTCTAAGACAGAGTCTACAAATAATTTTTTTTTACGTGTTTTATGTGTTTTGGACAATCTTCCAGGCAGTGATACCCAAGGATCTCTGGGCCGCAAAGAGCTTTTCATTACGAGAACACAGAGTCTATATTCTCTCAAACAAATAGTTTTGAGGGAAGATTAAAGGCTTGGAGGTTCTGTGTGAATGAGAGTCTGGTCATTTGATCAGAGAACATGCGGCGGGGGTTAGTGATTGGGCAATTAGATCTGTCAGTCTGCAGGGTCAGGAAAAGGTAATGGAATCAGGAGCCAGCCTCCCAGTCTCTCAAACAAAACTTCTCTCAGAGATTACACGGCCTGGTGGGCAGATGAGCCCCATCATTTATGGTCGGGGAGTCTGGAAACAGAGCGTGTTTGAAGGGTTGAAGATGCCAGTGTGCGATTTGGACGGCTGCTCGTGACCAAAGTCAGCAATTTAGCAAAAGAAGCGTTGTTCGCAGAGTGACCTTGTGCATTTGACAGGCAGAAGGACTGTCATGCATGCAACTGAAAAAAAGGAATGTGATTCTTCTAAATCTGAGCCTCAACTCAGCACAAACATCATGTAGTTAGTGATACTGGTTGTTCAAACTGGTTTTAGCATAAATGAAGCACAATGAATCTGCTTGTTGTATTTGCCTGTTCTTATGTTTACAATCCCAGAGCGAAACAAAGATTCAAGAGTGGAATAACTTCTTTATCAGATAAGAAGTGGCACTTCCTCTAAAATGCCCCCAAGTTTGTGTTTTTTTTCTGTGTGTAATGTTTTTTTTTTTAATCATTATTGTTTGCTTCATTTACAAACCCATTAAGGTAATCAGCAAAGGCAGACATGTCTTGATAAATAACCCGAAAGGTTTTAATGGGATTTGAGCCTTCCAAACAAAGCTGACAACTCTCATTAAAAGTAAGCATTCAAACTGTGCTCCCCTGTTACATTGTTATTTAATTCATTAGCTTTATCACTGTCACCACACACACTTACACACACACACACACAGGATGCCCTGATCAAACACACTTTGGCTAAATTGCCGTGTGGAGAGAATGAGAGAGAAAACAGACTTTAATTGACGAGTCAAACCCCCCTGGATTTGTAATGTTGACGATGTTGCCGAGTGGGAATGATCCGGAAGATTTAACCTCAATCAGACTTTTTTTTTTTTTTTGCTGGAAGTGAAGTATGCAGTAAAGCTACATAAGTCATGAAGCACAAATGATGTTGTCCCCAGTAGCTGCAAACGAGTCGCAGTGACACTCTATATTTCAGGTCTGAATGTGAGGGTGGGTAAAACAACCCTCCCCTTTCACACCCATTGTAAGGTCCGGCAGTGAGGCAGCACATACAGAGGCCAGCAGGAGTTCAGGAGGCAGTCGCCTGCCGCTGTCTAATTACTGCAGAGACAGCAAGGTCAGCTGCGGGGCAATACCCAGCTGGGAGTGATGTGCTTCCCGCCTCCCACTCAACACACATGCACTCACACACACAAACCTGTTGATGGTGTCTGGGTTTGACTCATCTTCCTTGTGGAGAGTGGCTGACGTAATGTTCACCACTGCATACAAATCTGGTCTTTCTGCAAAACTTTTTCCCCCATAGTTGGTTGTTCAGGCGGTGACCATGGTTTAAAAATATGCCCTGTAGCAGCATTTCTCCAAACTTGGTAGTTATACTTGTGCTGTTGAGTATTTCAGTGATTCACAGCTCAGTTCTGCTACAATACTCCCTTAATAACACACAGGAAGACCTAGCTCCCCGCTCGTCTCTGGCTGTCACCCCTGCTGAAGCCTTTCATTAGCTCTACGGCGAGTCTTCCTTGACACCGTGAAAACCTAGCCTGAGCAGGAGGGTAAAAGCGATTCAGTCTGCCAGTCACAAAGCCGCTCCAACTGGGGTGAGCGCAAGTTCAGAGGGGTTAGCACTATTCATAATTACTGCCCTGCTTCCTTTGAGCAACTCTTGAGGCGGTGAGCAATTGTCAGATACACATTAGCACAGGTGTTGTTTTCAAAGCCTTCACACCTTGATAATGCCCAACAATGGTGTGCTGAAAAGCGTGGTGACATCCTTTGTTGTGCAGCTGCAAAGTAAAGCTTTTAAAACACCCACTGGTTTCTTCTTGCTCACTCCCTCAGGAGATGTCATTGAGAGAGAGGAGTGGGCTGTTAATGTTTCATTCAGCTCCCGGCACCTTTTTCAAGACATTTTAATCGGACCTTGGCTGCACATCTGTGACGTGCATGTCAGGCGTAAACCCGTAATTACAACCTGCAGCTTCCAGCAGGGGTCAGGGGGAGGTGAATTACTACCTGTTTTTTTCCATCATATCTGATGAAAACAATTCAGATTCGATCAAAAACAGAGATGCTCTGCGTTAAAAGTGTCTTAAGAGTACAGGTGGCTAACACTGAGGTAGCATGACCTGTCGCCAGTGTTGACTTCTTGTCATGGATGGTAAATGTGTTGGGGAGGTGGGGCATGGCTAGACTGGGCAGGAGTTCCACATCTAAGTTTTGTTTCTGTTTTTAAGGCCGCTGCAGCTCAGCCTTCTTCACACGAAGCACTGATTGTTAAATCAATGACTAATATCAAAAACATAGGCAACTGTAGGAGTAACACGTGTAGATAACAGTGACTCACCACAATTTCACTGTTTGACCCTTGGACTCCGAGTGAGCTTCGTTAGCAGTCCAGTGTCACTGCCTGAGTCATGGACATGTTGGCAGTGCAGTGCAAATCCCTATTAGAAGCTATTTTATTTTTCAACATTTGCATGCACTCTTAATTTCATGCAACGTCAGGCTTTTGACAGGAATTCTGATGAAGCACTGTTAACAGTAACAGGTTCTTGATGTCACACTGCTGATCAACTTTAAGACAAAGTTAGAGAGGGTGCTGTGCATACTGGGCAGTTCTCTAGTCCACCACTGGGCCACATATGGACATAAACATCTATTCACACTAGCATTCACACCTGTGTGCAGTTAAGAGAGAACAGTCATGTGTTTGGTCTGTCAGAGGGAATAGGAATAGTCAAAGTGGATTTTCAGTCACCACCCAGCATTGAACTGTTGATGTTCTTGGGGTAAGGCTGGAGCACTTCCCACTCTACAACCATGTGCCCTGAGGTCATGTCATGTTTCCCAGGATGTTTTTCTAGTCTTTTCAAGTTCTGCATTTAACTACACACACACACACACACACACTTTACTGACACAATAAATGTCAGTGCAGTGAAATGAAGTGCTGGGCTGCTGCTCCTTTATCACAGTTATACGACTTTATCTACACCTGCCCTCTGTTTGACCCATGCTGTTGTGCAATGCATGAGCCAGCTCTGAGGGCTGTGTCTCCAGTCCCACTGGATCTGTCTGAACTGCTTGAGGTCAGTGAATTCATGCTATATGGGTTGTAAAAAAACACAAAATACACAAAGGAGAAACGGGGGTCACCACCGCACCTGAGGGTGGGGGGAGTTGGGCGCTGAGGTGGAGATGAACTAAAGCTACAGATCGAATGAAATAAACATGCTCAGCAGAAATGAGCTGCACTGTTGACTTTTGTCGGCGCTGAGCTCGTGTAACAAGTGAAAGTGTGGAGTGAGAGACGGTTACCTTTCTGGCTCCCTGCTTGGCAAACTCTTTGGCCAGATGACGCCCTATGCCTCGTCCCCCGCCGGTGATCAACACCACCTCCCTGCTCAGGTCCTTCTTTCTGCTGGGTAACAGCGAAAACAAACTTGCTCTGACGACGTAATACAACATCTGAACCGGGAAGAGGAAGACGCGACACGCACTCTTCAGCTCCATGTCGGGGGGTGAGAGCGCTCACACGGGCTCAGCAGTCGAGAAAGTGGCCTCGTAATGTTGACAGTGTGTTAACGTGCAGACAGAGACACACACACACAACCACAACCGAGCCGTCTGCACAAAACACCCACGATCTGCGCTCCTGCAGCGTTAGCCGCATGCACACGGACGCTCACGTGCAGCCCGGAGTCAGTCCGCTGCCGAGAACGCAGCAGAGCCCAAACTTGTGACTTCAGAGAGCTCCGACATGGTGGTTGACATGCGAGCAGGACGTGCAAATGTGGGAGCGATCACTCATGACGTCTGTCACACACAGCCTGTGGAGCGGAGACGTATGAAGTCGACAAGAGACGCTGCCTGGTCTGGTGTGGTGTGGTGTGCTGTACGTCCTGGTCCTGGCTCTGGCTCTGCTGCTGTGCTGCTGAGTGGAGCTGCCTTTTATTACGGAGCCTCTGCCCCGGACTCACTACTGTTACTGTTGCTACTACTACTACTGCTGCTGCTGCTGCTGCTGCTGCTGCTGCTGCTGCCTCCACTAGTGAAAGGACCTGCGTGAATTTAGAGGGGAGGCTTTTAAGGGCTTTAATCCTGATTGATGTGATAAGTGCGGATGAATATTTATCCCCAGTGCCCGTCTGCCCCGAGTGGCTGCCGCTGGGTCCCAACCCCTCCATGTGTCTGCTGCGGCGGTTACCAGTCTGTGCCCTCCCCATCACCCCCTCTCCCTCCTCCCCCACAGAGTCCCAGGTGGATGGCCAAGTCCCTTTAAACTACACACACTTCCCTGACTCCAGATTCACCCCGTTAGAACAACAACAGTGGTGTTGCAATCACGCACACAGACACACACTGAGCTTGAATATTGAATCAAATCAACTTCAAAATTATTATCGTGTAAAGGTACCACATGGGGCAGCCTATCTTAGTTGCTCACAATGGGCAATTAATCCGCAGTCCTGCCTCCTACTTAATTAGGCAAAACAAATAAGCGCACAGACAAAGCGGCCACGCAGAGCAACAAACAGAACCTGACAAATACAGCGAAGACACGGGCTGCGTGAACAAACAACCAATTTAAATTTCATTATTAGCGCTTTACCTTCACTTTAGTTGGGTCACGTTTGTTTGTGTTCAAACATCGTGTAGGATTGAGCAGCACCTGGTGGCGGAGTCACATGCGGCAGGAATAAAGCACGTGGAGTAAATGGTGAACTTCAAACATAAATAAAACATTTTTAGGATCAATATAAGTGTTGTATTTTAACGTGTCAATAATTCTAAAAAAAATTAATATTTCAATTAACCCAATATAGCTTGTGTATATACGCAACATTTTGAAACATGAATCACTAATTTGAACTTTCACCTTCATTTTCAACTATGTATTCTTTTTACACTGCAACCAGAAAGTAGGAAATACTTGTAATAAGAGAAATAATAGTTATGATAATACCTTTATTGGTCCGACCACGGTGAGATATGCTGGTCGCAGCAGCAGAGACAGTCTGTTGGCAGAAAATAAATACATATTTTTAGTGTTACAGTTAGAACACAATTCGTTAAAAGATTAAGCAAAGATGTGTTAAAGTAATTTACAAAAGTACAACACAGTAAGAACAGAGTCAATACTGCTTGATAATACAGCAGCACACAGAAAAAAAAACTTTGTAGTTTAGTTTAGTCTTTTTTGGGTTTTGTGTTTTTAATGTTTCATGCTTTTCACTGGCAAACTCATTTCCTTAAAAGTCCTGTTCACCTTGCAAAAAAAGGAAACTGCAAACAGAGGGTAGTGTCTCTGCTGGTGAATCTGTGACCTCAAAGACAATGAGGGAAAAATAACTGAACATATAAGATTTTAAATAAAAATCAGAACTGAATCTGTGTTATGCTGAGTCAGGTTTTATGACCTAAAACTAACAGCAATAAAACAATGACATCTTTTGATATAACACATTAGCAGTGGCACAAAAGAAGAACTTGTTAAAAACGAGCTGCCATAACAGATTATACTAAGAGTCGGAAACACAAGTTGAATTTGGTTTAAGGAGATGTTTATCACGCAGGAACTTCGCAGCTCAAAGCTTATCGTCACAGATCTGCTTTGATTCAATATCCCGGCGCTAAAGAGCCTGCAGCGTTGTGATTCACAAGTGTAGGTGCCTCACTGCAGCCTGCCAGCATACATTATAAATTTAAGCAAACGTGGCCTTCGGTTCGCAAGCCGGGGCCAAGTTTTTGTCACACTGATTGTGCGCGTTTCTGCTGATGCATGGGCCTTCATTTGCAGCGGTCTCCAATGAGCAGAGCAACATCACTGGTTTGCTCCATATTTGTTGTATTAACAGCATTTCCAAAGCAGGACACATCTCTGTGTGCAATTTGGAAAATAGGTCAGCCCCTTAGAAGCTTGTCAGGGTGACAAATTGGAAAGTGCATGAATGCCTCCCTAAACAAGTCCTATGAATCCACAGGCCTCAAACAAGATTCCAGTCTGTGATTTTTGGCCCTGGCACCATGATTTCTACTTGGTACGGCTGAATGCAGAGCTTTTTCAGCAACCGGGCGAGTTTAAAGAGCAGCCTCACAATGGCTGCTTTGTGCTGCAGGCTCAGCTACTTAGGGGGCGGTGGAGAGGCTCTGGTGGACTGCTAAAAACTCTCAGACAACGCGACTCCAGACGCTGCTCTTATTTTGGTGATCAAACTAGATGTGCATATTTACATGCACGTGGCACCTGAAGTTCATTTCTTAGCGTTCCCAGCGTAGTGAAAATTACAAAATGAATTGCTTGGTTTGCAGGAAGTAAACAAACTTCTAAAGCTCTGAACTGCATCCAGCTACAGATGGAACCAGGCTGAAAAATGTAAATGGAGCCTTTTTTTTCTTTTTTTTTTTAAAGTCACTGTTCATTTATAATCAAGCTATCACTGCCATCTACAGATCAGCAGTGAAAGTTCAGATATAGGTATTCTCTGGTTTCAATTCACAGTGTCTCCTTTTATAGTACTGAGCATTTCACTCTGAGTAGAATACAGTTTTAAGCAGATACCTATAAGAACATGGCCTTGGAAAAATCAATCTGAATACGCACCATGGTAATGAGTAGTTAATTAAGAAGGTTGTTTTGACCATTATATTGCTCTCTACATGAAACATGTGGTAATTAAATCCAGCTACAAACCAATAAAAACATGTTGATGAATATAATGATTCACCAAGCCAACAGTCCGACCAAGGACAATACCTTACAGCTTGATGTGAGAGGGCTGGGAAGAGGCTGAAAACACAAGGCTGAGACCTTTTTCTCCTAATGACTTACCTTGAGCTGAGTGGAGCCGCAACACCATGGACATGGGCTCAGCAATTTTAATAATTGGCTTATGTTTCTTGTTGCCGCTCTCTCACTTCTGGTAATTGGACTAGTGTACCCTGAGCTGATGAATTCAGACATTCCTTCTACGGTTGCAAATATAGGGGGGTGNTGCACATGGTTCATGGCTTCATTGTAGACAGAATGGTGGTGTTTACAGTAGGTATGGAATATGAAATGATCGTCTCCTGGGTGTGTGTTTGTATCTGTTTTATAGCTATTTTAATTAGCTATCATTTTAATGAATAATATTGATTTATTCCATTGCGAACAGAATAGTGTTTCTGCTGAACGGAGGATGTAAAAAGAATAAAAGAACCACAGCGCTGTAGTTGTTTGTCAGACACAGTAGAAAAAGGCTGTGACTTTGTCTGACATTGTAAATGGAAAAACAGTGACAGTGACTAAACCCAGCAGTCCACGCCTGGGCTACACAAAAACGATTCATGCTCATGTTCACACCTCAGAGTGAGCAGTTAACCCAATTATTAATCTGCTATTTTCGGAGTGCAGTAAGAAGTTGGATTACTGGGGGAAACGCACACCACATTGAGAAAACCTGCAAAGTCGATTCAGAACCAGCAGGCGAGTGATAACCACTTAACCACATTTGACACCGTGGTTAAATCTATTATTAACTAGTGAAAATAATATTTAGAGGGGAATTGTTTTGTGCTTGCTCAACACATCAGTAATAGGATTTTAACCAGCAACCGTCCAATACAAAGCAAGGTGGTTCAGTTTGAGTCGCTGAATCCATATTTAATTGTTACAGCTCAGAACTAGATCTCTAATACTTCTGTCAAGCTGGTTTCTTTGCAAAAACCACAACTTATCCGGTATTTACTGAGACACTCATACCCTCAACATTTTTCCTTCTCACCCCCTTAAGGTACCGATTAGCCCCTGAGAATAGGTACCCTGCCTGGCTGGATTATTGTAGGCAACAATGTGTCACTTCCTGTTGCGGTTTGTACCAGAGTTCAGCGTGAACTCCTGCAGAGTGGCAGTCTGAGGGGACAACACTGAGGGATAATCTGGCAGAGGCCTTGTGCCAAAGTTGGCAATGACTGAACACGGACATCTGCCATTCCCCTGCGCTCGCTCCTCGTCCACCCAGTCCTGCAGATGGCAGATTTCAACCTGCCCTTATAGCAGCAAAATCACACTGTGCCCATATTGTTTGCTAGCTGCATGCTACTTTTCTCCTGCAAAACCTGGGTGGAAACACTGGTCTGTGTGCCAGGATATGCTGCTGTGCAACCGTGTCCCTGATGAGCTGAAGCTAAGTTTAGGTGTGGCTCCCATGTCCAGTTGAACTAAGTTAGAATCTGAGGTTTGACCTTCTTTCACAGATAATGTTGATACTTTAAGTGAGTGTCGTTTTGCAGAAAACAACATATAAGCTTTGCCAGAATACAAAATAATACTTAACACCGTTCATGGACTTTGATCTAATATAACAGAGCAGACAGACATCCAATAAACCACTGGCCCACGATCATCATCTGGCCCACAAGCCACCTATTTGCGGCCCCCAAAACTCTCCTTATGTGTTGTTTGGTCAGCATGTGTAAATACGCTGACATCTCTATGCTGAAGCTGTCGCCCAGAACAAAAAAAAAACAACATTAAATTTTAGTTCTTTTGTAATAATGACGGACATTGCCGTCGTGTTTCATCAAGGTGCGACTGCAACTGCGTTCCAGGATGCAGTACAAGAGCAATTTATGTGAACCTGCAGGGCGGGAGAGTGAGGAGATGCCCGAGTGTAAGGACTCTGACAAGGAGTTATGTCTTCCTTCCCAGTGTCCATGAATATTTTATTGAATGTAACTGTATATCACCACAAACGCAGAGTATTCTGTATACAGAACAAAGGAACGAGAGACAATGACAATGTGTGTGTTAAGATATAAAGAAACCCCTGGACGGTGTGTCGTGGTTAATCTGTTGACTGTATACAATCACAATGAAAATCAGCCGGTCAATATGGTCCACTGTCCACACTTTCCAAATTCTGTTACAGGTAAACAAGGCTCTCCTCCTTTGGCCTAGCTCCTATTTTCTGAAAACTATATTGTTCACAGAAGACAAACTACCTGGTGAATATCAAAAAAACAAAACCTGTTTTTATTCCACAATAAATAGCAGCCTGAAGTAAAAAAAAAAAAAAGAGAGACTGGAAGCAATTTCCAGCAGCACTTTAAACACTGTAGACTTTCACATTTTAAGCTAAATGTCGTGCCCTAGCTTAAAAGGAATGCAACTCTTGTGAACACAGATATGAGACTTCACAACTTGGCCCGCATTGTATTGAGCTGTCTGCTCAGTGTTTGCTGTATCCATGGCAACAGAGCTCTACTATTTCGCCTTCACTGCCTGTTTCATTATGTGACCAGATGAATGTTCTCGGTTGTGATCTGTTTGACAAGTGAAGCATCCTGTAACAGGTCTTCATCCTCACCTGGTGACGTTATTTAACAGAGCAGTGTAAAAAAAAAGAAAGAGAGAGAGAGAGAAGGATGGAGCGAAGCAAATGGGCCCAAACTGGATGGAAAATAGAGCAGAAGTTTTCTAACAAGGTGCTGTTAGGGAACTGGTCCGAGGAACGACTGGAGGTAGGTGTTGTTTTTTGATTTATTACATCTTTTAAAAATAATTAAAAAATAGCATGGATTGCTGTTTCAACTCCCCACCTGTGCTGGACACTGACAGGACTTTGTTCTGTTTTAATCACTGAAGCGTTCCATTAATGGGTGAGATGTTAAACTGACCCAACCCCCATCTTCCCCTGCAACCCAGCTGTTTGTGAATAATAGTGCACTGACCAAATGAAAATCAACGACTTAGGCCTGGACAAAACATTGTAGTTGGACAACAATTGTCACAGGATGTTTAGAATTATCAGTTAATCATGTGTTACTTTTTATAGCGCTGGCTGAAAACAAAGCCAGTGGCAGTCTTCCAGAGGTTTTGTAGCGCCTCGGCTGGTAGTCAAATCTATAGCTAAGTGATTAGGCAGCCTGGATTCAGCTACGTCAGCACTGACTGGTAAGGTTTCAGCTGGAGACTAATTGCATCAATGCAAGGTTCGGCCACGGGCTGTTGGTTCAGGATCAGGCAGAAGGAATGAGTTGAAAATACTGTACAACTGTGAATCAATAGAGAAGTGTGGGCTGTGCTGATCCCTGGACTGGGCTCATTGCTCAGGGCCCTTTATATCTCCCTCCTCTTCTCCTCACTCCTCTGTGTTTATGCTGTCTTATACAGTTCACTCGGGAGCCAAAGACATGTGAGAGCACCAATCGCGAGGACTACCGGCCCCACTGGGACTTCAGGCCAGACGTCTCTGAGAGAGGATATGCCCTGCTGAGAGCTGAGGTCAGCCTTTAACTGCTCTTTCATGGCATTAACACCCATTCAATGCTTGTCACAACACTGCAAGTCAGGGCTTTGGTCTCCAGATTGTGGCCAGTTCTGCGTCAAATTGAGAGCCAAGATAAAAGCATGTGAAAAATACCACGGAGGCCAGTTTATGGTCAGACTCAGCATTTGTGCAAAAAAATGTGTCAAGTCATCAATCCCAGGGGGCGTTTGCAGTCTAATTAGGCCATTGTGCTGCTGTCACATGGTGAGCTTTTCAGAGATCATTACCAAATAATGATCATGACCTCAGTATCTTAATCCACTGAAGGCCAGTCCACCCAGCCTATGGGAAGAGATTATGTCTATTGTTTTTCAGGGGCTTCCATCCAAAGAGCTTTTTGGCCATTACTGCAAACCGTCCACTGATTACATGGTCACACAGTACGGAGCGAGCTACGGGACAAAGCACACCGATATTGTGCCCACACTGGAACAGACGGGGGGATCTGATCGGCCAATTTCTGGTAAGGCAGCGCTCTGAAGTGCCAGGCTAGCAGTGCTTGAAGGTAGAAAGTAGCAGTGAAATAACTGTGAAGGTTTCTGTGGTGCACAGAAACCACACTTTCCAGAGGAGCAGACAAAACACATCACTTACAAAACACTTATGTTCAAAACCAGCCACAGGAGCAATTCCAGTAGCAGCACCAGCTACTCTAACATGACATTTATGAATATAAAAGAGTTCAAATTAAACACGATTCATCATGATTTGGATAAGTTAGCATTCCTAGGCAGTGGCAGCACAGTGGTTAAGGAAGTGGGCCAGAGGAAGTGCACTGAGCATGACGCTTAGCTTTAGCTGTGGTGGTTAAATGCAGTGGACACATTTCGTTGTGTGCTGTTCAACAATGACATATAAATCACACTCACTTTAAAGATGACTCAGTGCTGCTGCTCGAACGCAAGCCTGGCGTCTGACGTGGAAGTAGAAGTCTCCACATACACATGCGGACGCTGAGATGCTTCTGTGAAATGACAAGTGGTTATTTTCGTCTTTTCCAGGGAGTTTGCTGCAGTCCAAAAAGAACCGTGCAGAGAACAAACATTCACACCTACCATCAGTGACCCTCTACAGGTCAACCTATCAGAGCCACCCACACAGTGCCTTCTGCCAGACGCGCTTCGCCAGGGCTTCAAAGATGCTCTCCAGCCACTTCTACTCGCCTAATCACAACAACAAGGACTTGAACCTGAGACAGCGCTCAGTGCTACAAGTTCCTGACGTTTGTGTCCGACCACTTTAGCCGTCACTGCGAATTTAGACGTGTGGCTCTCAAATTGCTTTGCATGCCACTTGCAAATTTAGACGCTCTGCTCTGAATGGCACTGCTTAGTGCTTCCTCTTCTTCTCTTATTAGTCACCTGTGTAGGAGATTCAATAATGCGAACCATTGGGGAAATCAAGGAGCTTAAAATTTTTAAATGTGATTCTCATTATGTTGCTGTGAGAAAAATGGAGATTTGCTGTTTTGTGTCGTGAGTCAGTTTGTCATGTTTAATTTTAAATATGTTTCTGTGTGTGTGCATGTCTGTGTTTGTGCGTGCAATACTGAGAAGTGAGGAGGGCCTGTAAATTATGTTTACTCTTCCCGGGGATAATTACATGCAAATTTGTTCTCACTGCAAACTCTGACACGCAGACGCACAAACTGTCAAGTATTACTCTGTGTGAAAACTACAGAGAGAAAAAGTCACGCAAAAATATGCCCTGATTAGAAGAACTGGATCTGTTGATGAAAGAAAAAACAAACAAACAAGTAAATATGAGACAGTGACAGTAATTTTATTTGCTTTTTTTTTTCTTTTAACATTTTATAATGTACAGCAATGACTGAAAAGCATCAGAATTCTGTGGCCCCAGTCTGCAGGTGAGGTGTTGAAGCCAGAGCTGTACTGAGCTCTGGGGCCGACCAGAACACACCAGTTAGTGGAAGCAGTGTCCCATCCCATTAGGTGTTTAATTACGGAGAATCAAAGTGTTTAATTAGGGAGAATCAAAGACACTTATGTTTGACGGTCAACCATGTGCGTCTGCTTCTCTTTCTGCCTCCTGCTGCCTTCATGACCAGCCCGAAGCCCCTCCGCTTGACTCGTCACTTTTACTGTGCTGCTGACGCATGCAAGTCACGTGACACCTCTGCGTTAGAGGAAAAGTCTCAACCAAAGCACTGTTGTGCTTACCCTAAGGACCACTTGGTGGTGCTATAGCAGCATGTCAGTGTCTGAGAAATCGCTAGTGTGTCAGAACTTCGATTTTCTTTAACTAAAATGCATTTTCTTTTAGATAAAATTAATATCTAAATATACAGTATATTTTTCGAGTTTTTAAAGTAAAGATTAATATGCAAAGAAACAAATGCACATTTTTCTTGCAGCTACCACCCCTAAGCGTACGCATTTTAAAAAAAAAAAATAAAAATAATTAATTAATAAATGAATTGTTTCTTTATTTAGTTGCTCTTACACTTGATGATGTTTTATTTTTTTTTATTATTTTAGTCCACCCACAATCAACTCTTAAATACAATTATAGAAAATTACCATGAACTCTCCAACTCTTGCTCTTTCACTTTTACAGTTTTGAATTCCATTTATAATTTTCAAACAATTGTTGTTTCTCTTATTTCCTATGCAATTCTGGTTGTTTTTGAGGTTCTTTTAGAAATCATGATTTTTAGGAAACTCTATTCTTGTCTTAAATAGTTGGCTAACAGGTCGGAGGTCAGAGGCATTTATTTGTACTCTGACTGGTACTTGTAGCTACCACCAGCTTTGAGTAAACAATGCTGTGAAGATAAAACTCAAATGATTAACTGATAGAATAACAGGCCGAAGAGCAGAGCCATCTAAAGTCTAACTTGCTTTCTGGTGCAGCCTCTTGTATTAATATTGTATGACACACCCATTTACAGCCTGTCATGTTTAAAGAGCAACTGTAGATAATGACGTTGTTAGAAAACATATTTGCCAAAATATTGCACAGTGATAAATTACGTGTATGTTGCCCACTGTCTGAAACACGTTGGTGTAGAATGAACTCATTTACTCTGCAGCGTGTTTAAAAATGGTTCCTGCTGCAGAGAAAGGTTAGAAAAGACGCAACCGAAGTCAGTGGCAGGAAGAAAGAGGGACGAATTACAGAAGCTGAACTAGCAGCACTTCACCCAAGCTGTGTGCTGAATTACACAAAGTCTGTGTACGAACTGAGCGGGTGAATTCTACAGCAGGTCATAACTGAAGAAACACTGGCCGTTGAATACACAGTAACACCAGAAAATTGATGTAAAGCAGGCTTCTGTACAGACGCTCCATCATTCCCTGATCTTGTAATCAACAGAAAACTGAATTCTTGTCACACGCTGGTCTGTCGGAGCGTCTTATCAGGAAGTGTGAGGACAAAGGGGAAAAGTATGCCCTTGGCTGCAGACAGGACACTCAAATCCTCATCTTTGAAAGAAGGGGAGATCTCATCAGCGTCAAACTTCATGGTGAAGTGGCGGTTGACACAGTAGATTGTCTCATCCATCGTGACGCACTGAAACACAGGGCAGTGCAGGAGGCGTTTGGAGCTGCACTCGTACCACAGTCGAGCCACTGTGTGATAGCGGTACACACTGACGCCCAGCAGCGGGTTCACATCAAAGCGGTACAGAAAGGGCCCCACAGCAACCATATCCGTGGCTCTGTCTCTGCCACCCACCAGCAGACTCCGCCTCCAGGTGTTAGTTTTGGGGCTGTAGCGCAAGAGCTTACATTTGAGAGTCCCCCCGGAAACAAAGATGTCTCCGTGGCACGCGGTGACGTGATGTGCCACAGCGAATGCATCATTGGGCAGTGGAGCCACAAATGTCCATCTGTCCAGTCGTGGGTCGTAGCGTTCGACCGATGAAAGGCATTCCCCTCCGATGGCGTAGATGTAGCCATCCACCGCTGCCAGTTTGCAGCGTGGTCTGGCTTTATTCATGGGGCTGATCTCCTTCCAAATGGATGTCAAAGGATTGTAACAAAACACTCGCTTTGAGGGTGTCATTTCTCTGTCTGCGCCCTGGCAGCCCACTGCCACATATAAATAGTTGTCCATTGTGCACATGGCACAAGCTTTAGAGATGACCTCCTCTGGGATCTGACACAGCGTTTGCCAGCAGTCATTGTAGTCATCATAATAGTACACAGCGCTGGACGTCCTCCTCTGCTCTGTCTCTGCAGCCCACCCTATGTTTCTCGTCCAGTCTTGAGGGTCCATATCTGCCACCATGATGAATTTCCTTCCCTTTGCTCTCAGTCTCTGGATCTGTTGCCGCTCACCGGCCATTAGTTGCCCGTAAATGTTGGGGTCCCTGAGCACCTGGAGGTAGTTGTCCGACATGACCTGCAGAGCTGCCTGCTGCACAGTGGTCTGCCCTCGTTTTTTGGCCAGGTGCAATATCTCCAAACAGTTTCCAAGATCCAGCTTACTCCTCAGGTGTTCCAGATCTGTGCCATCAACGGTTTTTATAGGTAGGTGTAAAAATGGAGCCCCTGCAACAGTCTCCAGATCAGCCTGCTGGCTCACATCAGGGCCTTTGCTGTCAGTGGAGGAAGTGATCAGAGGCTGAATAGAGAGTGGCTCATTGCTCTCCGAGGCCAGAGAGTGAATTATTGGAGCTGAGGCTGTTGAATTTACAAAGGGGATGGGAAGCTCACACTGCTCTGCAGCAGACAGATAGCTCTCCTTGCGTAGGAGTGCAGGCCTTGCAGGGTGCCTCGGCTCGTGACATCCTAGTGAGGAGAGATCTTTGGCTGTGCTTTGTGATAAAACCAGATCCCTCATAATGATAGGGCTGAGAGAAGAAGTCGACTCTGTTGGACTGCTGCCACAGCTTCCAACTGGCTGCGGCTCAGAGTTTCTCTCATACTGACCCACAACAGCCTTTGAATCTGTAGTAGTGTGAGATGATGACTCAACATAGTAATCATATATCTTCCCTTGCACAATCAGATCTCCAGTCTCTTCTAGCACCAAATTGGCATCTTCAACTGTAATCTCTGCCTTGGAGAGAAAGCTGGAATGGGTACCGTGGTGCTCCAGGTCCTGCCTCAACTCCCTGCCCACACCAACCACGCCGTCCAGCTTCTGCAGAAAACAAGGTGATCGACGTCCTGATGACCTGGGCGTTCCATTGGCTCCTGTGTCAGGAATGTTCAAAGCAGATCCATCAAAGACATGACTGACGTGAACATCTGTCTGCCTCTGGTACATGAGCATTTCTCCGTCTGTGCTCACATTTTCTTCGGAAGGCAGAGTCAACGCATCGTTTCTTTGACGTGAGTCAGTTTTCAATGATGTTTCGTCAACGTTGTCAGGTGGCAGGTCACCCGCAGATACGTTTGTGTGAAATGGTTGAGGTCCCTTGCTCTGATCTTCTGTGTCACGATGAGGTGACTTTTCAGGACAAAGTGTTGTCTTGCAGTTTTGGCACGATGCACCTGCAGGTTTTTTGTCATTTTTGGCACAAGGTGGAGTTTTCTTTTCGTCCCCGGGGTTGTAGAACTTGTAGATCCATGTGGCGAACAACACCACAGCTGCCGAGATGCTCAGCTTCAACAGCAGCTGCATGTCGAACTGGACTCCCAGAAGCTCTGCGATGGGCATCTCTGCGGCACTCAGGGGTCGACTGATCCTACTGAATGAAGTGTCAATGCGTCACGGGTGATGGCAGCATGCTGTCTGGTTTCATTGTAGGAGCAGCTGTGATCTGGTGACTGTTCCTCTCCAGTCAAAGGAGCAAGTGTAAAATGATATCTGCTGAGGCACTATTTGCATGCCGGCTCTGAAGAGGCGGGACACTTGTCATGCACCACCTGTTCACTGCCTGTTCTCACAACATGGAGATTCCCTAATAAATCAATATTTATTCATATAATTTGATGACTCACTTAACCATGTCTTTCCTATAGAAGTCCAAATATGTCACTTCTAGAACATGTTAACATGGGTTTACATTACGGAGGCGTGGTTCAGGTCATGCAACTTTCATTAAAATATTTTCAGAGAAGAGGTTGTTAGTTTGCCTAAACACACGGCTGCAGGCAGCAGGGGGGAAATGTGGTTTGTTTAAGGGGTGGAGATTGACGGTAGAAGACATTTATCAAATACTTCACGAACAGGATACAACTGTTTACACAGCCATGCCACAGATCAAATGTTTGCTGCCATATCAAGGCAAATGTGTTCATTACAGAAGATGCCAAAGATAGTTTTGTCTCCATCGGCTCATAAATCTCCAAATAATAAAAAGCAGAGAACAGCTGGACTGACGGCAGGGACCGCACAATGATGCACACGTACATCTCTGTTACATGTCATTCCTTCATCACTGTCAGGCTGTCATTTCGCCGCTGATAACACACTCCACTGGTCCCGTGATCAACAGAAGAATAGCAGTTATCTCCACAATAGTCAAGCATCGTGGAAAGAGGCAAACAGAGGGTGTGTCAGGTGTCCTTGCTGACATGGCCACTGTTTAGTCATCTGGTAACCGAGACTGCAGACACCATAAAAGAAACTGGATTCTGAAAGCACAGTTGACTCCTGAATTATTCAAAGATTGGCCTCAGAGGCAGCGTCTTATTCTCACTATTGCTCCCAGCCTGTGAGAACTGTTGAGAATAATCATGATTTAAAGCAGCCTTGTGGTTTTATTGGTTGAGAGGAACTTTTACTCCTTTGTTGCCGTCTGTGATGAGTTTACAAAATGCAAAGGCTACTGTTGCAGGAATTGTCTGTTTTCTCTATCATGGCCGTGAGGATCGTCAAAAGGGCAAGGGACCTGCAATAAACATTCATTTCTATTTAATGCTTTGATACCATTGTATTCAACTATTTAAAAAAAATCATGTAAAGTTTCATTTACACAAAAACATACAAGCAGACTGTATAATGGAATTTTACTTTCAGTAATGTGTTAGGAAAAAGTCGTGTTTCACCTCATTTCAAAGTGCGAATAAAAGATAGAAGTGAAACACAGACATCTCACGGATTATTATTAAAATGCAGGCTTAGCTGTGAAGGTAAAGTTAATGGACATGGATTTAAGCCCCTTGCTTCTCCCATTGTTAAATAATAGGAAAAAAAATGTGTCTTTTTTAGTAATGCCATTTTTCTATGCAGCTCACATCTGTGAAATACAAGAATATGGATTGTACTCCGGCAAGGTGATCCGATATTCCAAACGAATGAGGTTTGTCCTTTTCTATTGTAAGTCTCCACTCTTGGCTCCCAACCTGGTTTTAAGCCTTAATCCTTTAATACGTGTTGTGTCCTTAGAATAGCTTAAATTGCATTTTCTAGCGAAGCCGACAAAAATGCGGGATTACTTAGCATCACGCTATCCTTCTCTGTGTGAGGAGGAACACAAAGCACAGAGGGTTAACGGTAATGTTAACGGGAAGGTCGCTATCACCTTACAAAGGCTTGTTTGGGTCAATACCATTATTTAGACAAAGAGGAAGTTTAGAAAGTTGGCCAGAGTGAAAACGTAATTTGTTTTTTGACATTGGTAGACTTTCCATTTTACCTTTTCACAGTAGATGGTGAAGTGTTAAGTGCTAACTAGAATAAAATAGAATAGTTCTTTGTTGTCACTGTTGCAGAAACAATGAAAACCAGTTTTAGGGTCTCTTTGTTGGCAGTATTAGTTTTAAGAAAACAGAACAGCATTCTATAAAAATACTCTTGTACAAAGTATATAGAAAAATATACACAGAAAGAAAAACCTAAAGTGCAGTCAGTAGTAGTATGTAAAATAAGGTGCAAGTTGCATGACATCTTATTATTAAATACTGCACAGTTGTTGAATTAACAGATTTTCTTCAGTTCATTTTTAATTGCACTGAAGTTATTGCAGAAATCCTGCATTTTTTTTCTTAATTTTGTGTGTGGGTATGTGTGTGTGGTGGGAGAGGCGGAAGAAGAGGGGCTGTTTAGGGAGGTATTCTGTTCATGGGGTACACAATACCATTTCAGTCTGTAATGGTATTTTTCATAGTTCTTACAAATAAAGGATCATAGTAGTGAATGTGTCTGGAGCCCATTTTGTTAAAAAAAAAATCATGATGAAATTGTATCCTGAGTAAATAATCGTGTATCGTATCGTGAGTTGAGTGTGTCTTTACATCCCTATTTTACACAATGTGACTGCCTGGAAACTCCACTGTGAACGCTCTACGACCTTGGAGTGACCTATACTGTATGTGCAGACCAAGACCTCAAATGCGGCGTTAACAGTGGTAAATATGGACAAATATAGAGAGACTGGAGGTCAAATCTCCCCAGTGGCTGGGGCTGTTGGAGGCCACTTTCCAAGTTTTTGCCCTGCAGAACCTCCGGAGAACAAACCCCAGTTAGTGAAAGTATCTCAAACAATCCTGTCCTTTCAACTGACTAGGTCCTTAAATGGCGTCTTCACGCGTCGTTCTGTCACAGAATTGTGATGTCACTTGAATGACAGATGAATTGGATATGAATCCAATTTAGGAGCATGTATGTCAGTGCGTGGGTCAGATTTGAAAATACCCAAATTATGTTCACACAGTCAAAAAAAAAAAAAACAGTCAGATGAGACATGTTTTGTGAGCTGAATTGCATTTGGGCCAATTTTGTCAACAGTGTGAATTCAGTCTAATACATTAAAGGGTGGGTGTGAATGGTTACATGTCTATGTGGCACTGTGGTAGTGTGGAAACCTTCCAGAGTGTAATACTGCACTCACCCTGTGACATCGATGCTCTGTTGGACTCCAGCTCTCTCCATGACCTTGAAAAAAAGGTAAAGGCGTAGAAATGAATGAAGGAATGTCAGATGACCAGGGATGGACAAAACTAAACAGATCTATATTGTCTGTAACATTACCTGCATACTTGACAAAAACCTGCTGGAATCATGCAAACATGTCAGACAAGCAGAGTCTTCAGTTCAGACAAGGCTTGTTGAGTTTTATCATCTCTCCATTTTAATACAGGTGAAATGAAACAAATGCAACAAACCCCATTGTACACACACACAGGCCCAGGGGGGCTCCTCCATGGTATGACGGCTAAAAATGATTCCATTGTACTGGAAATACATGGATAGGAGTTACGTATTGTACACAATGTAGTTCACTCAAGATAGTATGTCACATGTAAATAACTGGGTTACAGGCCAGTGGCAATAGGGAGCACTGTAGTTGCAACACAGCAAAAGGAGGAATAAAAATCACCCTTGAACATCACATGCACCACCCCCAAAAAAGCAGACATACAGTATGTTAGACTTTTTTGACCTCACCGTGAAGTTCTGTCATATTAATAAAAAAAGAGCACACATGAGGAACATAAAGACTTTTTAAAAAATATTTTTCCAATTATTTTCGCAAAGAAGCTTTTAAACGTGATGAGCGACGTACAAACGAAGGTGACGTGAGGTGAACTACGGCCATTTCAGTAACCACTCCTCACCGTACCCCATATAGCCTCTTTAAATCATTTGAATATTTACACTGATGTACACAAAATACACTCAAAAAAGAGCTTTTTTTTCTCTTAGATTCTCAATTCTTTCAAATCCATTTGTACATTCCAGACCATCACGAAAAAACTGTATATTTAAAAAAAAAAAAAGGAAAAACTGTCTACAGACAGCCGAGCATCTGTATTTGTTCTCCTGTGTTTTTCTTTTGTTGTTTGTTTGTTTTAAGCAACTTGTAGTCTGGTGGGTTTTCTGAACGTGTGACCGACAAAGTGTAGTTGATATGTTACCGCAGCCTCGGCCAGTGTCACATTGGACATTTTCACTCATAAAAATGAAATTCTTATTTTCTTCCTCCCAGTTTCTAATGGACTGGTTTTATTGATCGACAGGCAGACGTGAAACAAGGTATAGAAAGAAGGTGAAGGTGGGTCGGGCTGTACAGGAGGGGGCTGTTGTAACGTCCATCGTGTTTTCTCTTCTGATATCATTTATCTCGGCTATATTTTAATACAAAAAAACAGGGAGCGCCATCCAGTGGTGGTGCTGGTTCCTGATCGACTGACGCATGAAGGGTTAGCTGATGACTGGAGAAGGTTTGTTTCTTTCTTTCTTGTGTGGCTATAGAGACGTTGTGAACGAAGAGAGGAATTGAGTGTCCACGTGTGCGTGTAAGACAGAGACAAACAGAGATAGAGAGAGAGGGAGGGAGAGAGCAAGAGAAATAGAGAGGATCTCGGATGAGCTGTTTCACGTCAGTTCCACTGTGACTGTGAGGATGAGAGCCATCCACGTTAGTCCGATCACGTCCTTCCGACAGGCTCCATCTACACGTAACAAAGAGACGGTGAATCAGACAGATATGTCTCAAGTCTTTTCTTCATATAGATCATGTCATATTTCTTAGGAGTGTTACAGTACATGATTTCACATTTTCAGCCTTTTCAAATAAAATGAATGCAATCTTAATATGAGACACTGGACAATTTTCTTTTCAAAAATCTGCGTCTGTTTCTTAACTTCTTAGCTTTGTTCACATTTTCAAAAATTGATCCATGCAGTAATTAAACTACTCTGTGATCTTTGTGAATACTAATTAATAGGGGAAAACAAATGTCCGACGACAAGACGTCAACAACCCAATGGCTTTTCACCCTAACCAGCTGGTCAGCCAGTGTTGTGTCTTTTCTTACTGCGGTTCTGTTCAGTTTGGTTCTGTTATAATACAAAGCATTTACTGAAAAACACCTGAATATGAGGCTGAGCTCTGAATACACGAAGGTCTATTACTGTGTTTGACGACAGCGGACAGATGTGGACTTTACACCTCGACAAGTCACTTCTTTAGTGAGACTAATTGAAGCAAAATTGTTTGTTTAACCTTGGAAATAGTTCTTTACTGTTTCAGTTGTACATTGTTTATTGGCAGTGATTTAAATTAATATGTATTATTGGTGTGAAAGCTCTGTTCACTTTCTGTTTAACTTGTTGAATTAACATTTATTTATATTTATTAATATTTCTAAAATATTTGACCCAGTTTTGTTGTTGTATTGTCTAATGTGTCAACAGTGTCAGTTTAATATAAAATGTTCAAACTTTTTTCTTCTTTGATGCTCCTGTTAACAAGTGCAAAATAAAAAGATTTTAATATTTTACATATTTCACTATTCACCCCTTTTAAGGATGTACATTTTTGATATTTATCCAAAAAACCCAGCGCCTGCGTCAAATTTCACTGCAGCTGCGACAGGTGTCCACAGGAGCAGTGAGATGATGGAGGTTGTTCTCTGCTTCTGTTCTGAGGAATCACCATTAGAATAAGTTTGATAATATACACTGCAGTCCTGCCACGACAAAAGAGACTGAACCAAAGTCACCACAGAGACTTTGGTGCAGTTTAGTCAAACACAAAGAGACACTTTCTTCTCAGTATTTGAAGAATCTTTAGATCAAATAGCGCTGATGCTTCCTTTTATCTGTTTTTTTCTTCTGTTTTTTCTGCTTGTTTTGAAATGCACAGCAGGGCCACTGGATTATAGACAAGAGCTCAGCAGAGACAGCAGTGTTTTGCTGCTGTACTGTTTTCCTTTGGAGTTTGAAGTGGGGGTGGAATAGGAAAGCAGCGAAGGGCCACAGTTGTGCCTGATATTACTAACAATTTGTCTGCAGTCTGAACATCCTGAAAAAGACCTGGGTGTGGCTCGACTCACATTAGATCAAATATTTGATCTGGCATGATATAATGTCTAAGTCACCCTGACAGGTCACATGTCAGATATGTTTTTATTAAGTACAATATGACATGACATTTTCTTTCATAACACGCCATCAACAAACTTACACAACAAATGGAGTTCTCAGTAAGTAGGTCTTATTATTCTGTAATGGACCGGTCCATCTGTGGGATCATCATCTCAGGTCCCTGTCCATTCTAGTCATAGCTGCCCTCACCCTGCCATCTGTTTGCCGGTTTTTGGCTCAAACCAAATGTAACTCTGCCAAGTTGATCTTTTTTTAGGCAAATGGTTTTTAAATTTCAGTGGCAACATGCTCTTTTTAATAAAGGATGACTCTACCTCAGGTGTGTTGGCCCTGAATGCCAGCTGAAAATCAAACAGCTAATTATGGTGGATGACTACATGGCTGTAGAGCACAGGTGTCAAAGTCAGGCTCGTGGGCCAAATGTGGCCGTGGTGAGATTATATTTGTCCCGTGAGATTATAGCAAATACGTATTAGAGCTGGCCTGCCAGTATATATATAATGTATGCACCATGATATAGCGCAAACTTATATAACAAAAAATATTTACATATAAAAGCAACTCAAAAGGCTAGAGAGATGTTAAGAAACAAATACCACTGACGTGTGTCTTATTTTAAATGTAATTTCTTATACGTTTATACAATAATATTAAGCTTTGACTGTTCCAGATTTAATGGTTACACAAAACTACAGTTAGTTTCCATACAAACAAATTCAACATTACTTATCTGGAGAGAAGGGAAAACATGCACATTCCCAGTCATTTTTTCAATAAATATTAGGTTTGACCAGAGACTTCATCCCAGTTTTTATTTTGGCCTACTGTGAAACTGAGTTTGACACCCCTGCTGTAGAGGGTCAGAGGGTTTTTATCAGGAAAAAAACTGTAACAGATGGTGTGTATCTGTTCATATAATAATAATAATAACAACAACAATAATAATCATTTTATAAATAGTCATGTGTAAGGTACAGTAATCGTTCAATATTTATCTTTTTGTGTTAATTAATAGGGATATTAAAAACTACATTGTATCAATTGATTTTACTAAAATATAAAGACCGTGAAGATTAAGTAACATGATGTCCTTCTGGCTTGACATATAAGTATTTTTTCATAATGTCAAGAGCAGATACAGTCACTCTGAGACACTATTTGAAACTCCTCTACAAATACAACACTGATATTTTCTATATGAATAATTCCATCATTTGGCTCAGTCATATATTAAAACACACACAGATCTACCAGCAGTCCTTCTGGTCCAGTGATATGCAGAACCAGAAATGGTTCATGGTTAATTGTGATTAATCCACTACTGCCTTGTAATTAACAAGATTTCAATCATATGGCAGCTCTACTGTCATATGTCTACTACCTACTATTGCTATATCATGTATTTGATGAATTGAACAAACATTAAATATGTTAAGCACTTCCTCTCTGGTACTGCAGATTTAGTACTGTAGTTGTAGTTTTTGTCCACATGTGTGTCTCAGCCTGGGTATTATAAGCATTTCTCAAAATAAGGTGATGACCCCCAATTTTTTTTGGACACATCATTTTCAAAATGAGTTGGAAAAAAAAAATCCCAGACCAATTTTGTCCTCATCTTAACTCATCTTCTAAATCCAACTCATTGCCATACCGTGCACCTTGACCATTTGTCTGAGTGATTGGAAATCTGACAAAGATGAATGAACCTGGCTGCCGGTGGGAGGTGTGCGGTTGTGCGGTTTTCTAGCTGTGGCCCTGACGACTGACAAATGTGGTCTTTCCCATTTGTAAATGGGCGTGCATGCGGTACTAGTAGGAGCTGGGCTGCTCCCCAATTTGACTTGCATGCAGGGCATATCTGTGCATGACTGCCGGTCTGATTCTGTCCTTGCTGTGACACACCTTCGCCTGAACTTTCCATAGCATTTGTATGTTTTGTTTTGCCCAACGGAGGAAGAAACCATGGGAACTGCTGTCCTGAATATGGGAAATGGCAGTGGGACAAACAAGCGGAAAAATAATGCCGAAGATAGAAAGAAAAAAAATAATGAGTCCATGTCAAACTAAAAGGCTGTTCAAATCCCGCCTGACCGGGATTGTTCATCTTTACGACAGCGCCGCTTACCATCTGCTTGGAAAGCTGGACACACATGCCATCACACATATGCACCAGGGACCATATACCATCCAATTATAGCATTGCATTACATTTCCCAGTTACCCATCAACATCAGTTCACTGTCAAAAACACATTACAGTATAGGTAGTTTATTGATTTTTTCTCTTCATGGTATAGGAGATACGATTTACCCTTATTGCACACTGCAAAGATATATTTCACAGAACAACACTGAGGATTTTCTCCAAATAAAGACCTGGAATCATCTGAGCTAATAAAAAAAAGCTAGGCTACCACCACGAGCCACCTCTGAACAACTATGTTTGTACAGTTTTTCTGTTGAACACTGCCCGTACATAGACTTTAACAGCTTTGTTTGCAATTCCAGGCTTAGTGCTGTCCAAATGGGCTGGCAGTCTGCTCTACATGACTGCACTTTAACAAACTCATCCTGGTCA
The DNA here is from genome assembly GCF_000523025.1 of Cynoglossus semilaevis. NCBI lineage: Eukaryota > Metazoa > Chordata > Actinopteri > Pleuronectiformes > Cynoglossidae > Cynoglossus > Cynoglossus semilaevis. The sequence goes on from NC_024317.1 coordinate 17,113,721, forward strand.
ATGCACTCCATGTTAAAAGCTACTACTGTTGTCTTTTGTATTCTAAATTCAAGCTTGATTGGTCAGGTCTTAGGTTCATTGCGCTAGAAATAACAGTTTTATGTTATAACATTAGAAAACTGAATTTTTAATGTAAATATGAAATAATTTCTGGGATTCAATTTTATATATCGTTGTACCATGCCAGTAGCGTGAGATCAATAATGTTTGATCTAATCTGATATAATCTAATTTTAGATTCACTTTTCTGGCATCTGTGTTACTTTTAGAGATCTGTACTGGAGCCACCAATGTAAAGTTGCCGTGTACTGCTGTGTTTTGTTATCTTTTTCCATTTGCCAATAAAGGCCAATCTAATCTATTCTATTCTGCTCATAAAGCTAAAGTGTTGAATCGTCTGCAAATCATCTGCAAGGTGTGCTCAAAGGCAAAAGAAAAAAATAAACCCTATAGGATGCTGTGTGTACTGCAGTGAGATACAGGGCAGAGGACCACTGACAAGGCAAAGATCGAAAGGTTGTTGTCACCGCTCCCGGCCATTTCCTGGCACTCCCTAGGCTTTACATATGATAATCCCAGGAGCTGCATATAAAAGACACTGCAGATTTGAAATGCCAATAATCTCCCACTCAAACTGAAGTGACAGGACACGTTAGTCACTGGGAGAGGCTTGTTGCTCGCTGTTTCTCGACACTGACAAAGACGAATCGCGTCTGACTGTCACACAGACTATCTGGGGCAAAGCATCCAGGACCGAATGAGAAACATCCACCTGTCAGTGCTTTGAATGTTAAAAAAAAAACACCACAGGCTCCCGAAGAAATTGCCTTTCTGATTGTGGCAGATTTCTACAAAAAAAAAAAAATATTTTTCCAGATGGAACAGACTTGAGTGTCACAATATGTTATCACACTGCCAATAGTGTCTCCTCAAACAGCACATAGAAGTGATCGAGCAAGGAAAACATGAGATGCATCAAAATTACAGCATAGACGTCCACAGTCTGTTCCCTGCTCGGGTGGTTAAAATACTTACTGTTCTGGTTTTGTGTGGTTTTCATCATGCTTGGATTTTCTGCAAAGAGATAGAAAAAAATCGAGGATGAGTCGATCAAACAGTACTGTGTGAAAGAAGAAACAATTTCAAAACTCTGCAGCAACAGGAATGCGGAAAAGAAAACTTCATCTCAGTCTTCCATTACGAAGTGAATCCCTGTAGTGAAAATAAAGCCACAGTTTTAATTAAGTCAATAATCAGTGTTGACTTATAGTTCCCTTTTCTAATATGTGTAGTTCAACAAGTACTAGGCTGATAAGCTTAGTATTACCTATAAAAAAATACTAAAGATTGGGGTTGTTAATTACGATGACTGAGTGTGAAATTAATTAGATTTTAATTTTTAAATCATTTTTATATGAAGAATGCTTATTCACACGTTGACATTTAAACACAGTGTGGAAAAAAGTTTTGGTTTCACCAAAGCACCTCAGGCTTAAAATTCCATGTGTTTGTTCAACTTCAGGTCAGACCAGCTGGACCGAGGACAGAACAGTCAGTGAGTTCACGGCTGACACGATTGTCAAATGGATTGTACAGAACTGTAGACTGAATAATATCGCTGAGAAAATAGGACTTCACCCAAGCTTTCAAAGCAACTCACAAAGCATCATACAAGATGTACTCAAGATTTAACTCTATCAAGGAAATGCTTTTGTTTTACTTTTTCATAATAATAATTCCATCTTTTGGATTTGTCACAAATAAAAAATAGGTGAGACACAACTCGACACATCTACAGGCCAAAATAATATAAAAGGATTTATCATCATATTATGGAATGCTTATTCCTCTCGATTATTCATGAATAATCTGGATTCGTCTATGCAATTAATGAGATTAAATAATTCAACAGCCCATTATAAAGACAACATGAATAACGTTAACACTATATCAGCGAGCCATATGGTATCAATAATAAAGGAAAACAATGTGATTATAATCTGAGCCTCCTCTTTAACAATGAAGAATGCAGGTGTCAATAATATGCAGTAGCCACTGTAAAGAAGCATCCGTCTCCCTTCGATCTGCACTCCGAGTATCACTCAATAAATATTAGACCTGGCCAAAAATAACCATCGATCTGTGGAGACAGTTCTATTGTTAGAGGTAAAAGGTTCCAGATTTTTAATGTAACATCTGCACCACTGTGTCTGTCCAAGAGGAGGGAGAGCGCAGTCAGAATGTCTGATCAGCGCAAGTACTGTAATGAGTCTGATTTTATCTGAATGTAACAAAGTACGACTGTCCATCAGCAGAACAGATTTTTCAAACTATAGTGACCCTTAGTGATTTATGTTTGATAGAAGTTTACAGTATTTTCTATGAAAATTCTGTTATAAGAAAATCTGAATCCAATGCATGTTTTGATAGTTAACCTACCATAACCTTATCCTACTCATTTCCATGAAAAAGACATAATTTGCTTGTATTCATTTCCCAGTCTGTGAACATGTAAATACTTTGGTTGCCTTCGAAATGCAAATGAGAATTTATATTTGTCATGTATGGCCATTTATTTTAGGAGATAATTCCAGGTCAGTGGACAGCTATTAAAAACAAACTTTTAAATTAGTTAGTAATGCCAGAATGTAGATGAGAGATTTCTTTCTTTTTTGTCATTTAATCCATTTGTTCCACTTGTTTTTGTCTCTTCATGAACTCTTTACCCGCAGGCGTCTATGAAGAAAATCCGGTGTCCACAATTAACTAACCTTCAAGACATTGACTTCCAAACACCATGGTTACATCGTAGCATTTCATCCACTCTAATGGATCCAGTCTGTGCGTGAAAAGCACACTTGATTACATTAATGTGCCCCTTGTTGACTTGTTTTGGGACATGTTGACATGCTTTGTGGCCCAACCATTAGTACTGATTCCACACTGTCCCTTTTGCCTGGCTGACTCGGTTGTTTTTCTGTGCACGTAGCAAATGATTCGTGCTTATGACAGTCCCATGAGCCAGTGCGGCACGAATGTCATTAAATGACAATTAGAGGTGAAAATAAAACTTATTTATCTGAGTTGCCTCAATTTTTATGGCAGCAGTGAGTGAGGAGCTGCAGAGATGCATGTTAATTTGGGATTCAGAATTTAGTGTCCCGTAAATGTTGTGCAGCAGAGACTTATGTTGTGCGTGCGTCGTCCATTTACTAAACTTGGACACACACGGTGACAGCTTCAGCACACAGCTCACAGGCCTGGGCAGCAATGTGAGAAAAAAAACACAACATAATTACAGCCAGGTCTCTTAAGAAACAGGGAGACCAGGCCACTAGAATGAGGGCCAGCAAATTTTAGGAACAGGAGTTTGGAGAAGAGGACCCCGTCTTTATTACATTGTGCTGACGTCTAGTCTGCAACACACACACTGACAGTGTGTTTCTATCTAAAACTCCTCGGAGGGATAAAGTAATTGCAGACGACCAAGCAGGAAGCTTTGCAGAGAATTAGCAACAAGCCTTAATTCAACTGTGTGAGCTATTTTCAGACATCGGTCTTGACGTGTGTTGAAGAAACAAAAGCAACTACGGGAAACTTTTCAGGTCTCACTGGTCTCTTCCCAGGTCTCACAGCAACCATTACCATAGCAGCTGATCTGGGAACAGAGGGGAAACTTTTGTATGTACTTTGCATTTGCACAGTGGTATTTGCCCGAATGTCCTTCAGATGTTTGCATAGTCACACGTATCTGCGTGTTTCTGAATGTGCGTGATGTAAGTGTGCACGAGAAGTGACGGCATCTGATCTCCGACTGTAGCTGCTGACTTATTTCACAATAACTCCAAACACAGCTGAAGGGAGCTCAAAGATGAACAGCGTCACAGCCTCAGCGCTGCTCGTGGCTGCGTCTTTACCAAGCTCTCATTAAGACTCTATTCTTCCTGACGATGTGTAATGAACAGCAGCTGCAGCTTACACTGCTGCTTCATCCCCACCCCTGGCAGATAGAGGGGAGTCTCATGTCAAGGCCACGGTGAGACAGTATCAAGGTCGCTTCATCACCATTTTCACAAAGAGTGCAAGGAATCTACAAGGAGGTAGGAGATGACAGATGGGCCTTAATAGCAAGGAGACACCTAAGGGTGCATCGCGGTGTTAAACAGACATGAGTCCCTCCTATTAAAATGGCTACAGAGGAAACACCTCCTTAAAGCGGCAGCTTCACATTTAGTGGTGAATATTACTAGACACACACACAGTCATTTAAAATATTGTCATCCACTGGATATTCACAATGAAATATTCTGGTACAAAGTGTTCTGTTCAACAGTCAAGCGTAAAACAGTATCCTATGTGATTAATGATGAAAGGCCGCTGCAGGGCGGCGGTGAAGACACATGAAAACACACACCAAGGCCTAGTGCGTATTAAATATATTTCTCTAACCCTTCCCTGGTGTTTGGAAAGCAGTAACCACAAGGGATTTGTGGGAGATTTTGTGGTGTAAAAAAAGAAAAGAAAAACTGTTGCAACAATATTGGCCTTAGTAAACCTTTGTTTAATGAGGGCCGTGTTTACTTACTCAATATATATATTGTACTAACTTTAACACATAACACACACTGGCTATAAAATGGATGAATAACCTTACATAAAGAAAATCCTGATAAAAGACAAAATTTCATATTTAATTAATAGATAGATACATAGATAGATAGATAGATAGATAGATAGAAAGCGTTAAGTGTATATTTTAGTTTGATTTTTAAGTTTAATATTGACGTGTTCTTTTGATTATCTACTCCTTTAGGATTCATTACACCCTGTTTTTGTACAAACGTCTTTATCTAAGGACTTTGCATAAGAAATGAAGATGTAATCTGATGTCACACAACTGTGATTAAAGTGATAGTAATACATACAGTATCTGAAGCATGGAATTTATTCTCCCCTAGGGGGCCCTGGAGCAGAATCCCATAATCTTAATAAAACAAACTCACTAACATACATTAGAAGATTTGTCTCAGATAAAGTGGGGTTGGACTGAGGACTGCAGTACTGCAGAAAACCGAACTTACAGTATTACAGTAAATATTTAAAATTTGAATTTTCATGGAGTGGTGATGGAACATGTATTTTTTTGTCAAAAACATAGTATAAATGGAATTTTGTGCATTTGTGTGATAAATAACTGATACTGTGACAGTGTGTATATTGAATATACAGGAGTTGTGTGACTTGGGGCGGGATGGGGGGAAAGGTGTGCAGTTCTTTTTTGCCCCTTGAATGGAGGCCCATCTCCCAATTCAAAGCTTCATATGTCCTAACAAAGCCTCTGGGGTCCTTGGTGGGGGTCACCATTTTCTGCTAATGTTAATTTAAGAATTTGGGGCCTAAATCGAATTCTATTTGTTGAATTACTCCAGAGTGGACACATAGACATGAAAGCAGCTCAGAAGCACAGACCAGACAGCGTTCCCATTAACACCTGTAAACGCACAGCATCCAGGTTGCAGCGAACATGTTACCTTGTTATGGCCATACAACAAAGAGCTGACAACCACAAAGGTTCTTTGATCTCTTCACAGGACTTTGATGCTACCGTTAGCAGCTCATGTTCAAACCAGGACCTGCTGCTGATGGACTTGTTTCTAAACCCCTCGTGAGAGAATGGTTATCTTCACTAAGTGCTGCCTTAAAAGGAAAGTGTTGTTGAGCCAATTAATCAGGCGGTTAGGTTCATTAATGATTGATATCGGGGAGCGGTCACACGACTCTCTGGAGCATTGCTCCAAGATACAGAAGCTAACCATGTAATTATGTAAGTGTTCTGGTTAGTTATACGCTCACATTTTTTTTTCATGTTCATAATCTTTTGAATAATTAATCACACTGGAGTGGAATGTAAGTTTAGCCCTAACTGAGTGATGGACACATGAATGCTGGGCTGCAGCATGTTGGGATGCATTCATCCATTCATCCATTCATACATTCATACATACATTCATACATACATACATACATACCAAAGACTATGAGGCGAGTGTGCGTGTCCGTGGAACCCAAAGGATTCTGAGCCGTGCAGCGGTACATGGAACCATTGAGCGTGGCCGGCACTCTCTCCAGAATGAGCTCCCTCCCCTCTCTCTCGATGCTGCCGTCCAGCAGGTGGCCCCCTACCCGCGTCCAGGTGAAGAGGGGCTCAGGGAACACCTCATTCTATCAATACCCAGCCCCGAGGAGAAGAGAAAGTAGAAAGAAGAAAGGTGAAAAGAAGAAAAAGAGACAGAAGAGAAAAACAAGAAGAAATTAGTGTGTAGTGCACAGAAAGTGTGTGTGTGTGAGAGCCTGGGCCAAGATATTACCAGCAAGAAACGCATAAATAATAGAGGATCCAATTTTTTCCCTCTAATGCAACAACAACTTAACAAGGCACATTAATAATAAACACTTCACTTTACAACACCCATCTCTCACATTTAAAGCCACTGGAGAAAATGTAGCCCTGGAAAAACACACTGTGTTTTATTCAAATCACTGGCTCGACCGATAAGAAGAGGGGAACGCCAGAGGACGGATATTTGCACGGTTCTA
>NC_024317.1:17120562-17124000 GCF_000523025.1 Cynoglossus semilaevis
TGAGATAGTGAACTGAAACTAAAAGGTCATAAAAGGTCATATCTCAATTAATAAACACTGCTCTGTAGTATTCATCTAATCAACCCCTCAAAGTCCATCACAACAGTTCCAGTTCCAAATCAGCTACTGGTCTGAATCTAAGGGCAGTCAGATTGATTTAAGCTGTTTCAGCCCTAGTTACTCCGTAGTATTACGTTTACTATTCATTTTATATTAATAAACATATTTTTTGTGTTCATTAAACACTTCAGTGGGCAGGTATTCTTGAATATACAAAAGTGCCATTGTTCTTCTACCCTTGACTCAACTCAATCATTTGTCTAATTTTTTTTTCTTTTTTTACAAACCCTTAACTTACCCCATGGGATCTTACCTGGAATCCTTTTACTGTGATGCGAACCGTATCCCCCACTTTTGCCCTACTGGGGAACATTGAGAGTTTTGGACCCTTAGGAGCAGCTGAAAAAAAGAGACAAAGGTCATTGTGAAGAACCTGGGTGTCAAGTTCTGCTAGACCCCTGTTTTGTCACATTAGGAGCGAGACAAACACAATTTCCTATCAATTAAGGTCACAGGGCAAGAGGCGATGGGACTGGGCAGATTCTTTTTGATCCCGGGGCTTGTGCCGGATTTATTTCTCCCTGGAAAGAGAGGGGAGTAAATTGGGTAGGTAGTCATTACTGGAGGAAAATTGGAGTGGGGTGGAGTGTGGAGGCAGTGAGATAAGGGACACTTAGAGAGCTAATTCCCTCATCTTGGTTTGGACAGCAGCCTCCAGATGGCTTTCATTTGGACCATCTAAAACAATGGGGTGCAAGCAGCAGAGGGAGCTGACGGAGGCTAATATTCTCAGGAAACGAGGGGCCTGTGATTGTTCTGTGCATGTAGTGTTGAGATAAAATGAGTGATTTGCATAATGTTATGAAAAAATGGTAGGATGTTTCATTATGGCTAAACAGAACATTATACAGCATTAGAGCCCACATGAACAGGTTCTGCATGATTGAGATGATTGAGAATTTCCCCAAAGACGCGCTGGGGTGCTCCATATGTTAGACAAATGTACTAAGTAGTACATGCGATGAGTTCCCAGGCTAAGGGCATGCTATTAATAATGCCTGTGTAGACCCAGCACAAGATTATTTCACTTCACTTATGATATTATTCGCAGCCCAGACTTGTTTTATTTGATAAGGTGAACTAAAGGGTAAATAGATAAAAAAGACAAATGACCTCAATTTTTTGCTAATAATACAGCAGCAAGCCGTCCACTGTAGTCAATGATGCACATCCTTTTCTTAGGAAAGTACTGACAAACCCACATCATGTTCATAAAATAAATATAAGTGCCGCAACACATTAGTGTGCCATGAGAAATAGCCAGCTGTACCATGGAAAATATCTCTATTCTCTCAGTCTGAAAACTATTGTTTATTCACCGCAAATAATTTGTCTTCTTAATGCCATAGTAACTGACAGATCTATAATATAATCTTCCACTAGGTGAATGGCTTTGAAAACTAAAAAAGACAGAGACTGAGAGCTGTTGAGGAAGAGCTTTGTGTATGTCTTTCTTCAATTCCTGCCGCTATATCAGCATTGTTTTCAACTAAACAGGCCTGGTTTTCAGTACAATGTGAGTAAATTGAAACTAGAAGATCAGTATATTTTATTACATATATATTGTATTGCATTTTGATTCGGTGGTACACCGTGGGATTTTCATGTTGTTATTAAGATTTGTCGTGTGGAACTAGACTGTGTACAGTATTTTTGGCAGGATTTTGGATTTTTTTAAACCATAAAACAACTTGTAATTAAGCAGATTCAAGAGAGTAGTTTGTCGTCCAAATATGAACAGATGGAAGAAGAAGTGACGTGAAGTATACAATCACAAACAAACTCATGGTCTTAACACTTTGACTGCATGTTCTAGCCTATGGTGTGAAAGGAGGTCTTTCCACAGGCCAGTGTTTCCATGTCAGTGTGAAGCTCTTTCCTACACACTGATAGAGAAATATTTTTAACCACTGGTGGGGTGGCATCACATGAAATTTGCAAAGCATATGGTGAGGAAGATGATGGCCGCTTTCTGGGATTTGCTCCAATATGACAGTTGGTGTTCTACGTCACCGCCTTTGATTAGGAGCAACATGCGGCATGATTGACACATAGTGACAGATCTCTCTATGGGTGGGGGCCACCGTCACACCAGACCCAGCATTTGCTGTGTGGAAAACCAACTTCTTACAATTTCACACAAGATTAACAAATGAACAAATGAACCTTCCCTCATAAAAATTTTACTCTAACTGTAAATAATGCATCAGGTGGGATTTATAGCCGAGACGGGACAACAGCAGCTACAGTTAAATCAGACCTAAAGAGACCTAGAGAGTTCCTGTTGAATCCATTAGGTTACTGTTGGGGGCACTTTTACCACAAAACAAAACTTAGGTACATTTATTGCAAGAACGAGCTGCAACCAAGCCCAGCTGTCAACAGGCGAGGGTGAGGACACACCCTGGACAGTCATCACAGGGCCACATCTGTGGGCATTCACACTCACATTCACACCACCAGCTGAGAGTGACAAAACATACTCTTCATACGTTTGGTCTGTGGATAGAATCCATGCATACATTAATTATCAAAAAAATTGCTTTGAAATCAAGTTATAGCACCATCTGCAGGGGGAGAAGGCATGCTACATGCTCCCTTACTGACACAAATAAAAAAAAATATCACAGGCAGTGTCTTGATTTAACAATGCTAACGACTGATGCTAAAGTGCTCGACAAACTATCAGAGGGTTTTTCATGCCGTAACAAATTCAGCTAACTAGATGAGAACATAACAAGCAACTTAAAATACAGATACACATGACAAATATTTATTCACAATTTTTTAACAAATGCACGCATGCATTACACAGGCAAACGCTCCTTCTCAAACACACACACACAAATCCCAGCTGCATGGCTTAAATTGAACATCTGCTCTTCAGTTAACACAGTCTGGTAAAGCAATGTGGGGAAACACTGATCTTTTAACATGAGTCCATCATTCACGTCTCATATTGCTATGTTTTTCTTTTTAAACCACATTCTATTTAAAGCCAACGCAAAGATGTTCCTTTGATTAATCAGATACACGACGGTCGTAAATATAACATGGGAGATCAGAATATACCTGCAGAAAAGTACCATGGGTTTTTTCTGCAAGCCTCATGGCCATTTATATGAGGAGCACAGAGCCCAGCATGAATATTCATGAAGTGTAATACAACACTGGTCAATTGTCAGGCTGTCGCTCTGCCTCAAGTGGCAATATTAAATCTCTGAAAGATTTATTACTCATGGATGCAGCAAAGACCTCTTTTTCATTTCCTGACCAAACACACCTGAGAGAGTAGTGAGACTGTATGTGTGTAGAAAT
>NC_024317.1:17124043-17127269 GCF_000523025.1 Cynoglossus semilaevis
TTGTTTTAAAAGGGCTAAGCGGAATAAGATATGTTTATTTTCTGTGGATGTCTGGTCATTACTATTATTATTGTTTTAGAAGAATTCAATGGACAAAAGAAACATTTTAAACCGTAGAGCAAAAAAAAAAACCCAACATATTTTCTGTTATCACACACTTCAAAGAGTGTGGGGGTGTGCGAGCTGCCACTACAGGGTACCCGAAACAAAAAATGTGATGGCTGTGGGATTTTTCCACACAATACAGATATGTGAATAAACATTTCCTTTGTAAAAGTTATTAAAATCTGACATTTTAATAACAAATAAATGCAGATTTGTGTGATTCTTAAATGTGAACACTGAAAAAGAGTAAGTAAAGCTATTTTTATTAGCTTAAACAAAGCCTCCACTTAAATACTGAATGTATGCATACATGGATGTTATGTTGCGTTCATATTGTACTTTGTTGTTGTTGTTTTTTGTTTTTCGTTGCCGTCTCTGTTTTTTATGTCTCGTTGCACATCCAATTTCCCTCTGGGACAACAAAATTGTAGTTGAAGGTAAAACTGCCACTAGTAAAACATAAGGAAAGCCTTGTTTGTCTGACTTACAATAGGCCAACTTACTAGTCTTAGCTCAAGTTGAATTATATGGCACCCTATGGTTGTTAAAAAGGGAGGTTCAGAGGTTCCAAAAATGCGGGTGTCAAGGCCCACAACCTCTCCCTGGCTCTCTCGCCCTCAATGTCTCAATTCACATTCTAGGGTCAAGGGCCTGGTGTAAAGCTGTGGCTCCTATTGAAATGGTTTACCATCAGCAGCGTGTAAATTCGCAGTAAAAGAAAATCAGCAGTATTTGTCAGACACATTCACTCTCACTAAAGTTGCTTCAGTGTGAAGTGACATAAAACCAGCACTGACCAACGGCTGCTTTAGTTCACCACTAAGGTTTAATCATTGACTACATGCACTAAACCATTCAGTACAACCATTGTACTGAATCAAATACACCCAGCATTTTCAGTGGGAATTCTGACAGACAATATTGAGTACTACAAATTATCTGACTGAATTGTCTTAAATTTAGTCAACAGAACTGCATGTTTTAGTCGAAAACAAATTAAACTATTTAAATATTCATTATTTAAAACACATTCAGTTGACTGAAGAACAATGTGAAATGTTAACAGGCTAATTTTTTTTGTATTAAATTTTAACTGGTTTTCAATAAAGATTTTATTAGCTAATCATATTAGCTATCATATTACATTAAACTATCATGATCATAATGACGATACATTATATACATGTTTGATGGAATAATTTTACAATAACCCATATTTTATAATAACCCAACGAGTATACCGAGGAATCCATCAAAAAAGATTAAAAATGTGTTCGCGATTTGGAGTGTTTTTTAAAGTGGGATTTTTCCATACAATAAAAACATGTAGATAAACTTTGTAAATTTTGTCTTAACCTGGTTGGAATATAGAATGGAAAATAAGTTTGGGAACTGCAGCATTTACATATTTATAAGACCTTTTAAAATGTTTAGACTGATAAATTTCACTTCATATCTTAGTCAGATATGTTTTGGTTTCTTAATGCGTCTACTTGCATACCTCTAGGTAAATAATTTTTTTGCGACAATCATTAAAAATCCACCAAGTCCTTAGTTACTGCCAGTGAAAGTGTGTGTGCCTTTGAATATCACACAAACAAAAGAAAAATGTTCTCAATGAGTTTTTCAGGTCACTGCATATTTTCAAACGCAGACCCAGGGTCAGTGATGTGCATCAGTTTGAGATTTTAAATCCCATCTTGGAGACTGTTTTGTAAATCCTTTAAAAACATTTTATTCTCTAAAAGTACAGGCGACTCAAGGTGAGGAGTAAAGGTGATTCAAGGTGTAACCACAGCATCTCCCTAAAATCAAGCGAAAGAAGCCTTTTTAATCAAGTCAAAAAGCCAAGGTGATAATGAAAGACAAAAAGCTGACAGAACGTGTCAAACAAACACGTCCCTGCTACAAGGTCCTTATTAAATGTTAAATGTCTTTCATTCACTGGGAGGCTTTTTCATGAAACCAAATGTCTCTGTTTACCTTGTTGGGATGACAACGATACAACCCATTACCTTTAATGTCTAAATGTGAGCAGTGGAAAAGATCATGGTTACCAAAGAAAAGAAATCTATACAATTGTCATGATTTAAATGGATCCATTTTATATCAGTGTGATAAGTTTTTATCTTTAACCATCAGTTAATGAACAAATATACCCAAGGCCACCTTGGAATGATGCGTTGAATTGAAGCTCTTGTTAAAGAGAAACTGAGGACCTGTCTTTGAAATATGAAACTCTTTTCTATGTGTTGTCTTCCACAGATGTAACATTAGTTGGAGTGTTTGAATTTTCATTAGACTTCTGTAATTCAGGTTGACTTGTTCAATGACAGTACTGAGTTTACTCAATCTTGCAGCAGACAGCTCAATGAATTGCCCCGTCAGTCAGTTGGATGTTTGCATTTGCACTAAACTCGCCGTCCTGCTCAGCTCTAACAAAATTAAAGGAGCATCGAGGGAATACTAGGCAATACGAGGGTTTATGAGGAACAAAATACGGAGAGAGGCGACGAGAAAGGGAAATAAAATGACGAAGCGATGACTCAAATGTGAAACCTACTCACCCAGAGTGACTTCTGTCTGCATGGGCATAGACAACGCTGGATGCTTGACTTCACAGCTGAACAGCGCGTCGTTATCCAGCTGAGGATTTAGGGTCCAGGTGAGGCGAGCCTGTACCACCACTGAGCCATCACTCTGGGGGAAAGAAGTGTGGCTGAAGTAGTAAAGAGGGTCCATGCTATGCACCCAGCGTGGGAACTCCCGGCTCACCACTGTCTCCGGGATAACCTCTGTGGCAGGACTGGGTTCCGAGGCCTGCTGGCCCTGAGTGTGGACATGCTCAGAGATGTCAGGGTAGAGACGAAGTGATCTGGCCTCGGGATCCAAGAGGGGGGATCGATGGAGCTTAGTGTCATCAAGGTCCCTGACGTTGAGGGGCCGAGCTCCTCTCACCCCCGCTGATCTACCTCCCACCTGCTCACCGGAGAATGGTTGAGTGTAGGAGATCACCTCGATCAGCTCACCATCACGCTTGAAGTACACCTTGAAAAAAAAAAAAAAAAAAAAAAAAATTTTTAAAAAAAAAAAGAAAAAAAAAAAATTTTTGACAAAAAAA
>NC_024317.1:17127304-17133688 GCF_000523025.1 Cynoglossus semilaevis
AGAGTGGGTGGGGGTGGGAGACCCCCCCAATCAGCCCCCCCCCCCGTTTGAAGCCCACCTAAAAAAAAAAAAAAAAAAAAAAAAAAACGTTTTCAATGAAAGAATGAAAGATGAAAGATTTTAGCCAATGAAAACCCAGTCTACTTTGGACAATTTTGGACAATCAAATTTCAATGACTGTCTCTTGTACAAGTAGCTGCACCCCCCCCACCCCCCACAACCTGTTCTCCACTCGTTTCTATCTACATTGTTACATTACAAAGGTTTTAAAAGATAAAAGTTATGTTTTGCTACAAATACTTGTTACTTGAGCTTCTTATATTGACATGTCTCGGATGAAAAAATGAGGGAGATTAGCCAGTTTACACAGTTCTGGGCTTTATACCAAATCCTGGAGTAATTTGCGGCCATGTGCACTGCAGAGTTTTACAAGTTAGAGATTATTAATAACATTCCAAACAAGCTTAAATCCAAGTAAAAGCTCTTTGTGCTGGCGTTAAAGAGGCTTTTATTTGGCAAGGCAGTGAACAGCGAATTCAACATGGGTTTGTAAGTTAAAGATTCTCCCAAATGTGGAGACACCAAAGCATTCACTGTGTAGAGTCTCAGTATTAAGAGATGGAAACAAAGAACACAAATACATTCTGAAGCACATGATGGAAGAAGAGTGTGAGCCAGTGAGTCAGAACTAAACATTTCCCCTTTCACTACAGACCAGTGTTTTAAATGATTTCCCGGCTGAACTGTGACAACTTCCTTAAAGTTTGGCATACAAAGTTGAACTTCATGTATCAGTTATGGCAGTTTAATATATAAAAGGCTTCACACGTGACATTGTGTTAAATTGCTACATTCAGCCACTTCATTGACCCGTCAATGTCCAACTTCCTTAACTCCTGACAGCAAATCCAAACATTACCTGCAGATATTAGCATTAAAATGACTTTGTATCATCAACACCCACGGACTCCGTACCCTTGAAACCAATGTGACTGCTTCCAATTTTACGTTGAAAATGAGAAATCCACGCCTCCTTCAGGGACCAACGGACGTTTGAATTCAATTTACCAAAGATCAAAGAGTTATTGGTGTAAACTCTGCACTTTGCTGCTACTGTGTGAGGTTGCTTTGATATAATGCCCTCTCTGGGGCAGATGCCTCTAGTGGGTAAACTGCACGAATACTAATGATTATAAATAGATGGGATAAGGTGGGGCCCTGGAGGAATAATGATATTTTTAAAGTTGAACAAAGGCAAATTAAACTGTAATCGGCAAATGTTGCTTTGAAACACCATAGAATGTTTTCTCATTTTAACAAGACAAGCAACTTTGGCTCGACAATTACAATGGACAAAAGATAAACAGTAAGTCACTAAAACAGAGAAGTCTAATTTCCCTAAAACACATTTATTGGTGTCATTTCATTAAATGTCTACTTAAGTAAAACAATGTATTTTGTGTGTGTAAATGTGTGTGTGTGTGTTGTGTGTGTGCTGCTGACAACAGGTCACTCATCATTATGGTGTGTAACAGCCACATGGGTCTGGATACCCTTGCTCAAAGGCAGTCAGTGGCAGCATCAGGACCCAGGGATTAAAATATATAAACTGAACAAAAGCTTTATCGTCTCAACTCCTCAACCGCTTCCTGCTGCTCTGTGGCCCCATCTACCTGCAGGACATGTTTAACACAAAAGCAGGGACGTTTGCTGTCAGGGATCAGAACCATGCCAAATGTCACGTCATCATGAATGGCTCCATCAATACAATGAATTGAGTTGATGTGGTGTTTTAAAATTAGAAGACAAGATTACCAGGTTTGAAGTTAATGCCTCTCAGGCATAACGATAATTCCAGGCTGTCAAACTTACAATTTCTAACACACTTATATCCAGTCATTCCACCATCCATCCCCTTAGTGATGCTCCAATACACAGTCAATGCACGTCATCTACACTAATATGGGAACAAGGTTTTTGTTTCACTGCAGCTTAAAATACCATCTGAAGCATGCATTTGTAGAGGCTTCAACTTCAGGTCAAACCAGAGTTTGCATCCAACCAGCTGTGAGGTCTGTGTGTCTGTCTGCTGGGTTAATTAGTGTGATCACACTCACCTGTGTCTCTGTTCATTAGTCTCACTCCTGTCACCTGGTGCCCTGGGTATATATATCTCTCTCTCCCACTGAGTCCTTGTTTGTTCGTTGTTCATACAATGCCATGTTCACGCTTAGTGTTTAGTTCCTCTGTGTTTCTGCTCTTCAAATCCAGTAAGTGGAGACATTTAAGTTTGATAAAAAATAACTTACTAATAAAATAACTAATAACTCCAAGCATGAAAATGTAACACCTGTAGACTAATCAATATTGTTGAGTTCTTTGAGCCACCGTCAAGCTAAACATTAAAGTCCATATCGTGTTAGTCATTGGCCTTTTGATTCGTCTTTTGTTTCAGTACTATATATATAATACATTGTCATGTTTAGCAATATTGATTCATCACAATTATTTACGATTAATCCAGCTATTTTGTAATTGTGTTAAGTACGTTGGTATAGAGTTTAAATGTTGTGCTTGGGTTTCCTTCAGATACTTTGTAACCTATAACCTTCAGATACATGTATTTCTTTCACAGTTCAACATTATGCACATCAGGTTCATTAGACTCTGAATTTAGCAAGGGGTTGTTTGTCTCTGAATGGCCCAAAGTCAGGCCTGGAAACTATCCATGCACCCATGGGACCCTCGTCACCCACGCTGAGATTAGTGTATTTCCACGACCAAGGAAATATTAACAGAACAGAATTAACAGTTATTATATTAAAATACCCTTATTAGGGCAATTAAAAAAAGTTAAAACACTATTGTGCAACAAGACGATCACATCTTAGTATTCAATTATCTCCCTGCAGGTGCACTGTTTTCCTTAGATGTTGAGAACTTAAAAGGTACAGTAATTAAAGCAAAAATGAACTACACACAGAAATACAGACGCTACACTAATCTCCCTCCACTAGTGACTAGTTCCCTTGTTGTATGGTTGAGTGAGTGACAATAACATTGATAATTTGCCTCTAGTCCATGCAAGCTCCTCCAGGTGGCTGTCGCCACATTTGTTGTGTGGGTAGGGTGGTCCAGTGGTTGGTCTCCACAGCCAGAGGTACATACATAAAGGGCAGTAAAAAAAAAAACAGCAGTTGTGGCTCGAAACTGAAACTCTAAAAGAGTGGGATTCAGGAGCAGAAAATGTGTGTTGGGTTGGTTTCACATTTGAATTAAGGTTCTACTTGTAGAGCTTCATTGTACAGAGTGGCTTTGGGTGATAAAGTGGCTAATATTCCTACTAGGAACACATTCTCTTCTTCATGTACCGCGTTGACCTGATCAAGCTAGGTCTGTGCTGCTTTACTGTAAGCCTACTGAAGGTACTTGATACTGGTATGCAGTTGGAAAAGTTCAAGAACCACAGACATAACTTGCTAAACTGGCAAACAACGAGCACAATGCTACAATATAGCGTTCACTACAATATGTAATAAAAATTTGAATTAAAGTGGCGTTATTTCATGAATGCACCACATTGATCTGCATTTCCTGACCAGCTCAGTGAAATCCAATAATGCAACAGCAAGTGGAAACACTGACCTCTCAGATCCACAACGACCTAATTGCTTCTGCTGCAGACTCCTACAGCTACTCGATAACATGTGAAGAGAAGCTGCTTCACTGTGGTAACAAAAAAAAACCCACATCATTAATTATCACAGCAGGTGGAGGGACAGCAGCAGCATGGATCAGAGAGATCAGTGCACCTGTTCTGTACAGCTTTTGTTGGTGTGGGCACACAAAAACACCTGTGTGGGAAATGGGCCGCTTTAAAGGGCAAATAATGCCGTAATCCCAGATGACAAGCTTGTTTGTATAAGCCAGTAACAAACATGTTTACTTGCAGGTATGGAGGAAATATGGACGACCTATTGGCTGTGATGTTTGAAGCCGTAATGTGTTTGGTCTGTGCTTGGCTGTAGCACGTAGTGAGTAGTGATTGAGCTGTGACACGCAGCCTGAAATCAAGCATCAGTTTATCTATTCATAGTGATCCCACAATGATCTGGTAATGATGATAAATATCACTCCTGGTTGAGGTATAGAAAACGGAATCAATGGGTGTTGCGTCAAAGGCTAAAAAAATGGAGTGACAGATACGGTACTGCCGGGAGTGAGTGAGTGAGTGAGCGGGACGTTGTTTTAGTTTTATTATACCACACTTCTGCTTCCTTTTCATTTTCTCTTCCATTACCGACAACAGATGACAGAGTATACAGCTGTGAAAATACTACAGACACACATATAAACAGAGGTATATTGAAATGACACTATTAGAGGAGATGAATGAAGCGAAGAATGCGTTCCAGTCGTTGATCACGATTTGGCAGATATTCTTTCAGTGTCTAATGATTATTCTTTTATCTTTAGGCCCGGATGCACTTTATTATCTGTTGTCTGTCTGCAGCGGCAAAGCAGGAATCAGCGACTCAGGGGCTCAGGAGGTGAATATACTGCAACAACTTCATCACCTTCAACAGGTAAATGATATGATATGAGGAGCAGATGTGCCAAAATGTGTTTGCTGTTTTGTTTGATAGATGTCCATACCCTCTGGGGTAGAAAACCTGATCGAGACTTTAATTTACTTGACAAGGATATATAACTAAAATGTGTCATAGCTGCTGGATCTCCATGATAGAAGAGTATCAATGAGTAGTCCTTGACTTGAGCACCTTTGCAAGAGTGATGTCTGTCTTAGAACTTTCTGACTAAGACTTTTCACTTGGTGAAATTCCATCCATTGGTTTAATGGATGGAATTTCACCATCCATTAAATATGGAACATATGAGTTCATATGTTTCATATAAACTCATATGTTCATATGAAACATATGAGTTTTCAGCTCACCGCTGTATTTTTATTTCTATCTTTTGTTCAAGTATGAGTTTCATTGTTTACTGACTGAGTGAAAAGTAAAACAGTTGCCTGCAGACATCACAACTCACACAGACTAAAGAACAGAGCATTCACAGGCAGCTTAAACTAACTGGTTTAACCTGCACAAAAACAAGATCACCTGCTAATTTTATCACAAAGATTATAGTTCCAGTTACACACCACCACCTGTAGGTGGAATACTGAACAGTTGAATGCTGCACCCAATGAAACGTGAAAAAGCAATCTGAAAAATGAATTAATTCATAAAGAAATCTTAATTGTAGGCTTCACACCATGTGGACAATGCTGTGATGGCACAAGTCTGAAAAAGGAGTTGCTTGTCTGCCTGTGAATAGCCAGTGATGTAAGCACCTGCCCTCTGTGAAATGCCAAGCTCCACTAAAGCAACTTAAATTCAAACTCTTTTCCTTTTTGAAATTGTAACAATTGTGCAATGGTCTGTACACACTGTCATGCTGCAATTAATCACGTCGGTGTCAAAGGGGGTGAGGCGGTAATTTCCATGTTGGCAGAATGAATGAGAAAGAAGTGGGAGAAAAGGGCATAGAAACAGGAGGGAGGCAGATAGAAAGATCCTGGCCATGACTTAATCAGCTTCCCTTCTTATTATTAACTGTCATTATGTTGCCTCTTTTCAATCAGCGCTTTCTTGTACTCTGAAGATGTTCTAATGAGTGGCACCAAGAAGCTATTACTGATATGCTGTGCTTCAACGGCGCCTCATGTCGACAGATCTTGAAACATAATGCTAGACCCTTTTAGTGCTTAAAAGCCATTATGTGCGAAGTTCTCCTAAAGCTGCACTTGGGTAATTTGACATATTCAACTTCCACATTTAAATGTAAAAGGCTGCTCTCTTTCTTTAAGAAGAAAGGTGGAGCTGCAACGCCACTGAAGTCAACCAATCAGCTCATAAAAACTAGAGACCCCCGACTATCAGAAAAGTCGTGCTCTATCCGCTTTCTTTTGTCTACAACTAGTAGAGTGTATACATATACACATGTATATATATATTTTTCTTTTCTTTTTTTTTAGAGTTTTAGATTGTGTATAATCGTGAACGTTCAGAATGTTGCCGGGTTGTCTGAAATGCTGCAGGCCCATATTGTGAGACATCAATTGAATAATTAAAGAAGAGTTATTTTGGTGCTTAATTTTTCACTGGATCTTGCTAGAAGCTGTGTAGTAATATTATGACCCAATACTTAATTCACTTTGTACACTGGGTGAAATGAAGGAAATGGCAGATCTACTTAAATCTTTGATCAATTAAAAGATATGTGAAACCAACAAGAGGACCAGAGGCAGCATACTGCTCTTTTACATGTCCAAAAACAAAATAAATAAAATGAAAACATGACTGTCACCTATGAATT
>NC_024317.1:17133737-17171210 GCF_000523025.1 Cynoglossus semilaevis
ATTTTTATCCTGGTGTCATTTTTAAGAGCATCAAAGGAACACAATGTCCCAGAGAGAAAAAAAGTCTGGAATACACTTCTGTCTTCAATGTAAGGGACGACCTGAAAAGTTCTTTAAAAATAGGGAAAGTAAGAAGGTGGTGTGAAAATGTGATGATAAAAATAACATGAACAGCACAAGCCTGAGTATCCTCGGAGGCGGATTTGTTTTAATTGAGGGATTTTGGCTAATCAGCAGCCTGATCAGCAACTCTTTTCGTTCTCCCCTGTTTTTTAATTATCTCCTCCTTTTCTATTTACAACAAACCTGTTTAAAGCCGGACCTGTTTAATACCTGTTTTACCTGAGATTAGCTGTTTTCATCCAACCATCCAAAATAAATATTTTTTGGCATTACTGAGGATAAATGCAAGTAAAAATGCATTTAATTAGCAAAAAGAAAATTCCATGTAATCTATGGCCAAAAATAGAACTGTATGAAATATAGAATTGTAGGAGTACCAGGTCCTGCAGCATGTTAATATAGTAGTGGGTTCATATTTCTAAGGCAATTAATGGAACTGGGACTTAAACAATAATTTAGATTAAATAATTACAGAAATATGTATTAACTCAACATTCAGCTTAGTTATCAGTGGTAGCAACAAAACTTAAGGTTTGTTACTAATTTGAAAGAGGATAACTGTGAGCTAGCAATAATCTGTAAAAACTCATAGATAAACTTTTTCTTTAATTTAAATTTCTTCTTTAAATTTAATCTGGATTCAAATTAATTTGTTAAATTATTGCTATTTGATTAGCAATATAAAATATAGTTAGGTAATCAGATTTATATTAATTTAAATTAATTCTAATTATTTTTAACTCTAATTACATGAATCTCTTTGAACTACTGTCTGACTACTTGTAACTAATAAATAGATGGGAAATAGTTTCCTTAGTAAACTAATTGAACAGAGGCTAAATGAGGCGTATGTACATATAAAAGGTAGTGAGTCAAGTCTGATTTTAATCAGTCATGCAGTTCTATTACGTGTTATGTAGAAAAACAAACAAAAACAGAAATGTATTGTCTTCCCAATATCTGCAGAGAGACACTCCTCTCATTCAAATGACAAACAGATTATTGCAGAAAGGTTTTAAAAAATCTTTATGTCAAACAGTTTGGCCAGTTTCAGTTTTCCCTGCTGAGAATGAAAGAAAACATACAGAAGATATAGTATACTAAACTGCCTTCGTAAAAGTCTCAGAGCAGTAGATTATTTCAGTATGAAGATTGATCCACTAAGTGAATCACTTACACACGCATGTACACACCGAACACACAATGGCCGCATTTAACAGCTGGCTCGATAAATCAGGCCAAATTCATTGTAAGCAGAGAGTCACTACAGACACCAGGCTGCTGATGATATGACATTGAAAATCGAGCTGACACAACGGCTCATTCTGCACTGAGCCCCTGGGCAGCAACACCAACAAAGACTAAATGAGGTCCATCAAGAAGGAATGTGGGCCGTTTGAAGTCGCACTTTCAAAACAGAAGCACAAAGCAGTGAAAGTCTTCTAAGGCCTGTGATTCTGAGGTTACTAGCTACATACCATCTTTCCATGACTATTAGCATGTTGTTTTTTTACATTAAGGGTGGGGGGTCCCTGTAGCTTTGTGCAGTATTTATACATCTTACTTTAGTCTTTGTAAAAAAAATTAAAATAAATTGTGGTCCAGCCATTGATGTATCACTGACGATTCCAAAACAATAATCATACTTTATTTACATAAATATATATATTTTTTGCAGTATCCCCTTGATATCTGCACAAGTTCAGTGAGGATTATTTTATTGATACATAAAAAGGAGTCTGAAGGGCAGAGAAGTATGTGAGGGTGGTGCAGACATGATTCTTCTGTAAATGTATGTGTTTACTAGGTAATGTACTTTGGCTCATTGACATTTATTGTTTCATTATAGAGTACTTTTTACCCATTTCCATGGTGAAGAGTTGACGGTGGCTCTAAACAAGTTGAAATGATAAAAATATAAAATAATTAATAATAATGTAATTCCGTCTCTGCATGTATGCTTTATTAATATATGTTATGTTTATCTTGATAAAATGTGCTGCGGTTCGTCCATCACTGTGTCACTCACTAATGATTCAACCAGAGTAAACATACAGGAGAAGTATTTACTGACATGCTCATTAGCAGGATGTGGAGTAAATGATGACCTGAGGTAATAAATTAGGTCCAGCCAATTAATCAATGCCCTGTTGCTATTCATTAATCCAGCAAGTAACACTAGTAAATGACATTTGATATCTAAATTAATAAAATGTGGAACTGTGGATAAGAAAATAAATAATTGTACGAAGATGTTTTGAATATGTATTTGAGCCAAGTATTTGGAAAGAAAAATTAAACTCCAAAATTGAAATCCATTTGCCTTGCTTGACCCCACGTTGACAGATTTGAGCCCCCACATTGGGTCCCGCCCCCGTATTGGGAAAGAATGGGTTACTAGGAAAGTGAAAATGGCAGGAAATAGAATGAGAATGAGGCGAGAATGATAACCTGCTGGGATAATTCCTGACACTTCTCTAACTTAGATCTGAGTTTTGCAGTCTCCAAACCTGGACTTTTACTTAAACAGTTTGAACTTCACCATTGTTTGGGATTATATAAAAAGGAGAAATAGCACCATAGTGTGTATTTTAATGATTAGATTTGAATCATTTACATTTTATAAAAGCTACCAGCGTCTGCCAATATTAGACAGACAATATTAGATTAACTTTTAATGAGCACAGTCAGCCAGCAGGAGACAGTCAGGATGCTTCAGTCACATCATCCATCTGTGGTATTACAGTCGTTAGTCGGAAACCTAGCAGGGGGAAATATACCAAACTCTACTGCGCAGGAAAACTCCTTTTTCTTCTCTGAGGACTAAACTTTTTTTCTGTTTCAATTAGAAATGAATGTTTCCTACAACTGTTTATAGACAATGGAATGAGAGCTCAAAGGAGATTAAAGACAGGTTTGCTGGAGAAGTGAGTCTGGCGAGACTATACTTCTAAAATCTATCCATGAAACCTGTCAGGGTTTGTTACTGGGCTTTGATTTAGTTTTACTCTATAGGGCAACTCTGACAGGCTGACGTTTACTCCCCGTAGAAGCAATGAATTACTTTCCAAGTTCCAAGTTCTTTTTTTTTCCTTCAGTCTCTTCTGGAGTGGCAGACTTGACTTTTTATATCTTGCATCCTTTAAGTGTAAACACTGATGTTGTTTGCCAGTGCGACACAGCAAGTCAGCGAGTGACTCTGAAATGTAATCTCCATGCAAATAACATGTGTCACAATAACTTACTCATACAACAATGTTGTCATTTGTACTGGCTGTTCGCTAACTGCGAACTCCTTGTTAGCGTTCGCATGGGTGTTTTTTATGTTAAAATCTGTTTCTGGTATTTATTTATGTATTTCTGTATTTATTTGAGGACCACTTGTCCTTCTGGATGGAAACCTGGTTTTAATGAGGTGAAACCCTTTTTTGGGTCAAGATGTCAATAGCTGTCGGGGTTTGGTCATTAGCACGGTAAAGGTTAGGGATAATGGTCTGGTGAGATGCATGTGTGTGAGTGAGTGTGTGTGCTTTTGGTGAATATATACTTGGGGGGAGAAAAATACTATTATAAGGGATAAATACTCCTGGTTACATTTTGCAGGTGGAGGTTCAGATGAAGCAGGTGTAATGCATTCCCACAAAGCACAAAAAGTATTTGTTTGTATCATTTGTTTGTGTGTATTTGTGTTTCTAACCCGTTCAAACATAGTATCAGATAATATGAAAAAATATGGACATGCAGGGAAATTAAATTGTAGCAAATGACTATAGAACTACTTACCTCACTCAGAATCAGACGTGAATTGAAGTTGTCTAATTAAACTATAGTTAGAACATAATTAGAGAAACTGTATTTCAGTCTGACCCAGACTGTGGATGACATCACATTTCTTTTTAGCCAATGTAAAACTGTAGGAGAGTCATTTCATATTTCTTCACAATGACTCAGCACATCTTGTTGACATCGTCCACTTTGATCTTAATACAGCTATAAACACATATAGAACATATATCTGTATTGAAATACATTACTGTGTGTTTTAGTTTTTCTGACAGGTTGTACTGCAGCAGGTGTGATCTCATCACGAGACACTGACCTTGTCTCAGTTCGTGGGCTGCAGCTGAATGGAGCTGCATTTATCACACAGATGTTGTCAAAATGCATCACACTGCAGTGACTGGGCTTGACCCACTTTGGTGGCATCAAAGAATATGTTTGACAGAAGCAACTGAATTCAGCCAGACACACAGGCAACAAGGGACGTTTCCTAATATGATATAATGTTGTGATGGCAGTGCACAGGTTGAAAACAATACCTGTCCCAATGGTAATCATCAGGCATGTGACTCATGGCCAGAGACACAAAGACATTCTGCAAAAAGCCGCTCTGATAGTCTTTCCTTCCGTATGCCTCGGGAACAGACGTATGGCAGGGATGAGTTTAAAAAGATAAAGGTTCCCTGTGTATAAAACCACAACAGGAGAAAATCCTTTCTCCTCAAACAATCAGACTGAGTGTACCTGCAAGACGGGTATCATATTCACCTTGTGTTCACCTCTCTGTGGGATCATAATTGCATCAGATACACTAACACCGGGTCTGGGGTCCATTGCTAAACACCTATGGACAATGATTAATGACCCATCAGAACAAACAGCAAGCGATTGGTCTCCAACGGCGTCTGAAGGCTGATACGCCACACAGACAGTAAATATATATATATAAAAAATCTTTGTGTGCGTCAGTGCGTCTAGATTGCGATAATAAGAATCTAATAGCTGCGTGTAATCTGCATGTGCACAGATGACGACATTGGCTGACAAGGGCAGTCATTACTATCATGTCAGTGTGATTAGATTAATTGCTCATAATGTGGCCGTTAATGTCCCTGATGTGTCTGTTTCCTAAAACTGATCGAACATTTTTTTTCTGTTGTGATGACTACATCGCAGGAGTAAATTAGTTCAGCCAATCAATCACAAGTCAATTTGTAACGGAGGTAACACCCCCCACCCCCGACTGGTGACAGCTTGTACATGTGACTGCAGGAACACGATATGATACAGTCTGTACTTCAGTCATAATGTGAGGCTGTGTTCTCACCATAGTGAACATTAAAGCAACAGTTGTTTATATGTAAATTCTTGTTATTAATACTTTGAACCTATAGTAACTTCCATTAGCTATTGAGCTTGTGATGCTGCATGTTTTTGTTCTCCCAATCTTTGTCTTCTCTTTCTTTTTCTTTTCGTCTCCCTTATCGCCTTCTCCCTTTTTCTTTCTCCCCTCGTTGCTGACTCCATTTTTGCCTGACCTGTCGAGGGACTGGGCTGCAATCAAATCTACAAATTTACAAATAAATTAGTTTTCTTTCTCTCTATTGTTGCCAAGTTTTTGGCTCATTGTGCAATGTGTCCTATTTTGTATACCATGGACATATTATAGAGTACAATACACATATACAGAATTTTCAATATAACACTGGCTGCATATTTACAATGAATGTTCTTTTTTTTCCAGTTTCGTGTGTTTCACTAAAGTAGTCGAGGAATCACCGATGGTGAAAGATCACTGACTTGACTTCAGGTAAGTTGAAGCAACTGTTTCTGGTCTCCTGTAAATAGCATTATTCCAGAGCTTTAAGGAAGACAGTTGCCAAGTGGCAAAGCAGCACAGGGCAACTTCAGCAGCAACTTACCGATGGAGCAGGTTTCCCTCCTTTTGCTGTGCAGAGAAGAGTGATATTCTGAGCCTGGTATCGACTGAACGGGGCTGGGGTATTTTCTGCCACCACTGATATGTTGCTCGGAGGTGCTGTGATAAAAAGAACAAAAAAAAAAAAAAAAAAAACTTGTCAAAATAATCCAGTAGTGTTTTAAGGCAACACACTGAACCTTGGTCAAGGCTCAACAAACAATATATTTATTAGATTTAATATCATTGTTTTAATAAACAAACTTAATGTTTATATTAAGGCTTAAATATTTTATTTTATATTAGAAATTGCAACTCATTTATTCTACCTTAAACTTTGTGAAGTTTATAACAAGACAACATTGCTGGCAGGAAGTCTCATTATTAATAATGAAGTACAGCAGTGGTTCTCAAACTGTTGTACGCGTACCACCAGTGGTACACGAGCGCTCTCTAGTGGTACGCAGGGAAAATTCATATTTTCACACTGACATTTTCAGTTGAATAAATCTGAAACATACCATGCACAGTTAATGCAAAATTTAAACAAACATCTTTCTAAACATTTCTAAACATCTCTAAACATCTCTCCTGTGTGGTGGAAGCTAACAGGGAAGGCCTCTGCTGCTGTATTCTAATGTTGGTCATCATGGTGGTACTCAGAGAGCTCAGAGTTTTCTCAGGTGGTACAGAGTAGAAAAAGTTGGAGAAGAATAATTAGTACAGTGATAGTAAAGAGTTAAATGTCGTTGGTAGCGTTACGTTATTGTGTTTATGAATAAGAATAAGGTCAGAGGCTATGGATGTGCAGGTAGAATTTCTAACATAAAGCAAAAAAAAGAGAAAGAAATCCAGCAGTCTATAAATTGGGTCACCTATTTCCTCTGCAAACAGCAGGAAGCCAAAGGGATAACAAGCAATTTAGCTTTTAGTCACAGAAATAGAGTTTTTCCCACCACAGCTACGACTCAAAGCACGTCTACATCATACAGTGGTTGTTTGTCAGGTCAATATTTTCTAAGAGTCA
Source organism: Cynoglossus semilaevis (assembly GCF_000523025.1). Taxonomy (NCBI): domain Eukaryota; kingdom Metazoa; phylum Chordata; class Actinopteri; order Pleuronectiformes; family Cynoglossidae; genus Cynoglossus; species Cynoglossus semilaevis. The sequence continues at coordinate 17,140,586 of NC_024317.1, forward strand.
CAGATGCAGTTAAATCATTCAGATGAAGATTTTACTTCAGTGGCATCAGAGTCAGAGTCAGGCCATAAGTAGGAACACTGTCCGAATATTTACAACATGGGACAAAAGCTATTCTCCGCCACTTTATTCAGCTGTTTTCAAGCCAGAACCTGCTGAGTGACTCTGCACTTATAAATAGTTTTAGTGGCTGGTGGAGACCACATGCTCAAACTCCCTGGGGTTCTTGTGAGTCGAATGTGGGAAATCAGGTAGAAAATCTCATACATATCATGTCACCAACCTGCTGTCTGAGTCTCTCTGGGGAGTTCAGCCAGTGTGTCAGGGTAGTGTAAACAGAACTCCTGTGATTCTGACTTCCCATCAGTTTACAGGGGCAAAGGGAGGGAGGGGGAGAGTCAAACAATTATCACAGCCACTTGGTCACGATGTGGTATAAATGAACGATGCTGACAAGTAAACAGTGAGTCAGCACGAGTCATTTTACCTGCTTAAAAACAGCACAACTAAGTATTGCTGAATTTATGTTCTCCTGCTTTAGTGTCGTGGGAGTGACTGGAGCCAATCGAAGCACTGGGTGGACGACAGTGGGCTACACACCAGTTCAGCAGTCCACTACAGGGCCAAGTAAGGAGACAACCATTCACACCAACATTATACCAAATTCAAAATGAATTCAAATGAGGACAATGTAAAGACTTCATACAGGAAGACAAGGACTAGTGACTTGCGACTCCTTCGCTGTAAGGCAAGAAAACTTACCAATCTTCCACTGTGTCTCCCCAAGATATTTATGATATTAAAAAAGGTTTCATTTTACTTCAAAGTAAAGGTTTCATGTTGTAGCTTTGGAGAAGCAACAGTTCAGTTAATCTGTGATAAAAAAAAGAATAATTAAAGAAATGTTTAAATAATTGAGTAAAAGAATGAATAAACTAAGATGAATACATAAATGATGAAATATAATCCAATCCAGTCTAAACTAGGAATGGTTGATACAACTTTTTCATGCCTAATACTGATACTGCATCTTGGAGTATCTGCTGATACCGATATCAATCTGATCCAGTATGCAACGAGCTGCCGCTGCTGAGGAGATAGTTAAGTTGAGCCTTTGGCATTTGGTATCAGATCAGATGGGCTATAATAGTTTTTTAGGATGTTTGAACGTAACATTTTACCAAAATAAGGACCAATGCCGATCCTGAGTACTGGACTGAGCCACACTAAGTAACCTTTTTTGTCCATCTAAATCTAAGAGCTATTCTTCTCGCTGATAATAAAGGGATGTAAAAGGGAAACACATTATCCATTTGCAAATGAATGGTGCAATCTAAATTATTAACTGTATTTAGTAAGTACCAAAATAAAGGTTTTTTTTAATTTCCCTGTCTGATGAATTCATATTTTAAGATTATTCTTCCTATCATTAAATAGAAGACGGACCAACAACCTTTTTTTTGATGATATGATGACATAATTTTTGATGATGTACTGATATACCGGCAGGAATTGAAGAAAGACACTCAAAAGACTTTCTTCAACAGCTTTGATTATTTTATTTTTTTAGTTTTCATAGCTATCTGCTGCCACCTAGCAGAAGAGTGTTTAAGTGTTTTGTCTTTTCTTTGCATTGATCAGCAAAGAAAAATTATATGCAATAAATAAGAGTTTTCAGCCCAATTAAGTGAAATTGAATAATATTCCACGGCACACCTAAGGGTCTCTCACGACACACTCGTGTGCCACGGCCCAGTAGTTGGGAATCACTGCTTTAAGTGACCGTTGGAAGACTGAAGCTACTGTTTCCAAATTAAAAACCCATGTTGTACATGTTATAAAGATCAGGAGGCAGGTCGTGCAGCGGGTATCGGCATCTCCATGTGTCACTTTTATGTGTAAATCCATCAAGGGGTTTTTAACCGACATGTCACAGCAATTAATTGATTAAAGGCAGGAGGGGCTGATGGGGATTTAGCTGCTGGCCTGGTCGCTCCTATGTTTCCACACCTCTTAATTGCTTATTGATGGGATTCATATGGTCGTAAATTAACCTTAGAGCACTCTATTAGCCCAGTGACAGGCCTGTCTCAACCTGGCATATGATAAGCTGTCGAAGGTGTCAGTTCCTGACCAATCAGGCTTAAGTGGTGTGACACACCAGGTTGTGTCAAATGGAGAAGTGCCTATAGGTAGAGGAGGTACGGTGACGTGCAGCGCATAATAAAGACAACACACACACACACACAGCATGGTATAGGATACAATAGGAATAGAAGAAAATACAAGTAACTTTATTTGCCTCTATTGTTCTCCCTTAGGAATTTAAGAAAAAAAAGATGTTTCTGATTTAGTTTGATCACCTGACACATTTTGTGTTGTATTTCAATTGCTACAAACACAAATTATATATATATATAAAAAAACATTTCAAATTAATATTAGTGTCAAAACACATGGTTCTGCTTCTCCCCAGCAGGTGATAAATCTCAGTTTTCAAAGATAACATTACTTACCTGGTCTTGTAAAAATGCTAACATAATTAATTCATCACTTCGTTAGGTTAGTGCAGAGGAGCCACGTATTGATCCCAGTGCTGTATTCTTTTCTTCTCTGTGTTTGGGGAGGATTGAGGCCGATCACGGTGTGGGAGTAAAAGCCAAAGTGTGGGCCTTCAGACCAAAGCACATCATTTGCACAAACTAAAATCCTCCGCAGGATTTAGATGATTGTCTAAACATTGGCGTTAAATCCTTCCATAACTCATTTAATCACATCTCACTTGTTAAAGATGAAGATGAATTATTATTTTTTGTTTTTTTCAGCTGCGGTTACTTTTTTAAAGATTACTGTTTTGATGTGTTGAATTGAGTCACGGCCTTGCTCTTTTAGAGTCCGAATATTAATACTTTTTAAACAGCACGCACAAAATATGACTAAATGTTTTTGAAAATCTTGTCTTCATACTGAAAAGATGTTAAACACATCAAAAACTGCAAAATGAAACTAGGGGAGTATATTGGAAGAAATTGACGATACGGTACATATCACGATACATGGGCGATGATATGATATATATTTTTAGTTGCTAAAGAAAAAAAAAAGATTTGTAGATTATTTTGGATGAAATGAAATCAAAAATCAAACTATTCTTTGCTGTCCAAAAAGTAAAAAGTAACAAAAAATAGAATTTCAATCACCGGCATCATCAGCAGGTGAGTAAACAAAAGGATTTTTAGACTGGATTTTTAGAACAACTCACACCTTGAGTACAGAAGACAATAGATGAGGAAAAGATTGGTGAGGAATGGATTTTGGAAAAAGCTGGAGTCTGTTCGAAGCTGAGCTGCTGGAGGAAAAGTGTTGAGTGTGGAGTGGAGGTGCAATCGATTTTTCTTTTTTATCCTAAAACATAAAAAACAAAAAAAAAGACCATGTGCCAATAACATGTTGATGTTTTCTGTGTTCTGGTGGAAGCATTTGTATTGGAGCCCAACCTCTGTGACTGAATGACTTTAATGTAGGCCCATGAATGTATTTTTAATATAAAATGATGGTACTGACAGAGAGAAAGGTAACTGGGAAAATAACTAGATAGGTGGACAGACAGAGAGAGAGAGAGAGAGAGCGAGAGAGAGAGAGGGAGGGAGGGAACTCAGAATGCCAGGCACCTCATTGGCCATCCTAATCACCTGCCCACTCCACCCCCCCTTCAGTCCCCTGACCTCAGACTGTACTGCTCAGTGCATAAGGAACAGTATATTGTCTTTGCCTGTGCATTTAAAAAAGGGGTCAAAGAAATACCCTAACCTAGCATTTATGAGCTGTGACCATCGGTGGACAGGAAAGCTATAGGACAGAGAGAGAGAGAAGTGGTTGTAATGCAGCACATGGCCACAGGCTGGAGCTGAACCTAGGCAACCATAAGCAGGAGTGTTGTGGTCTGCCACCTTTAGACTTCCCACCAACCACATCTGACCAGTGGACTAGATACTACTAGAGAGAGAGCGAGAGATTCAATGTTCTAAGTGTTTACTGTCGTACGTGCTGTAAAGAGACATGTTTTGCTGCACAATGAAATTCATAAATGCCCTAAGAGAAACAAAAAGCTATTCCAGATTCCGCCACAGGGGTCTCAGTGTTATTGAAGACTGAAAAGGAGAGAGGAGACAAAAATATAATGGGACATGTCTGTGTAGTTAATGACAGCTGACAAATAAAATATGCAAGGCTCAAATGTTCCACTCCAGGAGCTGGAGTATCGACAGTTGAAGTGGTTATTAGATAAAGAAGTGAGGTGTTCCACACAGCAGACATGTCCTTGACTACTACGGATTTCAACCGTTTCATAAGTTGTCTTCCTCATCATACGGTGTAATTTAACTGTCAGCTCTACACCAAGAACAGGTTGGGTTTTTTTCAGATGGAAACACACCTTCACAGGTTGAGTCTTTGGAATCTGCCACTCTTATGATTCTTTTTTTTTTTTTTTCATAAAAATTAGCTGGAACTTTTTTCATTTGATGTTGTTACAGTGAAATATAGTATTATTACAGTATTATCTTTGATGGTCAGGAAACCTAACTTTTTTCATTTGAGGTTGTTACAGTGAAAATATAGTATTATCTTTGATGGTCAGGAAACCTTTAAACACCTTTGTATAACTTCACAGAAAGAGTTGGCTACTCTCCATAATTATAATAAAAGCAGGAAAGTACAAATGGATGAAAATGTGAGCTCTATAGATCCGTGAGGTTTTCTCCATTGTTCAGAGTGCACTTGCGCGCCATTGTATTAAGAGCAGCATTTATTTCCTTTTGTCCCTGGTAGTGCTGCTGCGCCAGTTCTATCAATAATGATCTTTCTCCCTTACATCTCTCCTTTACCACCTCTCCTTTTGTTCTATATCCTCAAGCACCATTATTCCCATCTCTATCCAGGAGAAGAGGTTGAAAAAAAGTACAGCAAATGGGATTTGGTGAATGTGCAGAAGAGCAGCATGGTTAATGCTCCCAGGAGACTGCACTCTGTGGTCTGATGATTAAGTGTTTTAGCGCTCTGGAGACATCTGGACTCAGAAGAAACGCTCCCCACTTCCACTTGTGTTAAGCACTCTGGCCTTAAGACCATGTCTCTGAGGGTTTATTTAGTTTGGAAACAGTGTGTGTGGCAGGGGAATTATTTATCTCTGTTAAGGGTAAAAGCGGGGACATAACGAGAAATGCATAAATGATGTTTCCTTGTGTTTGTAAACCATTGGTGTTTCATGCTAGCTTATAAAATAGCCTGTAAAAATGTATTTCTCTACCTACGACTTGATACAGTAGTCCTACCAAGATCTTCCAGAGCTTCGGCTTAGCATCCTGCTGTGGTCCTTTACTTGCTCAGTGTGTGACTTTATCCTGTTTTAAATTTAAACTCAGTATGGGCATTGACTACATACATCTCTATTTTCCCTCCTGTTGAACATTTTAGGAGTATATTTTAGGTTTTATTTCAATCCTTATTTGAGACTGAATTCTAATGGGATACATGTGTTTTATGACTTTGGCCCATACAAATGATCAGATAATGTGAGGAAAAGATCCAGGATTAAATACTCAAATTGGTAAATACGTGGTGTCATAGGTAAGAAACAGCACCATCTAGCCAAAAGAAGTAAATGTTTGAACTTAATGTATTGCAGTGAGGGGGAAAGACAGAGTGCGAGAGTGCGAGAGAGTGAAAGGGAGAGAGATAGAGAGCAAAAGAGAAACCACAATAGAAGACCCTGCTATGATTGTGGCAGTAGGGGGTAAATAGAAAGGCCGTGAAAAATCATCAGTCCTGTCAAAAGGGGGAAAAAAAAGACTTGATGGAAAAATCCTTGGCAAGATTTTTCTCAAATCAACTCCTTTAGAAAGAGTGCACAGTGTAATAAGCACCGGGAGATAAAATACTGTGAAACCTTTTTAATAACTTTTCTATTGTGGTTTGAGAATTTGCATTTGCACACCACCACTGTTAATTTGCAGGGGCAATTGCAGTCGTGTCAGCTCATATATATCACTGTAGTCACCCAGAGATATATACACAGAAAGAGAGGGGGGGGGGGGCGACGGGGGATGTCAGGGAAAAGGAACAGAAGCGACTGAGACAAAAGCTCTTGGCACACACTTCCCAGGCCATTAATCATAAAACACAGTTGAAAGATTACATGCCGCTCACTGTGCTTTAATGTGTCCATTTAAATGTGTAAAATGTGCTGGAGTGCTCAATTCCTGGTAAATGTATGTTTTCATTCATGCATCAGTGAATAATGTCTGGTAAATAGTCACTGCTGCCACCGCCCACAAAGACCATCATGCACTTGATCCGCACCAAACCACCGACATCCACAGACAGAGACAGAAAACAGAGACAGACTGTGCATCTGTCTCTGTTTTCACATGGACATCATGCATGTCCGTGCCCCTAACACTGACCTTCACCATTTTAAAATAATTGCCCTAATCCTAATCCTTACTCCACCTCCAATCTGACCTGAATTCTAATACAAACTAAATCTTAAAATACTTTCTCACACATTGGGGACCCATAAAATGTCCCCTTGGGGACAAAGAGTCCTCACTACAATAGTAGTTTAACTTTTTGTCATCACTAATAGAGCTAAGATGGATCCACACACACACAAACACATACTGGTTTTTGTCTTATGTGCAGACCAGGACTAAGATCATGTCCTGAAATTTGTTTCCAAAAAATGTGCCCCACAAGGGAAGCTGTATCAGGTAAACACACACACACAAACCTTTCACTTTGTGGCAATTAGGAAGATGAGGCAGACTTACACAACTGCCACATGACAGAAAATACAACATGTCACATCGGGGCAGTTTATGGTTTTTCTCTGCTTTCCTCCAGGCTGCTGCACTTTGAGCTTTGTGTCTATAATGAGGACATAAGGGAGAGGACATGGGATTTTTGCCAGTACAGTTTAAAGGCAGGGTAAAAGGCACAGCTCATTTTTTGTCTCTCTAATACCAGTAGGGACCGACCCTGTACCCTTCCCCAGCCACGGTTATGTTGTGACTGGCATCCTCCTCCCGACAGTCTATTTTTTTCTTCTTGCTCAAGGGTAGGGATTTATGGGTTGGCCATTTGTTACATTTTGACCCCTTTACCTCCAGCCTTCTGGAGCCAGAGCCATCTTTTCCTTTCGGCTGTCTGGTGACTGACAGACCATCGACATGGTTGCACCTCTGAGGTCCCACGAGTCTTTGATGTGGCAGAAACATTTTTTGATCAGTGTTGCTGTGAGGCTGGGATATTTTCTTTCATTTTCATGACATCCAATTTACAGACCAAAGGGGTAAAATGAGGCCGTAGATTTATACGAGGCCGGGGAGAGTCACTTGATGTAGAGAAATATCCATCACTTCATCGGCCCCATATGAACAATTCCCAAAGACGTTGTCGAGAAAATCTACATCACATGCCTGCAGCCGGTCTGCAACGAGTCTGCAACAACAAATGTCAATATGGTCTGCGCTGCATTCAGGGACACAGAGGGGAATTCATATTTCAAGTTGACGCACAAAGGTTGATGATGGGACAGCTATGAGCAAGACAAATGGGTCCGTGCATCAACGTACACACAGATGACATCTTTATATGACCATTACTGTTGTTGCCATAGAACTGAGGTGCAGCTGATGGAAGGCTCTGGCAAATGCTTCTAGATCAAAACGGGACACAAAATAAAAACATATGTAAAGTATATGTTTGTTTTGAATAATGCAAACTAAGAACTTAATGCTACTTTTTTGCAAATAGGCAAGAAAGAGTTTGTGTTCTTAGAAAGTTTGGCTCCATCCAATTGAGGTTTTTTGGGGGTCAATTTTGGTCAAATACTTAACTTAGCGCAAAATGTCGTAAAAAACAGCATTGGTAGTGGACATGAAAAAGTTGTACCACATTTGTTTTTTTTATTATTTAACCCTGTGTTTTTCTTTATCTATAATCCATCACTTGAGAAAGTGTCCTAGTCTTTGCATTAATATTATCCATATTTGGTTATTGCTACCTTTAAAACATGCTCCTGATTTTCCCCAGGTTTATTTTCCTGATATTGTTCGTTGATTCCCATTTGATGTGACAAATGGCCTAGGCTTCTACTAGATTTTTGAAAAAAGTTTCTTTTGTCACCTGACTGATGTTTTCTTTGTACTCTAAGAATGGCAGCTTTCATTATGGATGCTGATATGGTCGAACAAAGACCATTACATTAATTGCTTTAAGCTTTTAGCTAGCTGAACTTGGCACAATCTGACTTAAATAAATGGACATGAAACTATTCATGCACAGAGTGTATACTGGCCACTTCAATGATTCTATAGTGTAGAACCTGAATGAGTTGAAAGTTAGAACGATGTTATTGTTCAGCAGTGAATGTGCACTCTTTCTTCTTGTTCTCTGCAGGCGTCAAACTTTCAAGAACATTTAATCTACAGACATTTTAGAAGTTTAAGAAAATTGGCTGATTATGTATAAATGAGTGAATGACTTTAGCTGGAATCTCGTGCTTTTCAGCTAAATTGCACCGCTCCTACGTCTGAGTACAACAGTGAAAAATGTTTAACTGCAAACAGAGTCTGCATAGTTGTTTGAAACATCAATGTCATGTTTCAGAATATGTTTTTTCACAATTCAGTATGGTTGAGGTCATTCTAACGGTCAACCTGGTGTCGCATCACCACATATTTAAAAATGTTGGAATTAAAAAAACAAAAACAAAAAAAGAATTCATCCTTACCCAAAAACCTATGCTCAGCCCAAGAGTAAACAGGCCTTGGAGAATGTGAAAACTCCATTTATAGCGAATTGTAAGCTACTTGTGTAAGGCAGTGATTTCCAAAGTGGGGGGCGGGGCCTTAGTGGTTTTCAACATCTTAAGCTGCTGTTAGGCAAAAATGGTAACTAATCCTGCATCCATGTAACCTGTAAGTCCTAATACTGTAGTATTTCTAAAAATGTATATATATTTTGAATTAATTCCGACTGGTCCTTCTGTCTGAACATGATTAAAAAAAAACTTACAGGAATAATGGAAAAATAATTGTAAACCTATAGGAAGATGACTTCAAACTAACAATTGTTCAAACTCCCTAACACGTCACTGTCATCAAAAAACAATGATTTTCTGCTTATTATTCACCAGGAGAATTTCCACAGTCATGTTTACATACATCCAACCCATTTGGACTGTAATTTAATTATAAAAAGCTGATTGGAGGCCAATAGAACTGGAAGATTGAGGAGCCGATCCTGTTCTGTTAACATCACCTGGCATATGCTTCGCTTGCTGCACCTGCTTCATTACTGTGGTGTGTGTATACATCAATATTTACTTGGCACAGCACAAAATTATGCCCAACGTACGAGTTTCTCCTTAAGAAACGGCAGAAATCCACCGAACAAAAATGGATTAATTTCCTAAAAGAAACTGAACTAAACACTCCAGCAACTCAAGCGTGTTATGTCATTCACTGGGTCTGTTTATCTCTGCTTGTTGTTTGTTTGTTCCTTCTTTCATCTCCTTTACAGATATTTACCTGGAACACAGACATAACCTCAAACAGGAAGATGAAGACACAAGAAAACAAGAGGACGTGCCAGGTGTTTCGAAGGGAGTCACACATGTAAATGAATACTATGTGAATACTGTATAAGGACAGATACCCCCCCCCCAAAAAAAAATGATCAAGGTTGAAGTGTTGACGATAACTCCAGGAGATTTTGGAAGATGACGAAATTGCATTTTTTCAACAAAATGAACACCCATGGTGCGTCAGCGTCTTTTCAAAGGGGAAATGATGACTAACATCCCACTGAACCTGGAGTCTGACTGAGCACGGAGAATAAAGAAGTTCTCCTTTTATTCTTCTGTCTTCTGTCTTCTATTTTCTCCTTTCTCTTCCCAGCTCTCTTCTCATCTCCTCTTCTTTCCTCTCCTTCCCTCCTGCTTTTTGTCACATTTTCCTTTCTCTCTCTCTCTGCTCTTCTTGATTTGATTCTCGTCTCCTTTCCTCTCATACCCATTATTTTCTGTCCTTGCTTTCCTCCCCTCTCTTCTTATCTTCTGTTCTTCTTTCACCTCCTCACATTGCTCCCTCTTGTTTTTCTCTCCTCCCCTATTTTTTCACTCCCCCCTTTCCTTCTTTATCGTCCTATCCTCTTTCCTAATTTCTTGCATTCTCTACTCACTTTTCTCTCCCCCTCTCTTATCTGCTTTGTGCTCCTCCCATCTCCTTTTCTTTGGTGTCCTCTCCTTTCCCTTTCCTCCCCTTCGCTCCCTTCTCTTCTCCGTTCTCCTCTCCTCCTTCCTTGCCCCGTTGCGAACATTTCATCATGACTTCAATTTTTAATAAAGCCTCTAAAAGCGTTGAACAAATGGTCACTGACAGCAGCACGACGAGGATAAATAATTTCCTGTTCATATTTCCTGCTTGAGAAACTTCACACTTTCTACTCAAGTTAATTAAAAGAAATCAGAAAATGTCAGAAAGTCTCAATTAAACCTGACACATTTTTAGGTCTGGTTACAAGGATGCTGTTAATTGTCAGTCTAATTACTATCATTTTATTTTCTTTCATTTCAAAGGTGATGGCAGTCATCGAGCTGGTGTTCTCCTAAAAAAAAGAGAGTCTAAAACAAAGTAATTTAAAACATTTATCAAAGTAAAGTGATGACAACAACACAAGGGAAGACATTAGGAGTCAGCATGTGCCCTGTTTCCCTGTCTGCATGTGTCGCCTTATTCATAATAATGGTGCAGTTCTAGGTCATATTCTCTTCAGCCACATCTCGTGTCATAAAACGGGGGTAAGATGAGGACAGAAATGGAATTAACAACAGTGGTGGATGATTTATGCAGCAGAGCCCTTGTCAGAGACAGGATAACTGTCTACAACTGTGTCTCTCTGCACTTCAACTGCAGACTACAAGATGTTTGTGTTATCACTATGTGCACAAAACCCAGGTATTGTACCTTTATAATGTTTGCACTGCAGCATCACTTATTGGAGTTAGTTTTTCCTATGTGGAGGAATTATGATTTAGATTTTTAACGTTCAGCTCTGATGAGGGGACGTTGATGGACCAGGGTTTAAATGAGTTGTTTTATACTGAAATCCAAAGTAAATCACAGATGAGTCCAAGTGTGTCGTGTTGGGAAGGATTTTGTCAAGGTTTGAACTAGCACCAATTGTTGTAGTGTTTCTATAAAAGCTCTTCTGACTAGTCTACAGACACTAGTGATACAGACAAGTTCATTTAGATCACATGTGTCAAACCCAAGGCCCGAGGGCGAAAACTGGCCGGACAGGTCATTTTAAAGGGGCCCTTTCTTTAACATCAACAATAGACTATTTTAATTTAAAATCAAACAAAAAGTTTTCCGATTGGCACATTGGACAATAACTATGTCGAAAAACTATGGATAAAATAAATAAAAACAATATTTGGAACTTAGACAAATAAAACGTATATTCCTAGATACGGTAGCTATCACAGCCAGCAGAACAGAAAGTGAGCAGAGCTTTAACAGCAATAGAACGTTTAGGTTAAAAACACTGTCTCCTGCTTTCTAGTAAACAAAGTGTCATTCAAACTTAGATTTCCACATTCCAATCAACAAACTGACAAACATAACGATGGTTGAAGTAAGAAAAGTTAGGTAAGAACTGATAAGAGACATTAGCATATTCAGGGCTATGTTATCGGACGCTCTACGGTAAAAGACCACATCTTATACTCCACACATTTAAGTGTGTAATGTGTTGTTCTCCAGTATCTAATGTATTCCCATTTTCTGCTATTTATCTGAACCTTGATTTGCACCACTATTAAGCCAATCACACGGTCACACAGAAAGTCATGGAGCCTGCTGTTAAAAGAAGGGTAAATACAAATCCATTTGTTACTCTTCTGAATCATCTGTTGAAGTACGAGACACTGCTTCATCCGGTTCTGTAGAAAAGATAAGAGCTGTATTATCTATATTTTTTATATAGTTTTTTTCCCTCTAATCTTTTTGCTGCAACGAATATTAACACTGCATGAAAGCACCGATATTGAGTCAAGCTCTGTTTTAGTGATTTTGTTCCAAGTGTGATCAGCAGCCATTAATGACTGCAGCCTGATGTAATGCCACATAAATACACTGATGTATCGCTGACTGAGAAACACACTGCTGTCAAAACATTAGCTTCACAGACTGCTTATATTTTCAAAGAACGGTTCTGAATACCCTGACACCAGCACTTTACTTCAGACCGGGGGTCACCAGCTACATCTGTGGGGGGGGGGGGGGGACAACTGGGGAGGCGCACACTCAAATAAAAGGAAATAAAAATCAGATTTTTTTTTGTATAACATTGATGTTGAATTTGGACATTATTTTATTTTATTTTTTACATTTGTTTTCTAAGTATTACACCAACTCATGCATCCGTTCTTGAATCCGTCAATCATCTGTCCATTCATGCTTTTCTCTATGCTCCCATCCATCACTCACACATCCACTTATGTAGCCATGTGCTATCCATCGATCCATCCACTGACTGACCACAGAAACTGAACAACAAGCAGACTAAGGTAATGGGTGTCTTCATGGACATGGTCTTTTCTTGAAGCACCTGAGCGTTAAACCCCCACCCTCTTCCCTCCATCTGATTTGACAATGACCAGCAGTGGCCTGAGGCCAAGTTCTAGTTTGGAACCCTTTCTTAAAGACACTGTACTGCAGGGTGATTTGGACCTGATTTATATTGCAAGCTTACTGGTTTTTACTTTCCTTAAATAGGAGTAAGTGGAGCTGTATTTTACTAGAGGAGGGGAAAAAGTAAAAATTTAACTGACTTAACAAATCTGGCAGTTTCTCCTCATGTCAGTGGAGCAGAAACATGGGGGCAGAGACATTCTCTTGTGTCCTGACAGAAATAGCTCAGCTATAACTGTAAGGCAGGTTGTGAGCCCGCTTCTAATGCAGTCATTTAGTCACAATAGGATAGAACAAGGAAGAATTTGCTCTCGGGCAAAGTCGCAGCCAGCAGCGAGAGGCAGCTGAACGAGTCTTCATTATGTGGAACAAGGAGTCATTTGTAGAGCACTGTTGCTCTTTGGGGGCATCCTGACAAACACATTGATTTTGGCACACATGAAGTTCCACATATCGCTACATCCACCGTGTTGTTGATTCAAATGAGGCAGAGCATCAGCTAGCTTCTGGCAGTGGAGGAACACTGGTTAGCCTGCGTTACAGGAGCAGTGTTTACTTTCAAAATATTCAGATTGCTTTTCAACAAAACTCAACCTTTTCCTAGAAAATAGGGAATGCAAGATGCATTTCCTATTTTTTTTGTGTGTATCATTATTTCACCAACATGCAGATAATGAGATTAGCAGAGAATCCTCAAGCACACATTATCTCCTGAGCTGATTTGGTGTCATCCCTGACAGTTAAGCTACGGCAGTAATAAAAATGCTTCATAGTTTGTGTGTTTGCTCTGAAACACAATCCAACAGCCCACATGAGGATTTCATTTCAATCTCCCAAAATCTGTGTTTGGCCCATGGCCACTATGTAACAGATTGAATTATTCAAGACTGAAAAAAGAGATTGAGGCTACCTCAAAATCTTCAAACTCGACTAATCCCTCAGCTGAAAGCCTCACACATCCATCAGTTTGTAAATCCACAATGGTAACAATGCTCAGAAAATGCGGCACACGCACTGTACAATAATAGAGCAGGAGTTCATAAAGACAAAACTCCAAGTACGGACAGACTCCAAGGATTTCACAAACACACATATTTCATCATTTTATTGTGAGGCCTGACTCTCTACGCTGAAGAAGCTAAGAGTGGATACGCAAAGAAGCCTTTAAATTTACTGATAGAGTTGCCCTTCTGCTTGTATCTTATGTGTCTATCTTTAAAACAACTCTCTTTCTATCAAAGATATGTGGAAGGTAGAAAACTGCTCTCTAATATCCAGAAATGCTAAAATATAACTTGTGCCTTTGCCTTATATGAATTGGGGGCAACATGGTCCCAAATTTAAAATGGTTGAATTCAGCGTTATGAACATTGTAGATGAGACTCAGTAAAATAAAATATTCACCACACATTCCTGTATGATCATTAAAGATGTCAGACAAGTATCTCAACTATCACTGAAATATGAGTGCCAAAGTTTGAGTTCAAAGCTAAAGCTACTCTGCTACGTACCGAAATGCAAACATCATCTCCTTTTCAGAATGGTAGACAGAAAGAGGCAAAGTTTATGGAGAAAGAATGTTCAAATGGCCAAGCAGCTTTAGCAGCAAGACAGAAATGGTTGCACTGGAATCAGATGATGCTGTACAGCAGGTCAACAACTCCTATATATTTGTCAAAGGGGGAGAACTTTTCTGGACAGACGCCTTGGGGACCAGACACTCAAATAAAAATTAAATCAAATTTTTGACTGATTGATATTATTAGATATTTATTTTGGTCTAGATGTGGTCCGTACTGAATGGTTTGGTGGGCTGAATTCAGCCCGAGGGCCACCAGTTGATGATCACTGCTGTAGGTCTTTAAAACCCACAACAGCTGCCACAGGTGGCGCCATTAAGTACTCAGAGTATACCACACAGCAGGCAGGGTTGGAGATGTGTGGCTCCCCTGGGAAAAACTAAAGACTCTCTGCTTACAAGACAGAGTTAACCAAGAACACTTTGTGTTTTAGCATGAAGACCATCATGGTCCGGCAGTTCTAGCTTTAAGTGTTCTTTGACATGATATCAGCCACACTGATGCTGCTGCTGTGATGTGGAAAACTGAGCGGTGAAAATTCTCCCCTCTTCACCTGTAACTCGTCATGTCAAAGAACAAACTCGTCTTCATTTGCACACCGCCTGTTAATACTGCTGTCAAGGTGAGAACAAAGAACATTAATAAAAAACGTCTTTCTTCCTCTCTCCTTCTGTCTGGGGGTTTGTTAGAAGGATTTTGATCAACAGAATATTTTCTGCATACAGGGTAATTTGCTAACAACTGCCCTATAGAATTCTTCAGTTAACATACGGAAGAGGTACCAATTACTGCTACTAAAATAAGAAGCAGAGGCGAAGACGGGGGAAACAAATTGGTGCTAACGTGGGTTGGTAATTAGCGCTTGATCCCTTAGATAACGCAGAACCCTCAAACAAACATTTGGGTCACCAAATTTTATCAACGAGTTCTATATCAGACAAATGCTGTTTTGTTGAAACCCATATAAATAAAGTTCCTCCGTCTAATTAGATATGTTTGTTTTTAAAAAAGACTTTAAAATGTTGCAAGAAAGCCAAAAATCACATCGGCTTCAAAGAAAAATTAAGCTCTCTTTGCCAGAAAATTTGCCAATGCATCAAATGATGTTTATACTTCCTAATGTGATTCATCCAACTGGCCTAGTTTCCATTATTCCTAGGAGTGAGAATGTCAGAGCAACTTTGTTGTGTCCCTGCTTCCACGTCATTTGATCGATTCTGACAGGACAGACTAAGACTTCAAATGCGATATGAGTTTTCCATTTCAATTGTCCCCGCAGCTTCCCCTCTCTTTGTTTCCTATTCAAGTTTGGAAAAATGGGTACACGGAAAAGAAATCTATTTGATCCTTGCCCACAGGCTGCTTCCAGGGGCTCCTAAACCTGTATTCCTTCTTTCCTTATAAATTTATCGCCTGTCTCGCAGTCCTTTGTGCCACACTGGAGATGAGTGTCAAATCTTTGAGAGCTAAGACCCTGGTGGAATATGCTTAGTGTCACATCTAGAAAAATCACTCCCTTTTTAAACTTTCAACATGAACTAAATCTAATGGCATTCCCAAACCTTTTACTCTGTGTGAGACGCTGCTCACAAAAGAATGAAGCAAATAAAAAACTTTGTTTTTAAGGGCCACAAAGTGGAAGTAGTTGTTAGCGCCCCTCACGTTACAGAAGCGGTCTGCAACTGTTCTCAGTGGCGCCCCCTTTTTGAAAACAGTACTGTTGTTGAGCCGCTCCTGCCATGTCAACACATTTACAGCTACGATTGAAAAATCTTCATTTTAAACACTCTAATTCATACACAACGAAATGATGACAGTATCAAAAGGTGTTCGT
Organism: Cynoglossus semilaevis; assembly: GCF_000523025.1. Lineage (NCBI taxonomy): Eukaryota > Metazoa > Chordata > Actinopteri > Pleuronectiformes > Cynoglossidae > Cynoglossus > Cynoglossus semilaevis. The sequence goes on from NC_024317.1 coordinate 17,156,758, forward strand.
ATGAATGAAAGAAGAGGAAGAATCGGCTTTATCAGCTGTTCGTCTTTGTACAAATACAGACACAATGAAGTTTGTCCTCAGGATTCCTCCCCAGGGACGGAGGGATTTTGGTGCTTCCTCAACACAGCACAGCAGGATTTGAACCTGCAATCTCCTGATAAAAACCACTACAATGACTACCTTACAGTAAAGAAATGCTACAGTTCAGTTCAGTTCAGATTATGGGTCAGTTTAACTGTTCACCCCAAACTGACTACTGTCCAGGTGTCATTATCACTCCCACCTTTAGCTGACCTGGACTTGTCTACAAAGGTAAATTACCGGCAAGTTGAGAAGAAGTTTTCTTCTCAAAGTTGAGCTCTTCCTATCTGGTCCAACTTCCTTTCTTTGACCATTTCAGCCTGTTCTGTTCGTGACCTTGGTTTAGTCTTTTGATAAAAAAAATAATTAGTGAAAATATGAGGCGTTATCCACTCCTGTGAATTAAATTTCCCCTTTCCTGAGAAAAGGGATAATACTGTCTCTCAAGTTTTGTCACGCGGCTCTAACAAACCCATTTCTAACCAGATCTCTTATTAAGAAAGGTGATATTGAGGTAAGAGGAAGAGCCACAGAGCGCTTTTCTCATCTTTTGCTACAATCAGCAGTTTGTCTCCCACGAGACAAAGCTGTTTCTCTTCTGTCGCCTTCTCACTCTTCCGCACTCAAAGGAGGGAGAGCAAAGCTCAGCCAGTGATAAAGACATCCTCAGTTGAAGATGGGATGATGTGAAACAGGGGTGGCTGCACCACAAGGAATAAACTGACACTTCAGAGGGCACGGAGACATCAGGGAAGGCCCAGGTGTTCAGCATCATGCATACACATCTCAGGATGAAGGAATGCTGCCCAAGGAAACAATAAAGGCCCGGATCATGAAAGACATCACAAGGTTATTCTGAAGCGCTTTAAAGAATGGTGGGTCTATTTGAAGATGTGCAGTTATCACTTTTATTGGGATGCTTTTCAAAAAACAAAAAAGAAAGAAAGAAAGAAAATGCTGACTCTTCTTTTCAAAAACTCTGCCTCTGCCGCAAATGACAGCTGCATAGTTTCGTGCACAACAACCTTGAACTGACCATTATTTAAAAGATTTGATTCCATTTTTCTTCTGTCTCTATCAGCCATACAAGAATGCATAAAGGAGAATTACTGCAGGGCACATCTTTGCATCGTCCTCCACTGCTTATCCGCTGCTGTGACCGGGCTTATATACTGGGGGTGGGGGTGGGGGTGGGGGGTGTTGGAGGGGCGCACTCCCAAATGATTAATGCTTGACAGGCAGGAGTTGCGATGTCCTGTGGGCTTTGATAAACATCCCCGGTGTTGCATGAAGCAAAGCGGTATTTGCTTATGACAGCAGACGAGTGCGCTGAGCGCTGCTACTAATTCGGGCTCTTTTACAATGGTGCCATATGGTGACTGAGGGGGCAGAAGCCTACACTTGAAGATGAAAAGCCAAACTTTTTAATGTGCCTGCAGAGTCTCCGGCCATGAGGTGGCAGGAGTGGAGAGAACAGAAGGGGAGAAAAATGGATACTGCACTTAAGCATAGATGTTTGCTTTGGCAACCACCAAATAAAAGCCAACTGTTAAGGCATAACCGCAGAAAATTGGACATTATCCTTGAGTTTACCAGAGCACTAAAGCTGAGAGTGGTACTGAGCCGAGCTGCCGGCTATTTTATGTCTACTGGACTTAATTCAACTAAGCTACTTCCAGCGATCCGTGGAGACACAAGTGCTTATCTGAACATCTATGTGGCACATGTATCCAAACGCTAATTAAAAAAAGTGTGAAGCAAATCTGTGGCCTCACTGATAACAATATCCTAAGACACCACATTTTTCCCAGCAGTCTGTTGGAGCCCAGAACATGTGGAGATGATGACAAGATTGGATGTTTGGTCTGGGATGTTTCTTGTGTATGTTGTATTTGTGCTGTGCTCTTGCTGTGAGGAATCTCTAGCCCAGTATTTTTCAATTATGGGGTCGCGACCTCTGTGTGGGGCCAGCTGAAATGTCCTGTAGTTATAAATATTTTTAATATATATTTTTCAATTATTATTATCTCAATTACAAATACCATACACAATTTTAAACAATGGTATTCTTTCACTTTCTTGAATATAGTTCAAATAAAATACAGAAAATAAAATATATGAGCTGGCGTGTCATGATTGCCGGCCTCCTGATAAAAACCACTACAATGACTACCTTACAGTAAAGAAATGCTACAGTTCAGTTCAGTTCAGATTATGGGTCAGTTTAACTGTTCACCCCAAACTGACTACTGTCCAGGTGTCATTATCACTCCCACCTTTAGCTGACCTGGACTTGTCTACAAAGGTAAATTACCGGCAAGTTGAGAAGAAGTTTTCTTCTCAAAGTTGAGCTCTTCCTATCTGGTCCAACTTCCTTTCTTTGACCATTTCAGCCTGTTCTGTTCGTGACCTTGGTTTAGTCTTTTGATAAAAAAAATAATTAGTGAAAATATGAGGCGTTATCCACTCCTGTGAATTAAATTTCCCCTTTCCTGAGAAAAGGGATAATACTGTCTCTCAAGTTTTGTCACGCGGCTCTAACAAACCCATTTCTAACCAGATCTCTTATTAAGAAAGGTGATATTGAGGTAAGAGGAAGAGCCACAGAGCGCTTTTCTCATCTTTTGCTACAATCAGCAGTTTGTCTCCCACGAGACAAAGCTGTTTCTCTTCTGTCGCCTTCTCACTCTTCCGCACTCAAAGGAGGGAGAGCAAAGCTCAGCCAGTGATAAAGACATCCTCAGTTGAAGATGGGATGATGTGAAACAGGGGTGGCTGCACCACAAGGAATAAACTGACACTTCAGAGGGCACGGAGACATCAGGGAAGGCCCAGGTGTTCAGCATCATGCATACACATCTCAGGATGAAGGAATGCTGCCCAAGGAAACAATAAAGGCCCGGATCATGAAAGACATCACAAGGTTATTCTGAAGCGCTTTAAAGAATGGTGGGTCTATTTGAAGATGTGCAGTTATCACTTTTATTGGGATGCTTTTCAAAAAACAAAAAAGAAAGAAAGAAAGAAAATGCTGACTCTTCTTTTCAAAAACTCTGCCTCTGCCGCAAATGACAGCTGCATAGTTTCGTGCACAACAACCTTGAACTGACCATTATTTAAAAGATTTGATTCCATTTTTCTTCTGTCTCTATCAGCCATACAAGAATGCATAAAGGAGAATTACTGCAGGGCACATCTTTGCATCGTCCTCCACTGCTTATCCGCTGCTGTGACCGGGCTTATATACTGGGGGTGGGGGTGGGGGTGGGGGGTGTTGGAGGGGCGCACTCCCAAATGATTAATGCTTGACAGGCAGGAGTTGCGATGTCCTGTGGGCTTTGATAAACATCCCCGGTGTTGCATGAAGCAAAGCGGTATTTGCTTATGACAGCAGACGAGTGCGCTGAGCGCTGCTACTAATTCGGGCTCTTTTACAATGGTGCCATATGGTGACTGAGGGGGCAGAAGCCTACACTTGAAGATGAAAAGCCAAACTTTTTAATGTGCCTGCAGAGTCTCCGGCCATGAGGTGGCAGGAGTGGAGAGAACAGAAGGGGAGAAAAATGGATACTGCACTTAAGCATAGATGTTTGCTTTGGCAACCACCAAATAAAAGCCAACTGTTAAGGCATAACCGCAGAAAATTGGACATTATCCTTGAGTTTACCAGAGCACTAAAGCTGAGAGTGCTACTGAGCCGAGCTGCCGGCTATTTTATGTCTACTGGACTTAATTCAACTAAGCTACTTCCAGCGATCCGTGGAGACACAAGTGCTTATCTGAACATCTATGTGGCACATGTATCCAAACGCTAATTAAAAAAAGTGTGAAGCAAATCTGTGGCCTCACTGATAACAATATCCTAAGACACCACATTTTTCCCAGCAGTCTGTTGGAGCCCAGAACATGTGGAGATGATGACAAGATTGGATGTTTGGTCTGGGATGTTTCTTGTGTATGTTGTATTTGTGCTGTGCTCTTGCTGTGAGGAATCTCTAGCCCAGTATTTTTCAATTATGGGGTCGCGACCTCTGTGTGGGGCCAGCTGAAATGTCCTGTAGTTATAAATATTTTTAATATATATTTTTCAATTATTATTATCTCAATTACAAATACCATACACAATTTTAAACAATGGTATTCTTTCACTTTCTTGAATATAGTTCAAATAAAATACAGAAAATAAAATATATGAGCTGGCGTGTCATGATTGCCGGCTGCTAGGAACCACTCATGAGCAGGTAAACTCATTAGGCCACAGCCCTGTCTCATATCTACTACCCCACTGATGCATGTCTACTGAATGCCAACTGTAAGAGCTGCAGGGTGGGAAAAAAACATGAACTGTTGTTAATTCAGCCTCAAATAACAAACACATCCCCACAGTATTGAAAATCTTTCAAAAATGTGTGCAGGAAAAGTCTGAAATCACAATTAATCATAATTGTTTTCATCAACGTTATTCCCATTCCTAAACATGACAACTAATGATAAACCAATCTGTGAACTGCAGGGACAAACAGTTTTTGTAACTAATCTAAGAAAAATGTTTAAATGTATAACACGAAGTCCAGCTCTATGGAGTTGGTGGATTTCTGTTATTACTGTAGTACTGAGTTGATTTCAAAACGTCTTTGTCATGAATCATTTTATTTAGACTAAGATCCCCCATAATTGATCTGACAATGGTGTCAGTCGTAGACTTTTTTTTTTCTGATCCCAGTGAAGCTGACACAAGCAAAGTGTCTGACCTGAAGTTGAAGCCTCTGCAAATGCATGCTGGGAGTTGAGCTGGTATTTTCAGCTCAATATACTCCAGATAAACACAGATGTCTTCCAGCAGTGTGTGCAAATAACATGCACATCAACTCAGTATTAGAGCAATCACTTCACCTTACTTTAAACAATTAACCAATAACCCTGTCCGCCCTAGATTTCACAAACATAACTGTGAAGATGTGCTGTTGTTGAGATGAAAACATCTCTCACTGACAGATATGTGTATTTCCACATGACAAACACAGGAAGACACACAAGGTGAAAACAACAGAAGCCTCCAAGTCAGAGTTGGAGATAAAAAAGCAGAGACTGAATGATGCACAGGCCAACAGTTGAGAGTTGGGTGGGTAACCCCTGGAGGAAGCTGATAGGCTGTTTACTCTGCCTCAGTGTATCACCCTGGGGTTTAGCCCAAACCCAGAGTTTTAATAATTTATCTTTTCTTTGAATTCATTCTTTTTCTTTTTCTCTCTCCATACTGTTCTGAGCCAACCCGCTTCTCTGCACAATGGAACGTTGGTGATCCTGAGAACACGCACTAAATACTTATTAGCTCTAAGTATTCTGCTGAATAGATTGGGGAGGAAGAAAATACACATTCATCCTAACTCTAGCAAACTTAGATCTAAACTTTTGAGCTCAGCCAAATTACCTTCAAAAACACCGAACAACAACAGGGTGGAGTTTTCATTGTGCTTCTCTGCAGCTTCTCTTGGTGCTAAAGGGTTTGATTACTTTGAAAAAGAGAGGAAAAACAGAGACTGGAGTGGAATAAAAGCAACAGAACAGCAGAAGACAGAGACACTACCTATAGAATCAATACAGGGGGCAAAGAAATATGCCTGAAAGGAAATGCTTGAGAGGCTGAGAACCTTCAGACCACTGTCATTTGATGCTGTGTGTCAAAACAGTTTGACCTTCTTTTCCATCTGAGTATCAGATGAAAGGATGAGAGTGTGAACACTTCTGGCACTGGCACAGATACTGTATACAGTGTACGCTCTCTGCCCCTATCCATGAAGGATAATCAAACCCCCGACGTTCTGCATCAAGGCCCAGTGACATTACCACTCAGCTATAACAGCAACGCCAACATCAGGGAGGGGTGGTATGAGAAGCTCTAGAAACACTGATAGCTGAAAAAGAAACAAGAGAAAAATTGGGTGGCAGAACAGCAGTGTGTGTGTGTGTGTGTGTGTGTGTGTGTGTGTGTGTGTGTGTGACTGCTGGTGATTTTGGCAGGAACCCATTGACTGAGAAGGTATTTTCAGGTTCAAATTTAAATATGGGATTAGAATTAAAACTGGGATGAGATTAGAATCACAGTGAGGATTAAGATTTGGCAAATATTTGGAATATTTAGGGTTTTGGAAAAAGGACAGTGGCGCTTTGGCCCAGAGGCAATGTCTCTGTCATTGGTGTGGAACTCCAGGGTTCACCTCCTGGACAAGACCTAGTCCAGGTCAGGGCGGTTGGTACCTTCCAGTGGACTCACCACCCACAGGAAGGCCCAGGGGGGTTGGAACGGTGAAGTGTGATTTGGGTGGAGACTGCTACCGCCACGACCCAGTAACAGATAAGCAGATGAAAATGGATGGAAAAAGGACAGGTGTTGTAGTGTGTCCATACAAAGTGCTCACTAGTGAGAAGAAACAGTTTATATGTGTGTGTCTGGTATAGCTATCTCGTTGGCACTTTTGTTTTTGTAGCAGTTGAAATATGTGCAACGGTTAAAGTTAGTTTGTGCATGGATTAGGATTGGGAATATAACTGTAACAACTAAAGCCAGGGAATGCATTATGTCTGTGTGAAAGAAAAACATTAAACTGTGTGAGTGTGTGTGTATGTGTATGTGTGGGAGAGAGAGGAGAGTGAACTAATTAAAACTCCTTCAAAGAATTTACAGTAATTCAATATTTGATGAATTTAGACCTCGGATTCGGGGGAACTGTCCGTGGTGCTGAAAGCACAGGGCATTTTAATGTGATAAACACGAAGGTGACAGACTATAAACAAGAGACTGATGGAGAATTAGATCAAGGACTCTCCGCCAAACTCCTCAGTGACCCGACGCATGCTAAAGGACCGCACTCCATGATGTGAGTGTGGGCTCTGACAAAATTGACATGTTTTCTAAGAGAGAGCCTAGAATTAGGCCACTCTGGATGAGACACACTCAAGGTGGACACGACGTCCTCGTCAGTTCCCAAAACAAGTCTAGGACACAGAGGGAACAGCCTGTGTACAGCTATCCATCAAATACAGCCGCAGAGGAATCACTCAAACGGGGATTCATAAGGTCTCTCTCTCTCTCTCTCTCTCTCTCTCTCTCTCTCTCGATCTCTCACACACGCACATCCACACACACACACATCCTCTCTAAAATGCTAATACATGAAAATGCTGCGTCCACAGGCGTGCTGACTTCAGGCCTGGCTGATAAGGACATTAATCCAAGTCATTTATAAACGAGCACCTAAATATACACATCGCTTAATTAAAGTTTGGCATCCATTATTGAAGTGAATCCTAGTTTTATGGGATGAAAAGGTAATTAGTCCCTCAACACCTTAGCGCTCAACTATGTTTCTGGGGGTTATAAATACAAACTGCTGCCTCGCGAAGGGTATCCTTAAAAGCAACAGCCTCCTGCTTTGAAAATCCACAAAGGAAATTTTTTTTTTGGAATAAGTTGCAACTGTGGATAGTTGGTGCTGATTACCATGAAGCTAGCTTACTTGTAGTTAATTAACTGCACAGAATACAATTGTCTTGCTTGCAATGAATCAAGGAAAAAGACTAGGGGGAAAAAATGCTGCCAGTTGGCATCTCAGTGTTATGGTTCGTTCTGCAGAGACGAATGACCTTTTCTTTATAATCTCTCAAAACAGAGGAAAGGAATCAGTTAAAGTAATAACAAATAATGACCCCTGTCTCGCCCAATGGGAAGAGTCATATTGATTTTTGTTATCCTGCAAGGCCGGAAATTATGACCTTAGCTTTTCAGGGATGGATGTGTCACTGTCTGCGGACTGAAATATCTATTTCAATGGATCAGGTCGGGTCAGAGGTCAATTTATGGATCTGAGCAAATTATATGATGGTTTTGTCTTGGAATATTATATTTATACACATATACCTTTACACATATGTATTGATAAAATACAAAATTTACATACACATATATAGATAAATCATTATATAATTTGTATATATGCACATACACCGTCATACCTACATCTCTACAGGAACCAGTTTGATGCTAATGAACAGGTGTGAATGAATTCATCAAGTTGTTAAGACGTTGGTAGCACTGTGTCGACACCGAGCACTTATCCTGTTAGTATCTGTACTCGCAGTCTTCTTACTTGGATCATCGCTCTGATTCTTTTGTGTCACCGTTAACTTTGTCCTTCTGTTCTTCTGATTAGTTTTATTGATTCTTTGTACTTCCAATGGCACCGGCTTTATTCACTTCCTCAGGGTTGGATTCTCACCAGTTAAACTACATTTTTGCCACATGAAACAGTTCATGTCAGCTCATGCCTAAAATGTTTAAATTGATGTGGCAATGGATATTCTTGAATGCAATTCATCGTTTGATATTTACTTGTTTTTTTTAAACATGCTTTAAGGTCATCTACTGGTTTAATGCCTTTTTCATGCTTGGATCCAACTTTACTTAAAGTCTTTAATGAAGAGCTTCAGAAATGGGGCTTAATCAAAGCACTGATCTTGATAAACACGAAAGCGCAAGTCAGCTGCTATCAAACAGCCTTACAAGCTTAAAGAAAACATTTAAAAATAGGCCTCTTTTATGTTGTCTTGCGTGAGTAACCGAGTAGAGTTTGCTTCAAGGAGTCTGTCTTTGCAAGCTCAAGTATAAAATAAATAAAAAGTCACCTCTATTTCATAGACTACATCAAAGTTGAATTCAAATAAAGCCTTTCTTTTATGCCTGAATTATCCAGATGCTGGTTAGAGTAGAACATTTAAGGTGAAACTTAAATGAATGACCACATTCAATTAAAACATTTTTCTTCAGCATTCCTTTTCTTTTAAACCACATTACATTTGAACGTCTGACATCAAAGATCTGGATGTGCTGGGATATTTCACTTTTCCCCCACAGTTGAGCTCTCTTTACTCTAAACAACACTGACAGAGAAGGTTAAAAAGGGCAAACTCTATTAGGTTGTCATTTTTCTGCCCAGGGTGTATTTACACCTTGTTTGATGGAGCCGTTGCAGCCTGAGACTGATGACGACCTGACAGTAAATTCAATAACCTAATAAGGATTCAGCTCGTCACTCTATTTCAACCTTTTTCTCCCACTGAACTGCACATAAATATTCTCTCAGTTCAGATGCATTTCTTGAACTTACACCATAATTGAGTCTGCTGTAAATTACCCCGTGTCAGTTATTACACTTAGCAGCACAGATTACTACCGCAGCTCAGTCATGTCAAAGGGCAACATTTAGCAAACACAGTACATGATATATATTAGCCTACTTCATTTTAATACGTGCTGCTGATTATTTTAATATAAGCTGGTTAATACAAGTGTCTGGGGAACGGACATTACAAATACACAGAGTGTAGTTCATGGTATTTCTTTGTTGGGTTGATGTTGAAAATAATACACACTGGTCTACACCAGGGTTCTCCAACTATATTTATCTTTTATATATATATATATTTTCTGCACAGACACACTGTGGGCTGAACCTTCAAATAAAATGAAATAAAATCACACTCATTATTTTCTTATGTTAATTTTGAAATCCGGTCATGGGCCGGATTAGGCCCCTGAGCCGCCAGTTGATTATCACTGCTCTACAGTTAGTCAGTCATTATTTTTTCATTTAATTACTTGGTTTAGCCAATTTGTCAAATTAAACAATGTCACTTAATTAAGAAAATTAGATTCAGCAAAAAAACACTGTCCATATTAATAAACAAGTGTCATTGCAACAAAGACAAAATATCTTTTCAAACTTTTCAAAGTGAAGGACAGTAGGTGGCTGCAGAAGAGGGTTGAGCCTTTTTGGAATTGAATGATTGAATCTTGGCAGGAGATTCATTAAAATGGTAATTCTTATTTATGAAGCCTTTTAAAAAATTAAAATACTCTCTATGTTCTGCTCCCTATTAATTAACTTTTCTCTTTTCATTTTATTTCCTTCTCCTCGCCGCGATTTCTTCACTTCCCACTGAACCTGACACTCTAATAGGTTATGAATAATTCTCTCTCAGTTTAGACGGCAATTAGCCACAATGCCAGCGGCCATCCTTCTTCCTCATTTGTGGAGTTAGTGATTTAGGGCCCAGCTGATTTAGGGTGCTCCAACTATCCCGAGCCTACATCGTTCACACTTTCCCACCAGGGCTGAATTAAAAACATTTGACTAAGGGAACAGACTTTGGGTGTGTGAATGGCTTACTCAAGCATCAGCGTGAATTAAAATGAAGAGGAAAAGTTAAAATAAGGTGGAGGGATGGGGGAGGGATAAAAAAGAATAAAAATAAAACATGTAGATTTATTACAGAGTTTATGCCTAAAACATTGTCCAACAATTAAGGTGTCAGGGTTAGAGCTCTTATATAATGGCTTAAGAAAGACACATCCTTGTTCTAAATCCAAGTGAAATCAGTTTTTACAAAGGTTAAAGCTTGACTTTCTTTTCTTTACTCTTCTATGCTAAAATAGTACTGCATTTATGTGTTTCTTTCTTATAACAGGCATTTCTAAGGTGCAGGATATTAAAACAGCCGTCAACAAACGCTTTAACAACCAAGGAAAAACGTCTCTATTATCTGACTAAGGAGCTATTTAATCATTTCATTTAAGACTCACAATTGTTTGTTTTTTTATTTTATTTTTACCAACTTGACATGGTTTAGGTTGCGAGTGGTACTAAAAATGTTAGGGTGAAATGAAGTGGAGCCAACGGGTAAACAAAAACAAGGATGCTGTGGAATCTTTCCGACTGAGAGCTGACAGAGCAGAGTTTTTTTTTTTGTAACCACACTAGCAGAAGATGCAGGCTGAGCACAGACATAATAGACATGCTCTCATAATCAAAACGCTTGTTGCTGCAAAGCAGGTCTGCATTCAGGCAGAGCTACAAATCTCTCCGCCTGCTTGATAGATAGGATAGAGTGTCAGCTCAGTACTTAGGTTGCCATATATAAATAATGATTTCATAGAATGATTTCATGATTAAAAGCACCAGCTCAGATATTTTGAAGTACCTGGAGACTTTAGGGGAAATATATATATTTTAGTGTTATATTTTAACAATAAAACATCAACTCAAGTTGTATATTCATTGGACTAGTAGTGGACAGAGTGAAGTATCTGCTACTGAACTGTATGCCAAGCCTGTATGTGGCGCTCTGTCAACCATGCTCTAGGGGTGTAACAATACACTCTACTCACGATATTATACAAATTCACAATGACACTGAAATAGTTATATTCAACGTCTTTGTGTCCAAACCATCTCAAAGGTGCATTTTTCTACGTATGTTTCAACGTAAATAAAAAAGTGGCGCCTGGCTACAGCTGCTGCTGAGACTCCAGACTTCCTGTAAAGCATCATCTGTGAAGATCTCAAACCCCGGCAGAATCTTTCACCTGCCTTCAGCTCTCACCAAAGATCACAACGTCATCTGCAAACAATGAACTCAAGGTTCAAGTAAACCTCTCTCTGACCAGGTTTGTCATCCTGTAACGACGTTTCAGCTTCTCCTATCATCGTGGTCGCCACAGTGGCAATCTCGCAACCCATCTGAATCAGGACGTCACACCACGCCACAGTATCGATGTCTTAATTTTGTCCTGCGTCACCCTTGTACTTTTCTGCCACTCCCTTCTCATTAAGTATCCTGTTTACTTCTTTTACACTGATACATTCTTTCTCTAGAAAAGAAAACAAAGACATTTAGAACTTTTTTATACTTTGCCAATAAAGCTTCATCCTTTTGCGTAACATGTAAAAGATTGTCGGAAAAATCTTTTACCTCTCATTTTGAACGACAACTGATTTGTGTATCCATTATATAGTTGATGAAAATGTTATGATATGTATCTTAGTACAGTTGAATTACCTCATAAAGAATGGATGCTCACTTACATATGCATATACATATCCAACATGGGTTTTTAAACATTCTCCCTTTGGTGCTGCTCATGAAACCTGGAACCGTTCGCTGTTTGTAGTGATCAAGAGAACGTGGGCTTCTACCCCCAGGCCTGCACCACATCTCTCTGTCATGATATCCAACCTGCTGACTTTGAACAATCCCTCTGTGTGTACTCCACATCCTCCCAGCCCAGCATTCAGTTTTACCCACGGATACACCGAATACTGTATGGAACACTTGTCTAATTTCAAATTTATATATAACAGAAGGATGTACTCACACATAACAGTAAGAAAAATATCCCCTGAAGCCAGAACGACCTTCTCCCTCGTTGCCCGATCGTAGATGCCCACGTGGCATTCGTAAGGCCCATTGTCTGAGATTCGTACTTCTGGTAGCCTGGAAGAAAGACAAAGGGTTGACGTTATTTTTACCGAACATCTGCAAATTATGACATGGTACATACACATACACCCAAAGACAACAGAGAAGAAGAAGAAAAAAAAGTACATCCATAAACAGTCTGTGCACGTGTTGTATTATTTAATGCATCTTTATACTGTGTCCTCTGCTTGATGCAGCATCAAAAAATAGACTTTAAAACCAGCAGAAAAAACCTCAATGTCTTCACTGAAAAATAAACACAAAGCTGATTTTCATACAGAATGAGTCATGGAGACAGAAAAATAAAGTCTTCAAAAGGACGCTTCCTAATATCAAAAGCAGTATGGTTGTTGATTTTATTTGATTTATACTGATATAATGATATGCTAAAATAGTTACTTTTAGCCTGCATGAAGTAGAAACATAGAAACAACTGTTCAGTTTTAATAATAGACAAATGAAACTAGCGGATTATTAATGATGTTTTTCACTGAAGGCTTTAAAAAAAATAACTTTTTTTTTTCCAAAAACAACCATGGAGACAATTCATTATTCTGCTCTTGGCTGATATGTTGACCATAATTGAGGCGAGACCAGATTTACCTCAGTGACTCATTCAAACTGTCCCTGTTGCCCTGGAGTTTAGACAAAGACTTGACTCAGAACCAAGGCATTCACAATTCTGCAGTACTGTGCAAAAGTCAGGCAGGTGTATTCAGTATATTTTTTATACCGTTTATATAGTTTTGTTTCCTTCTCATTAGTAGAACGTTATTTCAGTTAAAAATGTTGTGGACTAAACAAGAAGTCTTCAAACTGATACATTAGACAAATTGTCAATATATTGAAAAATAAAATAAAAATATTTTATACAAATTTCTAAATAGTCAATGAAGGCAATTAAACAGAAAGTGAGCAGAGCTTTTACACCAACAGTGAATTTCCATTTAAAACACTCCTGCTTTCAATAAAAAATGTGTCAGTTAAAATGTGTAGCAAAATTTCTATACCTCTATAAACAAAATAACACACACACTGCTGTCACAGAGTATCGGGTTACCAGACCGACAAGTGTTTTGGAGCACAAGAATCCATGCAGCAGGTGAATAAGTTATCTCGCCCAGTACTATATCTATTTTGTCACATCCCTAATCTGTACAGAGGTCCTAGGTTTATGTTATATTAACAAGTTGGTGGAGCGGCTGAATATGTTTTTATGCAGCACCATACGTGGAAGGAATAAATTGAATCGTGCTGCATTCACTTACTTTTGTTTGTGTTGTTTTTCCCGGTTTGCCATGCAGTACAGCTCAAGTGTAAATCCGACACCTCTGATGTTTTTATGTCCTAGATTACGATGTGGCCACTGTGTTAGCGTTAGGTCAGTGACACGGGTATTTATGTACAGTATGTCAGTCCCGACTTACGGCAAAAATCTAGTTACTCTGCATGGTGGGAACGAAATTCTGATGTAGGTCAAGGACAAGCTGTATTTTTATGAACTGCATTTTAGCTATTCAACCTGAACATATTCATTTTGTTTTAACATTTTCAGCCTATTTTATCTATTTGTCTGTCATTTGTTTAATTGTGGACGGTTATTTCCTTTTTTTTGACATTTTAAAATCCTAGTCATGGACTAGATTTCTGACATGACCTACAATGGATTCATATAAGTTAAAAAAAGAAAGAAGAGCGTTGACACATGGTGAAGTAAAACCATCTACACAGGAAGTGACTTTCTGCTCCACCACTTAAACACACACATATTAGCAAAGGAGAAGAAGTAGAAACGATGAATGTTGAGCGAATGTTAAATATTAAGACAGGACGAATAAATGTTTCAACACGTTCTGTAATCTTTTATGTCCGATGTTTCAGATGTGTCAGGGTCAGAACTGGGAAGCTGCTAGGGAAAAAATGAACATGTCAGCAGTGGAACTCATGTAAGATCTTCCTTTGCTGAGATAAAGATCTTGGTAAGTGAACATGTCCATAATCCACTCCAGACAAGACATTTGACTTGTTTATCCAGAAGACACAGAGTGCATTAGGGA
>NC_024317.1:17171249-17180807 GCF_000523025.1 Cynoglossus semilaevis
ATGAGTTTTACATTTTCTATTTTCTTTTCTTTTTTTATTTGACCTGAAACTAACTATTAATTAATATTGTATTTTAATATATCAATAATATATTATTATGATTATAAGTAGTAGTAGTAGTAGTAGTAGTATTTATATATGGTAATACAGGGAAATAAAGCATGTAAACCCCATTTATCCATTGTTAAGTTTTCCAGATGGAAAAACTAGTAGTAATAATAACTAATTGACAATAAAAAAACAATAATAAAAATAATATATACATATTTTCCCATTATTGCTTAGTAGTAGTATTATTTAGCATGACTTTCTTTTGATATTTAGTTTAGTTTTTATTATTATTATTATCAAAAATCCCATTGACAACAAATTAAAATACCACAATTGTCTCTTTGTACCGAGAAAAACATACACACATAAGTCATGAAACAGCAGCACTGTTGCCATGAACTCCTGCTGGAACTAGCAGCCTAGTGGTTCCATGTGAAAGCTCTCTACTGTTATATAGGCCTTTTCCCCATCGAACTCATCCAGCCTACAAATGCAACTGCTGAGACGGCGGCTGAAAAAGAGCTTCCTTGGCAGAGCAGAGTGTGTGATCCCTAACCAGTCGATCTCTGCATCAGATTAACCAACACGTTGTCAAGCGTTCTTCCAGGCCTACAGCATTATGGGTGAATGGATCAGGTTAGTTGACATGCGTCAGCTAAAGCTACTGGATGAGATAAGTAGCAAAGAAAGAGGTGGAATGTGCAGGAGAATAAATGGTTGAAATATGGGTTGGATTTTCCAGCACTGTTTTCAGCATAACAGCTCATCTCTCTTGTTTTGATCCACAGAGATTTTTCTGTTGTTTTTGTAGAAAGGTCTGTTAAAATCATAGAACGCAGGGATGGTTCACTGAGATGAGAGTCATCTCTCATAGAAACTATTGTTTATATGTGTCTTGTACTTAAGAGGGAAGTCGTTTAAATAGATTTCTGGGAAAGAATACGTAACAACCATAAAGAAACATGTTTGTTGCCTGGATTTAGACCATATCTGGCATTTACATGCAAGGCTGGTTTTGGGAAAACCAGTTCTAAGCTGCAAGCTGCCCACAGTATTGACTTGTCACATAAATACAGACCCAGTCAACATATGGTGTGTTTTCTGTTATATGCAGACGACAGATGCCTATGACGGCAGATATCAAAATGGCATCTGCAACTAACAATGTTATCCAGTGGTAGTTAGCAGAGGTGTGGACTCGAGTCGCATGACTTAGACTCAAGTCAGACTCAAGTCATCAATTTGATGACTTTAGACTCAACTTGACACAAGTAAAGAGATGACTTGCAACTTCACTTGGACTTGAACCCTTTGACTCAACAAGACTTGATACTTTCTCCAAAACCCAAAGATTATAAAGTAAGCTATTAAGGAGCGCTTTGTATCTCTCATTGTGTACATGTGTGTCTGTGTGTGTATGTGCTGTCGGCACAACATCCAATCAAATTAGACCCACGTTGTTTTGACGCAATAGCATCGAGCCAATCAAACTGCGGGACAACCAATGAGGAAGGGCTGTCAAACAATGCACGGGTGAGAGAAAATGATACCAAAGATCGTTATGTTCAGATTAAAAACTACGAGGTGGTCAACAAAAAACGAGTGGCAGTGATCTGTGTAAATATATTATTATTTTTTTGAATGGAAACAGAAACGGCAGGACTTGGGACTTGACTTGATACTTTTCAGTCTTGACTTGGATTCGACTCGCCTATCTTGACTCGGACTTTGCCTATCTTGACTCGGACTTGAGTGCAAAGACTTAAGACTTACTTGGTCCCACCTCTGTTAGTTAGTGACTGGAAGTGACCAATGAAAACAAAACATCTAAATTCAATTGGGCTATTCCACTTCACATTTCCCTGTGACTGGTAGTAGCTGCTCCAATCGCAACTGATGTGATTGTGTTAGGTTACGCTGATGTTTCAGATGTTTCACATCTGATGTGAAAGTTTTCTATATTTTTATTAATTCTTATAGCAAACAAATGAAAGTCAGACCAGGCAATGACACTAACAGTGATAAAGTTATTTATTAATGACTTTACAGTCAAGCTGAATGATAAATCAACCTAATCTGAGACTCGGAACAGAATATATTTGATTGTGAAGTACTTCAAAACTACATTTTTTTAACATAACAGTAGATGCTTAATTCTGCTAATTGTTATTGATGAGACAAAAATAAAGACACAATAGTCAACAATGTCTTCAGGAATTATGTCAAAATGGATTCCGTATCAGACAGAAACAACCAAAAAAAAAAAAAAAATCCCTTTCTTATTATTTTTACACGTAACTACTAACAATGCAGACTGCTGCCTCAGGTGCCGATCTATAACTTTCACAATTCCAACTGTGGAAAAACAGTCCGCTCACAAAACCAGACAAACAGTCAATAGTCTAAATAACTGTTCATGTTAATATTCAGAACGCCAGCTGATTTATCATCTCCTCATTACCGGGCTCTAGGCTTCATGTAGTTAATCCTCAGAGGAGCAAGCTGGGACTCAAACCCAGAACCTCCTCACTGAGAGGCATGAGCATCAATCACATCTCTGACATTAATCTCTGACATCGGTCTTAAATATAAGGCAATAGACTTGACATTTATTTAAAAAAAAAATATATATATTTTATTTATTTATTTACAGTACATTAAAGATAAAATATCTTTGTAGTGTCAGGATGACATATGTAGTAAAAAAAATGAAACTGATTTTGCCTGTCCTGCAGTAATAATAAATACTGCTGGGGAAAGTTTTTTTTTTTTTAATGTTCAAGTAAATAAATATTTTCTGCAAATGCTAGGAGTTTTTAAAACATCCGCAAATGTTGAGTCATGCTTTTAGAATGCAAAAGTGGATTTGTCAAAGAGACTGCTGAGGCTCCGTCAGAAGACTTAGCAGCACTTTCAGGTGGAAATGAGAGATAATATTAGGGGGGGGGGGATAGCTTTTTTCGCATTTCTTTGCATTGAGCTTCTGTTACATCATGACGGCGTTTGTGGTCAGTCAGGAGTTTTATTTTTTTAACTGAACTCTTAAGATCTGTGAGGCTGTTGCAGGTCACGTTTCTCTCTGGTTAACTTTTATTTTTATTTATTTTACATAGAATTAGCTCACTGAGATTGAAGACAAAGGTAAAAAAAAAAGATGGGTACCAGCAACAGTTCCATTGATAGGAAGTCTCAAAAGGAAGTTTCAAAAATGTATGCCATAAATAAAATAATGTAGAAATAAAATAATATCTAGATTAACTTGAGTTTCTGTTACCTCAACACTGGCGTTGTAGCAGGTGAGGAACTTTTTTTCCTCAATTTTAAGAACTAGTAGATGCAGGTCACGTTTTGCTGGTTGTCTTTTTTTTTTTTTACTTTTAAAGATAATTTCACTCAGAAAAACTCTTTGGGATTAAAAATCCGGTTCACAAGATTGTTCTGGTCAGGATGGGCACCAGTAAGAATCCATCGTTCCATTCCACGAATGTACGCAACAAATAAACTGCTCTAATTGAAAATACACATCTGGATATTGCCACATGTGACTGCACATTTCTTAAAACCAATTAAAAAAAAAAAAAAAAAAAAAAAAAAAAATCAGATTGTGGCATGTGGCAATTTTAATCAGTTGCACCTTTTTTTGTCTACTAACTATTAATTTATGACACAGGTTAAATATTTCCAAAGAGCTGTGGATGTGGGTTAGTGTGGGGAGAATTCATCTGCTGCAGTTACTGGGTGTTATTCCCTTGGGAGAGTGTTGTACAAGGCTTTTTCTTTTTTCTTGCTCAGTGTGTCGAGTACACTATTGTTCTGTTGTCTGTGAACCTGTAAGTGTGTAACCTTTCTGTTACTGTGTCCATCCTTCAGGGGGATCTTGACATTGTTCAGATAAATTACCCTCAGATGAGCAGCAACGTCACACATGAGAAGAAAGGAATAAAAAAAAGACAAAAAAATAAACACAACGAGTGTGTAACGTGGACGAGCTGAATCATAGAGCAGAGATGCGAGATAAGATGGAAAGAAACCGGGACGCTCTGATCTGCAGCCTGCCATTAATAAAGAAAAAAAAAATCCTTTGTTAAATAAATTCATAGCTGTGATGTATGACCAGTGTTTCGTTGTGCCTTTAAACATTCAGTGCAGGAGAGACAGAGATATCTCTGCAGTAGGAGGAGCACCAAAGCACAAGAAGCAAGCGATGTGAAGAAGGAGCTGGCAGCTGCCTGCCATGCTGTTGAAGCCCGGGGTAAAGGAAGGCGGTCTCCGGGGGGCCTTAAATGTGTAATCAAGCCAACTGAGCCAGATGAGTCCGCCTCCTCTTGCTCTCTCCATCTCACAGTAAAACGACCTGTTAATGAGTACACAGCAGAGCTGTATGCTGGAGAGAGATGGGCTGGAGCGAGCACAGGCATGTACAGATCTCTGATAATACTGTGAGCCACTGGCTGGGGGCACAGAGGACAGGGGGGTCCCCGATTAGTTTTCCCAAGGGTGAAATTATGTCAACATTACCAAGCCAGGAGCCAAAGTGTGCAGGAATAAATGTGCACACACCTGCACCTAATAGAACAATAAAAATGAAACCTGACACAAGGCTTTTCTGCTTTAGCAGAGTTTCATTAAACTTGCAGGAAGGCATCTGTTATGTCTTCACGGACCTCGTGTGTTCACGTGTTTTATTTAAATCCATAAACATAAAATACAGCTCATCAAAGACCTGACAACTTTGAAGTCTTTCATAAATCTGTCAGTGTTATTATTCCGAGTGGGATCAGTGTTCCTTTCCTCAACTGATCATTTTTGTCAAAAAAATTAGTGGATGGCAATACTTTTCCGAAATGAAAAATACATGGAAACTAAACAGGAAGTTAAGCCTGGCTAAGTGACGATGTAAATCAACAACAAAACAAACAGCTGAGAAAATCTGGGACCGACCACTGACCAATGTAAACTGAAGCAACAAATAAAGATGAGAGCCTATATATATATATATATATATATATATAAATATATATACACACACACACACACACACACACACATATATATATATATATATATATATATATGCATATATATACACACACACACACACACACACACATATATATATATATATATATATATACATATATATATATATATATACATATATATACACACACACACACACACACACACACATATATATATATATATATATATATATACACATATATACACACACACACACACACACACACATATATATATATATATATATATATACATATATATATATACAGAGAGAGAGTTGCTGATTAGAGTTTCCCACTGCCTTCTGTCCTCATCTAATAATGTGTTGACCCCTACACAGGTCACTTCACTCTGGTCTGGTCTAGTCTGACCAAGAGCAGATGGCTGGGAATGAAGATGTGTAGCATTGAACCTGGGGTCATCTCTGGGGTCATATCAGAGCATTTACTTTAAAAGAATCACTCTGGAATTTGTTTTTTTCTTACATGTGAGTTTTGCAAATCTGACCATGTTCTAAATTGTTTTGTGTTTATACTATATGAATAAAAACACTTTTAGTATCACTGCCCACTAATGCACAACATGGGTGAAAAAAGCTCCATGTTTATTTCTTATAGTAGTTGATTTTGGACTGGGTGTTTCTATGCTATATCTTTGAAATTATTATATATAATCATTCAAATAATCAAAATACTATACATTTTTGGCAAGTGTAAATTATCTTTTTTTACTGTGTATACCAAATAATTAGTTCAAAGATGGCTTAGAAACAAGTGTATCACATCAGAAAGGGAATTAACTTGATCTAGCTAGCTGGGGACATATTATCTTGTAGCTAGCTAAACTAAGCTGGCTTGGATAAAAAAAGAAAACTACTGTGATAATTTTAAGGCTGATTCTGTGCTTTCTAAATGATAGCATTCACCAATAAAAAAAACCAATTAATTATAATAATAATATTAAATGTTAGAATATATAGATTTTAAAAGACAAATAAAATAAACAACATTCCACACAAAATCACATAAAAAGTAAAAGTGTGCTTCAAAGGGTTAAATTAGAGCTAATTTGGTAATTCTGAAGCGTACCTGACAGTGGATTGATACACAAGATCTTCCCTTCTGCGGTAATCCTCCATGTGAGAGTAATTAGTATTAAACATGGCATCGTAAGTGAAGATTTTCTGCTTGATGGTCCCTCCGTCTGTGACCTGTGAAGAGACAGAGAGAGAGAGGGAGAGAGGGGAAGAGAATCAGTGAATGAACAATCTCTCCAGTGATAGATGAGGTGGAGTCTACCTGTCATCTACTGGGCTTCATCTTCACATACAGTGAATTGCAGTCCCCTGGGCTGAAGTACATGTAATAATCCTGCATGTAATAGACTCATAATGAGCTCATTTCTTATCAAGCCAAAAACCAAAGTGACTTTAATGTGATAACATCAATATGTTTGTTTCTCAGGAGGGCCTGCCTGAGCGTGTGCATGCACGAGTGGGTCCTGATATTCACACGTGATGTCAGTGTTCTGTGCGTGTCAGGCACACAGACGAAGCTGCTCAGTCAGTAGATGTTTAGCTGATATCCATATGGTCTGAATCTAGAGTTCCTTCTTTTCTTTATTTAATATAAGGAATGGAATGAGGGAGAAAGTTTTGTTTTTTTTCATAGCTGTAAAAGGGCAAAGTGTGGTTTTAAACTATAAAGTCTATGGAGGTTGATTGTGAATTCTTCACAGTAATGACACAGTTTGCTGAGCTTGTCGTAACACTCCATTCACAGCTGCCGCTCATGTACAGCTGCACGTGGCAAATAAAAATCTTGACATGATGTGATTTTCACAGAGCTGTTAATGTTGCTTAGGCAAATAAAATTGGAGACCAGGGGCCTGTGCTGTGAAGGAGGCTCAACATACCCAGGCTTTGTGTTCATGGTCTGACCTCAAGCCCCCAAAGAAAGTTAAACGGTTCAGTGGTTCATCAAGCTGCTTTGTCAAATCTGGTTATTATTCAAATAGATCATTAACTTTACATAATATCTGTGACAAATAAGTACTTGGTTGGCCTAATGAATCAATTTCTCGTAGAGAATTTTATCAGCAAATGCCAGTGTGATCTCAAGGAAGTCACTCCTGTAATGTTCAACAGACTGTTGGGTTTTTTAGTTTATAAACTTTAATGTCAGTTGAGTCAAGAACACATTCAAAATCACCGCTGCTTCAGTCAAACTGTGCATGCCTACGCACACAGTCATGCTAAGCTTGAATTCGTAATCACTACGCAACTTTACCTAGCCCCGCTTTTATAGCTGAACATACCCTGGTTGAAAACAGGTTAGGACACAAGCAGCTAAGTTTCCATGATGATCTAGCCAGGTTAAAAGAGAGCCACCTTTGTAGTACAGGAAAGCCCCGCTTTAAACTCAACATACCTCGCTAAGCCACTAAACAGGCTTCACAATACGTCCTGCTGGACTCACCATCACTTACTTCAGTCAGTCAAAATGCTACAGTTCAGATTCAGTTACGTTTAGACTTAAGTCTAGTTCTAGAGACATTAAAGGGAGAGCCATTAAGCATTAAAATGTAAAATGTATGAATGTATATATAATATATAAATATAGGTTTGCTGAGAGATAAAGCTAAAATGATAGAAGTAAAATGTGATTCTCTTTAAATTTGAAGGGAGATGGTATTCATTTTGTGCTTAGAAAAACAGCACTGTTTCATGTTTTTGTTTACAAAGTGCAGCAGCACAGGGAGATGACAGCATTCAAAAGACTAATGACAAGGCTGAGAATATAAATTAGCATTACCACATGTTAAAAAAAAGTGGGTGGCTTTCGATTTGTTTCTACAGATGTAACATTTTCTTCATCAGGCTTCAGACATTTGTGACAGCACAAGGGTGAGAAATTATTCTGGTACTCATGTCAAGAATGAGTACTGTAGACGTATTTTTGAATCAGTGCAAGACTGGAGACAGCCAACGATGATATGTTTTTCTTTGAGTTGCCGAACCAGAAGACAATGGAGGAAAAGGTCGGCCTCCTAAAATGCCACGTTTGAAAATTGTGTTTTCCAACCACAGAGATATTTGCAGCCATTTGCAGTTTGTAGTAATGGACCAAAAACACATCACTATAGTGTCTTAAAAAAGGCCATTCTGTCCGACACTGCTGAATATCTTTGATCTGTGAACAGGGTTCTACTCAGTTGTATAAATAATGGCTCCTAAAACTTTCCATAATAATGCCCTGTATGCAGCACATATTTGAATATATGGAACAAAGTGACTATGACAGAACACAATGAGACTATACTGAGATAAATTGCATGCACACTTCAAGTTAACACTACAGAGGGCCAGGAGAACTGTATACATTCAGACTGAGAGTTCACTGAACATGTGACTACCTGTAGGTGCTGGAAGAAAAAGGTTCAACTAAAGTCCAACCAACAGGTAAGAGTGGAAATATCCCACAAAACAAAAACAGACTGAGAGACAGGGATAGAAATTCCATCAAAATGTGGAGGATAATCTGGATGGATGGATGGATGATGGATGGATGGATGGATGGATGGATGGATGGGTTTTTGTGGACCAAGATGAGAGCATATTCAAAAACAATAAGTTATATTAATTTCAAATTAAAAACTAAAATTAATCAACAGCACAAAAATGATATCATTAAAAACACTAAGACAACTTGTTGGAACCTTTTTTATTCCAAACTCTTTCCTCTGTGCTTGTAAAGGAATCATTACAAACCTAATTCACGGCTGTAATTGTGCTATTTTTGATCTCCAAAACTAATAAACACAGTAAAATCACCATTTAAGCTGCACCTGCGAAAATGTAACATAGTTGAGTGGGATGTCTTTTTAAAGCATGCTAAGAAAAGGGGAAAAAATGGATAATCATCTATACACAGCACAGACTTCTGGCACAATTTAAACTGCAGCTTAAACTTAGCTGATTTAAAGGACTGTGATGTACAACCTGTGGAAGCAGAACGATTTTTCATATAGAGGATAGGTACTACATAAAGCCAAAAAATGCTGTGCTGCAGCAAATTTGTTTCTGGTAATTGTGAACAATCAATGGAAGAAAAACAATCTGCAGAGATTAGGGGTTTTAGGCTTTTGGAAATATCTGTGATTAAGAGAAAATGAACTGTGGCTGGTCAACGGTGGATGAGAAGATATGATTCTGTAACTTAATAAAGCAAACTAAAGTTGTTCTGATTTCCACTGTTGAAAAGTATTAAGTTGTACATACACTATGCATGGACCACCAGGGGAACCCTAATTAATTTTAATGTTCTGTCATATCTGTTTTAATTTGCATGCTGCATCACAAAGCTAACCTCCAGCTCCTGGACAGATGGGCCAGATCCAGCATCAACAGCAACCTCTCAGTGACCCAGTCTGTGGTCCTGCCAAAAACCCAAAGTCAGTCTGAGAGAAAAAAAAAGTTCAGGAAAT
>NC_024317.1:17180829-17184472 GCF_000523025.1 Cynoglossus semilaevis
GGTAAAGCTATAATAATATAATATTCTGCTTTGAAAACAACAGTCATTTCAAAATTATTTTTTTAAATTAGATCCAGACATTTTATTCAACAAGAGATGTTCACTTATTTGAGCAGTTAAGTGAAAGTGATTTGTCATTGTAAAACAGCACACAACGGAATGTGACCTTTAACCCATCACCATGGCAGCAGCGGGCAGCTCAAGCTGAGCACCCAGGGAGCAGTGTGTGGGCACGGTGCCATTGCTCAGTGCAATTCAGTGGCACCTGGTGGCTGGTGGATTCGAACGTGCGACCTTCCGGTCACAAGTCCGCTTCCTTAACCACCAGGCCACCACGTTGCATATTTATTAGTAATAAATGACAAACTGAGGATGCACTCTATTTCTAAAGTGAAAAAGAAGGGACAAAGATGCAGCATTTTAATTTAATTCTATACTCCATAAATATGCACTTTACTAGTTTTACAGGTCGGATAGAGAAAATTCAAGGCCAAACTTTGATTCATACGATGGCTGCCTGATAAAGGAATCACTGAATGAGCCTGTCATAATCTTTACAAGATAAAAAAAAAAGATGTAAAATAGTCGCTCCGACTGAGTTGCAGCTTTATCAGCGACCCCATCAACTTTGGAGTAGCTGAAGTGAATATCAGATACACACAATTATAAAAACTCTGTTGTAATGGTGTAAAGTAGCAGATTTCACACTGATTAAAACTATTGTTTATACTATATATACAGTCTATACCGACAGATGTAGTCAGAGGAGGTCAACACATTCTGGATCAAGTAAACAAAGATTAGAAACGTTCTTTACCCGTTACCTGTGACACCTTTACACAGAAATTATTGGAATTTTGGATAGAATGAATAGAGTAGTTAATGTTGTGTTTTAAGTTAAGACCACAAGTCACTAAAATTATGAGAGATCAGTCAGAGGACAAGTTTGTAGGAAATACCAGTGGATATCTACGTCTTGTGTTTTCATCAGTACTCCATATTTCCTTTGTACCAGGCTCTCCCTCACCCACATCCCCTGACCACACATCACCACAGCACAGCCCAGTTCACAATGTCTCGCAAAGCACACTCCTACTGAGGGACTGAGGGACTCATCGAGCCGGGGATCAAACCACTGACCCTTTGTTTATTACACCACTTCACACCCACATCATTATTCACTATAATAATTACTGTGTCTGTAAGTTAATGTACACTGTGGGATTTTTACTCTGACTGACCTTTACGTCGCAACGATGGCAACACCAAGAAATAAACACGAATAACTGCAGCCGTACACACACTGTGCAGTACTTTCCAGACAAACTGCAGTAAACTTTACAGCTACACAGTTTCATAAACTGATCCAGGATTTTTCAGATGGCCCCTGGAGCTGGGAAGAAAGTCAGGAAAGATTGTTGGTTGTCCAAAAGCGTTTCATTGATGGTGACTCATACCGGTGGTCTCTGCAGGACACAGTCTTTGTCCACCCCTCCTTAATGACCCTGCCTCTTAATTAGATTGACCTGTGAACCTCACTATTGTAAATATGAATGATAACACACCAGCGGCTGCATCCCAGGAACCTTGTTTGTGATGTGAATGATTGAGGAGTGGAGTTTTACAATGGTGTGGATGAACAGAGTGGAAGGGATTAAAGAGAACCAAACTGTGCCAAAATGGCTTCACAAGAGAGAACGCCACAGCAAGATGAATATGCTTTGATTGCAGAGGAGCACCGCTGGGGAGAGCACTGCTCACAACTGCTTTGTTGAATCCAGGCCAAGCAAGGCATAAGAAAAACAGAGGCACAAACCTCTCCAACACTCAGTCATCTGGAGATATGAGGAGACAGACGTTGGGGTGTGAGTCAGTTACCACTCCCTTGTCTGTACTGTGGTAGATAGTGAAAACTGGCTGATGGCATGGCCGGCAGACAAAAGGAAAATCCACAGAAGAGAGCTGACAATGAAGGCGGTTTTTGAAGGTGCTTGAATCCTTGGTGATGCTAGGACATCCCCCGTGTCCTAAATTCTTCCTGGTGAACCAGCTGAGCAAACTCTCTAATAACGTAGGGGTCACATTAGGACTAGGTCTCCAGGGTTAACTGAAGCCCTGCGCTTGTTGCCTGTCTGGGACTATTTATAGGCTGCAGCTGCATCTGCAGTCACTGGAGGAAATGCAGCTATAACACACCGTGGACCAAGAGTGAGAGACTGAACCTGAATGTTGTCAAAGTACCAACACATCATTCTTCTTGCTGGAAGATATTTCGGATAAGAGATGGAAAATGACATTTGCAGATGGTCTGGCTTTGGTGCAAAAGCACAATGAAGACAACTGCATTCTACAGCAGAGTGGAGTTAAGGAACAGTGCGTCTTTTACTCTGTCTTATGATAAAGCTTTAGCGAAAACGAATAAAGTTGAGTTAATATTTTTCCATTCTTGTGCCTCTGATTTGTATTCATCCTTCGGCCACTCTGATGGTGGAGAGCAGATAATGACTTTATGAGATTGATACTCATTCCTTTTCTCAATTAAAGGCTTGGCAGCAATGAGGAAAGGTGATCGGATCATCGTCAGACGCCAACGTGGAACCTTCATTTTATATTAATGAATTTGCCTGATATTATAATTTAAAAAATGGAAAATGAGCAGGTGGATATTGAACCTTTGTCTTAGTTTTGTTCCACGAAGTGAGTCTGACCAGTGTCAGATTACTATGAATAAGTAGTCATTCAATAGTACACAAATATATCTACATATATATACACATACATATACAGTATACGTGTGTATATAGCTACATATATACAGTATATATCTATATATACAGTATATATACATGCATACATAGATACCTATATGTGTTTCTCTCTATATATTTATATACTATACTATATATAAATATATAACATATGTTTATATATATATACATATACAATATACATTTTTACACATCTGGTTTTATTAAAAAACTTTTTTTTTAATTTTGTGATCAATTCTTTTTTAGAAAAACAAAGAAAATCTTGTTTTTCAAATTAATTCTTTTAATGATTTAAAAATGATTCTGTTAATAACTGGATAAATAAATACATATTATTATATTGCTTTTTCATGTATATTTATTGAGTATTTTTCATGTGTCTTTTAAATTTAATTATGAAGTGAAGGGAGTGTTCGCATCAGTTTGCTAGAATGAAACACGAAAAAAAGACCATGTTTAGATTAGATTAGATTAGATTGGATTAGATAGAGCATTATTGATTGCCTTGGGAAATCCCTCAGGGACCCCTTTGTCCATTAATCATTCATAACTATTACATTAACAGCTCTAGTAAAGATATTCAAATATTGAGTGTTACCACATAGAGCAGCTTTTAAATGTGGTTTCCAAACAAGCCATTATCTTTGAACTACTGTTGAAGCTGAAATAATCTGAGCTCCAGTGAGGTGCATTAATGCAGAAAAGAGCATGATAGGTTAACAAGAAGAAGAAAAAGAAATGTTCCAGAAGTGTTAAAAAGTGCTATATACCATACAAAATGCAACAGGGTAAAAGTGCATCATGTATTAACTTTATTAGCCCGCAGCACTTAGGGCTGCCGAGTGCAACGAGGCGGTAATGCTGAGGTGTTGATG
>NC_024317.1:17185107-17228821 GCF_000523025.1 Cynoglossus semilaevis
AAGGGGTGGTTCCTGTTCAGTCCAAACTATTTTAGGGAGTCATTAGAAACTGGAAAAGTCCGGCAGCTGCCAACAGTGAAGGCTCTCAGGCGATGGAATAGTGACAGTGAATAAAATGACCCCAAAAAATGATATATATGTAAGTTTAGGTTTTACTATTTGCATCACTGATAATCTGCACAACATCTGACTATAGCTGAAGCTACAGAGTTTGCTCTTCTGTTGAGAGGAACTCTTCACTGTGCACTAACGAACAGTCACATGAACAACAGTCATTTTCGGATATATTTGCTATAAGGAAAAAAAAACAAATCATTGTCTGCTTTTCTTTTCGTCAGCGGAGGCCACTGATCCAAATGTTTTGCAATGCTATGCTATAAGGAAAAAAAAACAAATCATTGTCTGCTTTTCTTTTCGTCAGCGGAGGCCACTGATCCAAATGTTTTGCAGTGATGGGAATAACTGCTCCTGAATAAACAGCATTAATAACAATGTTGTTTGGTTCCAGTAACAGTAATGAAGATGACTGTTTGATGGTTTGATTTAACTTGTACTTCATATAGTCTATAAATAATAAAAACAATTATATGTATATATGTGTATATGTATGTATATATATATATATGTATATATATATATATAATTATTGCAAATTCAACAAGATACACAATACACAATTGTTACTAACCCCAGTTTCAAGCTACTTGTATAATGCACTAATTCATATTTATAGTAACTAATGACTTTTATAATCCTGTAACCCAGTTACTAACTGACAAAGACAGGTAATTACTGTGTTTTTGTTTGTTTTCCTCAGTAAGGGGAACAACACCAGATTTGGAAGATTTATTTTTATTCACTTTCACATGCAGCCCACCAATCGTGTCACTGACGTATTTGTGACTTATGACTCAGTATTCCGTCACACTAACAACATGTGAAGACGTGGCTTTTGTAAAAACCTCTAAAACTGCTTTTTAAAAACAAACTTGTGAAGGTTAAATGTAAAGGTAAACCAACTGTTTTTTCCAGCTGGTTCATCAGCAGAAATGGATTATTACGACTATTTAAGGCCGAGACCAACGGCTGCTAATTACTCTGCCTGGTGTGTCTGTGCGTTTCAATCAGCGCCATTGTGTACAATTCTTTAAGTCCGACAAAATCATCCCAGCCTTCACTCCCCTCTGGTTCGTAGATGTTGTCACACGCTGCTGCATTTGTTGCCAGGCGTTTTTAGTCCAATGTCACGGAGGACAAACAGGTTGTGATTGGCCGCTGCTGTAGCAGCCAGATTACATAGACGGATTAGAGATGGGCTTGTTGGAAATGATGCCACCAACAGCAGAGGCCATCTGCATCCTGCTGCACTCTGAGCAGAGGGGTGAGGGTCAGGTACGGGCTGGATATAAATGCAAGCGGTTAAACATTATGCAATCATGTGACCTCAAGCCAAGACAAGGCCGTCCTGAGATTGTTATTGTGGCTGTCTCTCAGCAGGAGACATAATGTTTGTGGTCTGACACAGGGGAAGTGATCAAAGATGTTCAGATTTATGGGAGATTGATCGTTCACAAGTAGGAGGTGGTCAACTTCCTTTGGAATACTGCAATCAGTGGTGAGGTGATTTGCTCATTTTTCTTTTGTTTTTACATGCACCCAAAGAGACAAAACATTTGCTTTTGGACTAAAATACAGAACTGGCCCAGATTAGGGCTGGAATCCTCCGCTCGACTGGTTGATTTATCAGTTGGTGATGATGATGTTCTGTCTTAACCAAAATTGTGAATTGTCTATTATTTGGCACAGCATATCACGGCTCGACCACACACACGGCATGTCATCAGTTTTGAGTATATGAACACAGTAGAATAAGCATATTTTAATGTTTTAGTCTTTAGACTTGAGTGTGTAATTAGTTTGTGCCATGATTTCACACTGAAATGCTTTCACACACACACACACACACACATACACAGTATATATACATTGGCTTCAAAAAATAAAAAGAAGGCATGAAACTTCTCATGCACGTCAACAATTACCAGCTGCCCATGAACATAGCTTTTCCGAGGACATGTTTCAACGAGGCTGATTCGCCAGCAGCACATAACTTGATGCTGGGGGCAGGTCTTTGAAAATGTTAACATGTTCCTAAGTAGCACAAATGTGAGCAATTGCACCGCTGAAGAAGAAGAAGACCAATCAGGAGAGCAAATTCCTCTTACGTCTTCCTCATGTTCCTCATTTCCCTTCATCTCCATACACTGCTGGTCTTGATCAGCACTGGATCTCCATAGAAGTGGTAACGACATGTGAAGGCAGGTGTTGTACCTTTGAAGGAATAACCTTATCATTTAAAGTAATTTAAAGCTACAAAAAAAGTACAACAGAGTACAAAAAGTACATAGCCACCAATTAGCCCCTCATTATGGAATACACCGACTCTCAGTGCATATCAAAGAGCTCCACCAAGCACAGCCAGCTAATGAGATGCAGCACACAGGGATGAACATCATTGTGAGGCACTTGTCCTTAATCTGTTTGATCAATGTGTTTTAAGTGACTCGGTGTTCACACTTTATTTCGACTTTGACTTCATTCAGGCAGTTGCCACAGACTGAACACAGTCAAAGTGATGCTGTTGTGGAGGAGAAGACTGTGTACCTACAGTAGAATAAAATGCAGCTGCGGAGTTTAGAGATCATCCATTACCAAACTATAGGTCACACAGACTGACACTAGTGTGACTAACGACCAAGGCTAGGTGACAAAGTACCCTTCGAAGGTCTTGTACAAGACGTGCATCCGATGCTGCATTTTATCCCTACAAAGGTTAAGAAAAGGACCGGGATCAAACATTGAATTCAGGAGAAAAACTGCTGCAAAACTCCTACGTTTTATACCTCAAGTTAATAGCCCATATTTTCGTGCTACATTTCGGTGCTAGAAACTGCTTTAAAGAGCTGTTAGTTCATCCATAATTTTGGTTTTCAGTAACACACGATCACTCGCTCTGACATGGCTTAGAAGAGTGGCAACGCTAACCCTTTCTGCCTTGGTTGCTGTCTCTTCAGGCCGTCAACTGTCATGTCAAGACATAATTGCTGAGCTTAAGTTGTCAATACTCATCAGCAACTCTGATCTCTGGTGCACTTAATTCAAAATGATTTAGTCGGCAACTCTGACGGGCAATTTCTGCACATCAAACATCAGGACGTTGATGACATAAAGAGACACACACACATGGACATGTACGTAAGAATATTTCTTATACTGTGTTTTATGAAACTGTCAGACACATTACCAGTATCTGTGACCTTCTGATGGGAGTGATGATGTGGATCAGAATGTCCCGAAAGACAATTAGAGCCTTAGTCTCTCAGACAGAACTGTTCCTTTCCAATGAGAAAAGTAAACTAGATACCAAAGATGTCTAACTGGTGGCCTGCAGGCTGAACGTGGACCGCCCAACCTTCCAATCCGGCCCACGGCTGGATTCAAAAATCAAATAATGTTTGACAAAAATGTGATTTAGGTTTTATTTTAATTGAGTGTCAGGGACTCAAAGCTGTATGTATATATATATATCTTTTATATTATATATAATATAGTTGGTGACCCCTGCTATACAATGCTATGTTGTATTGTAATAGTCATTATAATTCATTTCTTTATATTTTGAAATCCAAAAAGTACATATATTTATATATTTGTAGTTGTCGAGTATAAAGCACTATTTATTTCATGCTCAACTAACAATGAAGGTTTTTACTCTCTCCAGTTCAATAAGAAATCCTTGAGCCAAACTCAACAGCCAACAACAAGAAGGTTTTTGGAATGTTAAGGCTCATTTTCAGGAGGACTCACTTTACTGAATAAAGGTATTTTCATCCCTAGAAATGTACCTATTTCAAAGAACTAATCAGATTTACCACCACTTCATCTCTTTGCCTCTACACTTATATTGATGCACAAACCTAGTATTTGCAGTCGTAATAACACGATGACACTCAACATTAATAAAGTCATAAAAGCCAGTTGCTTTACAACACGTTTTTATACACAACAAATTAAGATGTATTGATTAGTGGTTCAAGCAAAGTATTCTGTCTGGTACATTTTACAACATGCATTACATCTAATTGATGTCCAGGGGGAAAAAAACTACAGGAAACATTTGCTCCAGTGTTGTGGCTGAATGATTTGAACATTTGGAAAATGTAAACAGAGTCACGTGGGAGACAGGCTGACTACTTATAATGTTGGGATTGGCTGCGCACTTGATACCTGTTTTTATTCACATTCAGAAGGAGTGCGCTTTAATTTTGCCCGATTTCTAAACCGAAACGTGCTGTCATGTGATCGGTACAACAGAAATTAACGAGATATCCGATCATTTTCATTCTTTGATGCGATTACCTCATTAAGCACCTGTGTTATAGTCATGTTTGAGGTTTGTGCTCGCACACGTGAAGTGAGGCCTACATCTCCAGGTGGATTAGCTAATATGCATTAATTGAAAAGCAAGTGTGTTTCACTTTGCAGTGTGAACACAAACCTAGAGCCAAACTAGTGTCGCTGCACAGCAAATACTGCATTAAATACTATTGTAAAAATGACATTAGTTGTTGTGTGGTGTTTGTGTTTTTCTGCTTGTTTTGCTGCTGTGTCTTTTCCCCACAGCTCCACTGAATCCAGAGCTGATGAGCCAGAGCACTGGTGGGCGTCGTCTTCATTTAAGGAAGTGCAGTTCTTAGGCTCCAGCTCCAGATTCAACATATTATTCTAATCTAAGCTGCACAAGGTTATTACATTTGGTTAGACTTTGTCAGGGGTCAAACCGACTTCATTTTTCTTAGATTGCTTTTTCACAGCAAAATCAATAAAGCTCTCACCCAAAAACTCAAACTTGTCCGCCTCACAGCTGGCTGCCTGTTGAAGCAGATGGCCGTACACACTCCTTTTCGTGATCAGGTGGATCAGACACATACATTAGATGACAAGTGAGTGGGAAATTACGACCTTGGTTTTTCAAACCTCTGTGTCATTTGACTGCACTACTGTTTTCATAGATATTTAGTCATGGATATCAAGGTTAAGGTAAGGATACATTTTACGCACACACACATGCCTATATATATATATATATATATATATATATATATATATATATATATATACAGTATATATATATATACATATACTGTATTTATAGACAAATCAAAAAGTAAGTGCTTTTTTATCAGGAAATGTATGGTCTGACTTGATGGCTCAATCGCAATCGGCAAATATGATGTAAACACCGTTTGTATGAGCACGATCCTAGTATCCGGTTGTGCAAATGCATTACTTAAGAAGAAAAATATGTGATTCTTGTACATTTATATTTCCATTATAGTACAAAGGAAGTAATGGTAAATATACATTAATTGTCATGTACCTCATGTTTCAAACTAAGTCTACAACATTGCCAGAAATATATAATCTGTCTTCAGTAAACTGAAGGATTGGCAAGGAGCCTGCAGTGTATAGTTATTGCTTACAATAGTACAGCTGGTCCCAAAAAAGAACGAAAGTCTTTAGAGTCACCAATATGTTTGACTGCAATTTAACATTGAAGCCGAGAATAAGAAAGAAAGGAAAAAAGGCTGAGGAAAAGTCCTTTGGCTGCATTAAAATGTACCTGTTTATAGCGATATAAAGTGAAGCTACAGTTTTACCACAATGAGGGGGAAACTGTTCCACCAATGAGACCCTGTTATCATCTGGGGACTGCAACAATATAAAGCATGTTTAAAGGTTTGGTCATCCAGAGAGCGCTGAGGGACTCACAGCTGTGTGATGGAGCAACACAGGCTAATGAAGCAGCAGACAACAATAATGTGACAAAGAGGCAGCCGGCTGCAGTACAAAGGGATGTGTGGAGACTCCCTGCCCCTCGCTCCCCTCCCCACATCTCTGCTCATTAGTTTGTTTCCTCGTTTTGTGCACACTCCCTGTTTGCTGCAAGCAAAAGCTGTCAAATGCATGCATAGAAAAAGAGCAGCCCACTATTTCCTTACTGAGAAAAAAAAAATCCAAGTTTACTATGATATCGCACGCTGCTCCTGCAAAATAATGCACAGGGGAAACAAAAGATTAGGAGGCATTTTTCTTTTGTCGCTGATGGGTAAGGAGCCGGGGATTTGCATCTAACATGCAATGTGTGGAGCCCAGTGGTAATTTGTAGTGAAGGCGATTTAAGTCATTTATGCAGAAAAAAGCAACGGATGCAAGTGATGCTGCTGAGCTCCTCTAAAGCAAATGAAGCCCATTTTCCCATTTGAGATATGGTGTGCAGTTAGTGCAGATGCCTGTAAGTTTGTATAGTGTTCTCATGAATAAGGGCAGGAATAGCAATGCAAAAATAGTCATTTACAATGCCTATTTTAATGCTAATTTTATTCTTCAACTCAGTAGAGTTACAGAGAAATGTGTTCTCATTGTTGACAGCACAACCGTCATTTAGGAAAAGCTGAAAAGGGAAAAGAGGAGACTTTCAACACCACGCACTTTCCTGGCATCACACATTCCTGACCTTTGTCAGCAAAAAGAGAAATGTATTTGAGTGTTGCCAGGCTGCAAAAAGCAGCAGAAATGCATTAACTCATATAGTGGATTTCTATAGTAGAGAGACACTCTATATTTCCCCCAGCTGCACAGGGTTTGATGAGCAAATCTGAAACAAAGGAAGGGCCGCAGGACAGCGGTGAGTGGAAGTTCCCCCACAGATTGAACAGCTTTACTGAACAGGGAATTGTAGAATGTGCAATGCAATTTCATTCATATCAATAACAGTGAATTTGATTGGATTGAATAAAATAATATTTAATAATTAGGGTAAGTATCATAATCTGTGTACTGGCTGATACCGAGTACCATACAGATACTTCTTTTAATGAATATGAAATGAACTGGAATACATTGTTGTATACAGTATAACAGGGTGATGTGTAGTGTGTGGGTAAACCACAGTCAGGTTATAAGGGAATATGGGTAAAGTCAAAAAATAAATGACTTCCTAAGTCAACTAATTCCTAGTCAACATGGCCAGCTGAATATAGAGTGAGTGACACTGTGGTTACATTTTCTACTAAGTACTTTGTCAGTTACTAGTAGCTCAGAAGATATATACTATATATTTTATATATATTATATTAAAACATCTTAGAAACAAAGATTTGTCAGCCTAGTGTGTCCGTGGAATTGACTAGTCAACAGCAAAGTCTAGCAGTTGGTGCTGGGAAAAAGACTAGGCATTAGGAGATAGATGAGTGAAGAAAACATGAGGGGGGGGGGGTGCAACAGGCTCTGAGTTTGAATTTACGTCATGTTGGCGAATCTAGTTATTTCTTTTACTTTTTTCTTTATTTTTGATCTTTTGAAAAGTCTCCCAGTGGAAATGTTTGCAGAGTACTGCTGGCGTCAGAGCTCTCTATTAATGCACCACAGCTGCTTTACAATTCACTTCATCTCTGTCACTGTTCTCAACTCATTTATCATTGAGTTTGTCTGAGCTGTACATCCAGGACCGGCTTCTGATTCTGGGGGAAACTGCTTGCCTCAGAGATGTTATAACAGCTTTCAAAAGATACATAAAGAAGTGTGTGACGGATTTATCTCCGGCTATAAATCCTAACTGTTTTTTTTTTTATGTATGCCTGCCTTTTATGTGCCCATTTGAAAGGTGTAATTGAACCAGTAAACAACGAGACATTTAAACACCTGATGTGCTCTGGCAGGACCTTACTGTGCATGTGAATCAAGTTGTCACTGGTTCATCTTAAATCACAACGATGCATTTATTGGGTTAAATTGGATGAGGTGATATACCCTTTATGTCTTCAAAGGATCCTTCGATCTTTTTTTTACTCAATTCCCTTGAAACTAAACATCGTGTAAGTATCAGAAACCCCACCTTTTTCCCATTAAGAAAGACAAATTAACTTAGTCAGGCGGAGGAGGAGGAGATGGAGGGGGAGATGGTGGAGGCGGAGGTGTGAAATGCACAAATTAGCAGATTCCTGAACCTGATTTAACAGAGATAGAACACTGTGTATCTTATATACAAATCAAAAAGTTGGATGGAACATGTTCAATCTCATTTGATGAATTATTCAATCCTCAAATATATATATATATATATGGTTTTAACATCATAATCATCAATCTTGAATGAAAACAGTGAAATTCTTAAGGTGTTTGAACAGGTTTTTAACTAACTTCATCATATTTTTTTCCCCGAAACATTTGAAGGAACTGGATGGGGTGTACGGTGATTCAGTATACAGTGGTGTTTTCACTTGCTGTGCATGTTGTCTTGTAGCACCAGAAAGTAATTTGGCAGTCGGGTCTGGAGAGTCAGCCTTCTATAGGAGTCTATATGTGAGTGATTTACCGCTCGAGTGTTCATGTCAGGACGGCTACGTTAGAGTTGCTTCAAACATAATTAGAACATGCAGCGATTAATTGAGAATCCTGCTGCAACGTCAGCCCAGCACTTCCTCTGTAGCAGCTTTTCATAAACACAACACGAGCTTCAGTGATTCACAAACACTTGTTTTTCAAGATAATAAGATTCATATTTGTTAGAATAACTTGAGTCAATTTTTATTATATTCCTCGAAGATTTGGGGGTTGCAGATTC
Source organism: Cynoglossus semilaevis (assembly GCF_000523025.1). Classification (NCBI taxonomy): domain Eukaryota; kingdom Metazoa; phylum Chordata; class Actinopteri; order Pleuronectiformes; family Cynoglossidae; genus Cynoglossus; species Cynoglossus semilaevis. The sequence continues at coordinate 17,193,794 of NC_024317.1, forward strand.
TCAGTGTTATTTAAGGGTTTTGATTTATAACCAAAACACTTTGTTTTTTTCAAATATAAAAGTAATGTAAACATGTACAAGATCAGGTGATTGTTGTTGGTTGCTGTGGATTGGTGCATGCATTCAGTCTATTAAGACGGTGAAAGCTGTCAGTAACAGACAATATATTAGGGATGTCCGATTATATCGATCTGCCGATATTATCGGCCTGATACAAGCATAATTATGTAATATCTGTAAGAATCATTATCGTTTTTTTCCTCCGATAACACAGTGTCATATATGATGGTATGGGTTGATATGGGGACATCCCTACAATATATCTATATATACAGTATATGAACATACACTTTGTACACATATATACGTAAATATATATATATATATATATATATATATACACATAGATATGTGCACATATGTTTTTAAGTGTATATATATATATATATATATGTGTGTATATATTGTATATATGCACAGGAGAAGACAGGATGCTTTGCTGGTGAAAGAATATCTTCAGAACAATCTAAATGTTACCTCACAGCAGTCTTTATTTATCCACTTTGTTTGCCTGACACACTTTAGCTAACAGCTGGAACACTCCGAGAGGAACAAGTCTGAGATCCCGGCTTATTGGAACACAGTACACACATGCAGCCTGCCGTCAATCCACTGTGTTCAGTGCCTGCGTAATTTGGTAAATATTATGAGAGCTCGTGGATGTGTACCCACGAAGGATGAAGTGTAGACCACATTTGGTCATTAAAAGAACAAGAAGAAGACAACGACAGAACAACGAGAAAAATGGAATTCCTCGACCATATAAATATATAATTATATAATTCTCACAGAGCACCACAGCTCTACCTCTGTTTCTCTGTCTTAATGAGCAGGAGCATAATAGCCACGCCCTCTTCCAGAGCCATGTTTGTGAAACAAACTCTGAACTCAACACTGCCCCCTTGTGGATGTATTGCTTAACAAATATGCCATACGCATGGTAGGTGTGTGAGCAGTGTTTTATGAAACAGGCATTCGTGTTTACTGATGTAAAGGCAGCATAGATGAGCTTTTAATGGAATCATAAACAGGTCTCAGGTCTCTTCTACCATAATAACCAACTGTGTTTATGCTCTACTTGTGTTGTTATTACTATATATTGTATATTATAACATTGACTCTTTATAAACTTCCCCCAGTTTTATTTGGGGAGTAATTTTACATTTATTTTTATTTCCAAATGCATGGAGACAAATTTGGTTTGTAAAGAAAAAAACAACAAAAAAAAAAACAAAACACTTGAAATAACGCTTTATTAATGCAGATCTAATTTTGATGATGGAGAGAAGGATGGAGACTCCCTGGGAAAATGTACTGACAAAACACAATAAGACTAAAAGAAGACTCATTCACCCACAGGCTTCGTATTAAACCATGTTCTTCTACAGCCCAGTTGTCCCCTGTGCCCCCCCACCCCTTCTCCTGGGACTGTCCTTTTTTATTTTATTTATTTATTTAATTTACCTTATTTTTTTGCTGAAGTACTCTGTTTTTTATATATGCTATGGAAAGGAACCCATGTTTGAATTTTCCTTCCAGAAATGAGAGATTTTTGTTCTTATTTTATTCCTATTAATTCTGTTTCGAGACTGTTGGGGCATTTAAAAAGTAATGGTCGGCATCAAATCATGGCGTTCTGCACTGGTTGAGGTGAACGCATCACTCCTCACATCTAAACTTTAATTTCTCCTCTCTGTGCTAATTAAATTGCGGCGTTGCTTGATTAACCACTTTTGGTGGAATGAACGTTAACTACGTGCTGGGCGAGGTGCGGGAAAATGTCTTGAAAACGTAAAAAAAAGAGCAGATATTGTTGGAAAATAAATTTTAACGACGAATGCTAGGTTTTCGGATGGACAGCAATATATACAGTATATGACTTTAAAACCTAATTTTCAGGATTGCTGTTGGTCGCAAAGACTTTATTACTGTCTCTGCCACACGGTGATTATACATTTTGAAAACCATAACTGTTTTTTGTTGGCTTGATAAAGAAGGTGATTTTGTCAAACTTAGACGCAGGAAATTAATAAAAATGCAGTGCAGCAGCACGGCTTCTTTACAGTTACAAAAAGAGCGGCAGCGTCGAATGCAAGCTCCTACTGGTTTCCAATATTTCAGAGACCATATCTCTGAAATGTAAATGAAAATAGGCCTTTGTTTGGCAACACAAAGGATACACTGTGAAAATGGCCCAACGCCTGAGAAGATAATAGCAATAAAAACAAAGAAGGAGCTTTCATTGTTCCGCAGACAGCTAATTATCTTAGTCACACTTAATGAAAGCACTTGTTGTGAGAAGCCCATCGTGTGTCTTTAATATGTGTTTTTTAGTTGTCACTGGTGTATGACAGTCCTGAAGCCTGTTGATAAAAGAGCGTGTCAGAAATATATTAAAATGGAAAGTCCACACACAGAGGCGTGCGCGGTAATTACATTTTTACTGGAGCCTCTTAAAATAAGCTGCTACATGTGGAATAAATCATGTGACTGTTGCTGCTGTGTTGAGTCAAACATCGCAGCGCTCTGTGACATCAAGTAGCAACTCAGTGCTGCTTGAGTCTATACAGGAGGAGTGACTAAGAGGACAGATGTTTGAGCTAATGTTCACTGTTAATGCGTTGTAGTTGGGTGCTGTCAGCAGAAGGGGGAACGAATGGAACTGCCAGGAATTGTATGTAATGATTTAACGATTCGACAAATGTTGGTGCCTTTATGCTCAGACACATTATTGATGCCTGTGCTCTTTAGAATACAAATAGGTTTAAAGCAGGGCTGGCACTTCAACACATATATAAGTGACAGGTTTAAATAGTATTGCATTTCATCTCTTTCTCTAAGTGACATCAGTATCTAAGAAAGTTTGGTGAGCAGCGATGGAGTTGGATCAAACCTCTGATCTGGAAGCATTACCGCAGTACTTATGTTAACAGACCCTTTCGTAGCGTGACTGAATATTACTGACAGTCTGCAGTGTGATATCCCCCTCCAGCAGATATCAGGTGAGCATAAATGCTTTTATAACGTGAACATTTTATCCAGGCGTCTCCAGTGGACCAACAGAATCAAGGCCGTTACACCAGGATGTGAAAAAAACCACAGGAACCTGAGCCTCTGGCAGCAGATAAGGTGAGTGGCTTCGTCAATACTACTGTTTGTTTAATGTGACCACAGACATAACACTTTCCCTCTGTGGCTCATCAATCAGGATCCACCACCCAAGTGCTGCATCAGCCATGGAGAGAAAGACGTGAAGAGAAAAATAGAGGGAGTAAAAGAGGAGCTAAGTTGAAGAGACATCTCCGTTGGCCCACCTTTAACCAGTGGATTGGCTTAGGATAAAGCAGGATTAAACAATGGGTTTCATTTGTAAATCTGAAGGTAGTGGAGCACAACAAAGAAGAGCCCTGAGCTCTCTAAGGGTTCTGCCTTTTTACACAGTACTTATGTACTGGTCACTTTAGCTCTTGTAGTGCTGAGAACCACTTCATTAGAACGTCCTGTTTCCACATGAGGTCGACATGGGGCTTATTCCAGTCCATACATAAAACATCACTTCGCCTAATTTACAATCTTTGATTGCGGATCCAAGACTGTTTATACAAACAGCTAATTGCTCACACGAGAGTCTACTCACGACGCATTTTCGCAAATACATCAGTATGTGAAGAATTTGAAATTAGCTAATTTTAGTAGGATATAAACTAAGCTGGGTGACTGGGTTGGCTGTGTCTAGACCAGACTAGAGGTCTGCTGTCTTTAACAGCAAATTACAATCATTTTTAAAGTAAAGGTCCAATCAATGTTCAGTACAGATCTGGCAACCCTGATACTGCGACATATTGTCTATAGGTGTTCAAACAGTTGATTCCCTGTCATTGTGTCACTGGAGGAAAGACTCCATGGAACAGAATCATGTACATCCTCTGACTTTATGTCCCTGCAGCAATTTCCAAGAATCAATGCATTCATCAATTGGCTCAATACTGAACAGACAGGAAAAGGTCAATAATGTGAGCGGCTGAAAACACCAGTCAGAGACCTGAACACATGCACTGACCAATAACCTTGACCAATCAGAGAAGTCACCGTGTCGTTACCTTGGATGCACTTTCAAAACACAGGTTATTTTTTGGGAAGTTTTACTCAACTTCACATACAAACACCCCCCTCCTCCCCACACACACACACACACATATATATATATAATATAAATATAAATAAATACATACTTGTAAAATACATATAAGTAATAAATAGCGGCTGTGTTGAAGGCTGACAACGTTCCATCAGTCCACCAAACCTATCAGCAAACAAACTAAAGAGAAAAACAACTGATATTATTGTGGCTTCCTCAGTGACCTTCATCATTTTCCTGGTAATTCATACAATAGCCATGATTACCTGCAGCATCCATGCAGCTACACCAAAGCTGGGAGAACTAGTGTCTGTAAACCAAGAGTCTCATGGCATTGAAAAGAAATAACTTGAAAGAACTTGATTGCACAGATGCAATCTCCAGCGCCCTCAGAGACTCTCCACTGATAAGTGCTATGAACAGTAGCTGTCATGGCTGGAAGCATGACTCACACCCAGTGCTGAGAATGATGTCCTGAATGAATACCCTTTAGCCCCACTGGGAGTGTGTCGTCCCACTCCTCTGATGTCTCTGAGTGTCTTGGACCTAGAGGTCAGCATCTTATTTTGCACGGACAAAAATCTATTTCAAAACCTATCTCTTCTCCAGCTGCATTAAACCCACAGGGGACAGGAGACTGCTCTATAATTGTTTTTCCTCGGCTGCAGAGGTACGGTGGTTATCGGTGAATGAGTGAGGCTGCATGACAGCTGACTGGTGAGCAGGTCATTTAGATTGTCATTTACACATTATAAACAGCTATGCAGATGACACACTCCTAATCTTGTATTCCCGGTGTTGTTTTGAGTTTACAATTAACTTAGCTTTACAGTTATGGCCATACTGTTGACTTTGAATGAACCTGCTAAACTATGTTATTATATATATTAAAAATATAGATATTTAAGTACAGAAAAGGAAAAAATTGATAAGAAAGTGGAAAGACTGTGGATTATACAATAATAACATATTTCTGTTTCTTGGAGACATTGCTTTCTCTCGAGCTAAATATGTATATTTTTTCTTTTCTTTCACACTACTTTTAATCAGTTGTTAATTTTAAACAATAGCTCATATGCCAGTAATTTAATTGTTAGGAGGTTGATTAATTCCTACATAACATATTTAGATAAATATATTGTGTGAAAACTTCTAAATCAGTATGTAATGATGCCTAATATAAAAACAATGACTAAAAAATGTGTTTTTAATACATCTTTTAGCTTGACGAAGATTACTAAAGAATCACATTTTTTTAGCTTTGACAATTTCTTTCAAAAATTGTGTCTAGTCCTTAAAGTGTTCAAATACTTGTGCTCCTATTTATTTCTTTGATTTTGTGTTCATTTGTGAGTTTCATAAGAAACACTAGAGAAGCCGTTTTATGGTCTAGGTTTAATTGCGACTATAGCTGCTCTGCTATAGATGTAAATTAGCCTGGGGTTTCTGCTGGTTCGAAGCATTAAATGACAACATTAACAGCTGAAGTCTATTAAGTATTGTTTCCACTAACAGGAATGATATAGAGACATGTAGAATACTGTCTACGGAATTACGACATATTCAATCATACCTCAGTTCATTCTCTTATCATTGCTCTAATATGCCATCAATACACATGCTTTCATGAAAAAAAAGTTTTCACTTCAAAGTATCTCCTGCTTAAAGTACCTTTTCAACTCCCAGCATGTTTCTGGAAACTTCAACATCAGGTCAGACACCAGGCTCTCCTCAGATCAGCGTCACCGAGCGGAGGGCAGTGGGTAAGTCTGTGGCTGACACAATGACTGACACAATTGTCAAATGGATGTGAGAGACTGTAGACTGATTATAATTGTTGAGGACAATGACTTCATTGAAGTTTTGAAAGAAACTCTCATCACGTTCTACCGGTCACTATCAAGACGCAAAATAATGAGAAGAAAATTACCAACTTTATGATACTAAATAGTGAGTTATACTTAGAATATATATGTATATTTGTATATGAATAAATACATCACATGGATTAGTCACAAATACAAAGAGGCGTGGACCTGCTGTTATGTATCGTTGTGTTGCAACAATAAACAGAATAAAAGGATTCTTTGTCATATTTAAGAAAGTTAATTGATCCTGGTTAACTCCGATTGATCATGATTAATCATCATGTATTGTTATTAATCCACAGCTACCCAGTGATTACTCGTATTAAAGATTTAAATTGTTTCGCAGTCCTACAGACTTCGTTTTGTACAAACACTATGTAGATCTTTCCACTTCGTGAACGGACTCTTACATTTGTGTAGCCAAAGATCAGTGGTACCTGAGAAAACTCCGATCTCTCTGAGTACCACCATGATGACCAACATTAGAATACAGCAGCAGAGGCCTTCACTGTTAGCTTCCAGCACACAGGAGAGATGTTTAGAAATGTTTAGAAAGATGTTTATGTTTAAATGTTGTAGTAATTGTGCATGTTATGTTTCAGATTTATTCAACTGAAAATCTAAATGTGAAAATATAATTTTACCCCGCGTACCACTAGAGAACGACCACAGTTTGAGAACCACTGCCATAGATATTATCCATACGTCCTATTCATACACATTACATAAAAACTGACCTCCAGGTTAAGTTGACATGGATAATTCTTTAAGATCACTGCTCAGGTGACTGATCCCTGTGTTTAACCTTCTATGAGCCTTCATCACACTGATGACAAAATTAATGGAATATAAGCCCCAGAATGTGTAGGTCCCAGCTGAAGGGTTGAGGAAAGAGAAATCCAGGGTTAGACAAACGTATCCATCTGTCCTCTGTCATATCAACCCAGCACTCTCAGCCCAGCACATACAGTATTACATATGCATGGGAACATGTCAAGACACAGTCTCTCCTTCCAATGAGAAGTCGCTGTAACAAGGTGTGTCTTACACTGTGCAATCATATGCCCCCCATATATACAATATGTAACCTATAAATACCCCTGTGCTGACAGGTCCCCCCAGACACAGAGTTCTGCTGCAGCAACAGTGACCATGTGCTATCCAATGCTTGTCAGAGCCTCTACTCCACTCTAGACTGAAGCTCAAATCCCTGACTGGCCTCAAAGTTCAAAACAACCTTGGACGGAAAAGCAGGATTTGATTGCAGGAACACCCATGCCCCCGAGGCAAGATGCCGCTCAGGTTATTCACAGACAAAGCTGGAGCTTCGTCCAATCCGCAGGCTGAAGCCGGTGTGTTCAAAATATTTTCTTCAGAGTCAATAAATCCAAAGGTCAGAAAAACAGATCTTTATCACAGTTAGGAAATTTGGTCTTAATCCTAATCTTTTGTGATCTTTCCGGATCGGGAGAGATAAATTAAAGCCCTCTCATGTTATTCTTTGCCAACACAATATGATGCTTGAAATGTCAGACAAACTGTGGAACATCTGCCTCCTCTTTATCAACATCAATACTGCAGGCTAATAATATACTACAAAGTAGCACTACTCGTGTTAGAGCTCCAGCCAGATCTTGTCTCAATTGAGATACAGGCTCAGGTTCTGGAGACGAGCCAGAGCTTGCTGCTTCACCTAATGGTCATACAGGAGCCTGCAATCTAGTAGGTAGATTAACAACCTGATAGCCCTCAGTGAAGACCAGGCTGCATAAATACATGACACTGTGGCCAGGAAAATCTGGTCTTGGAGTAAAGGTGCTGGGTCTAAATGGTGGTTTAGTGAAAGTCAGATGTGGGTGTTGATGACTGGTCAGGACTTCTGACTAGTGGTTTGACCCCTGACTTGAATTATCTTGTTCATTTATTGTTGAATTTTTTTTTTTTTTTTTTAATTAAACCGTGACTAGAAGTGCTGGTATACAACTGCATGTGGCTCAAACCAAAGGCTGCTGCCCAAATGCTGCTCATTTATCCATTCATCAATGAATCCACAAGGTCAGTTTGATTTACATCTCATTAAGTGCAATTTCTATCTCGGAGCTTTTTGTACAATGTGTCGAGAGTTTATTCATGCAACGACAAGACTGACTTCTATTTAATTCAGTTCTATCTACTAGTGATTCGTTTAAATATGTGGATTCTTATCATTTTTCTCCATTTACAATCACGCACAATCCCTCATCCTGTCACACCATCACTCCCTGCACTACTTTAGTCAACTGATTTTGAATCACTCAGCAAAGATTAAAAGTTATATTCTATCTGCGCTGATCTTCTTAAGATTTATATATTTTTTAAAACTGCCAACAACAGGTTTCAGGGTCTGTCGTCGTCCTTTATGACAAATTATCCACAGCAATCGTCTTCTATGTGAGGAGATGTGAGGAGCTCCACGTCAAAGCCAGTCAAACAGTTGGTGATTAACAGGAACGTGTTGTGTATTTGTGAAATGTTAGCGTAATGGATGGCATTTGTTTCCTGTCAAATATTTATTCGACATTTTATTTGGCTGCACAATGTCTGCTCGTACCAATTAGTGGATTATCATTTGCTAATAACATCTGCCTGTGTTTCTGCACTTTACACAGATCTGTCTCTAAACTAAAGAACTGAAGATGCAGTAAAATGTAAACCTGATTTAACTGAAATGTGGGACTGTCGTTAACACTTCACATAAACACACAAAATAGTTTATATTGCCACTGAAGAACTGTTTTTTTTTAAATGGCTTCAGCCAATGAGGGAGAAAACACAACACCTCGGCTTTTTGATTAGCCAGGTGGTAGGAGTCGTGTGTGGAGATACCTTTGTATTTGAGGCGGATGGTACTGCAAATTAAATTCTGTGCAAAAAGATGTTAAAGAACACCTTAAATACTTGACAGCTTTTAATAATGTAGTGAATTTTGTTTTTATTTTTTATTTTATCTTCTTAAATGTTATTGTGGTATCAATTGCGTATCGATGATCGTGGAAATTCACAGGTATTGGTATCAACTGCTGAAATGCTGGTATCGTAACAACCCTATTTGTGAATAATGCCATTGCTTGATTGTTTAAAATGATGCAGAATGATCCATAACAGCTGGTGGAGAGCCACTGCAAAGGCAGAAGCCAGCCTGAGTGAAAGGCTGCCACACTTAATGCTCTGAGAAAGAGTAGAGCATCGGCCACCACATGATCACAGCAGATCAATTTTAACAGTCTGCAAAGGTAGCCGGCAGGATTGATTTTCATTTGCTCTCCTTTAGACAGCGTTACTTTTTTCCAGTTCTCCTGGTGAGTGTTTAGAGGCTACATTACCCCGGCAAACAACAAGCCACTTCATACTGAGAATACAAAAGGCAGTGACATGAGATATGTGCGTGGTCCAGAGGTAGGGCAACAGAGGAAACTGACATTGATGATTGTTTGGGCCCCGATTAGACCACAAGTAAAGGATTAGGTGCTTTTGTGTTGTGCAGAATGATTAACCAATGATGGAAACACACCACAGTTCATCAATGTTTATATTAAATCAAATAAGAATTGGATACAATGGATAAATACATTATGGTTAATGGTTAAACAACAGAATCAATGGTGAAACAGTGCTATATATATTATTTATCTGTGTGTTTTTTTCTGTCTACTGCAATTGCAGCCATTATGTTCAACATAAACAAAAACTTTGTCAAATTTTATTGCATGCTGATGCCACGTTCTTGCAGAAGGTTGTGCATCAGTGTTACCACTGTGGTAATTAGGAAAATGAGAACGGTGTGAATAAATATGTTGGTATTGTTTGTATAAATTAAAGTGACATGACATGACATAACATAAAAGATGTTTGACTACAAATGCGTGAAGTTGGAAGAAGGTTGTGACTAAAGTCCTGAAAAAGACTAAGAGCTGTCTAAACCAGTAAGAGTATTGGGGCGGGGCCCAAGACTCCAATTTTTCATCCAATTTGAGTCTAATGGATAAAACATGACTTTGTAGTTAGAGTTCCTTTAACATACAGCATTATCATACAGCATTATAAATGCAGAATAATAGGTTGTTGTATTATTCATAAAACAAGAACCTAAAGATGAATTTCACTTTTAATAAATATAAGCTGATGGATCTGCTGCTGTGATTGGTCTAACCCACAGACAGTAAAAAAAAAAAAAAAAAAAGACACCACCAAACTTTGGCTCAATTAAAATCATAAAGTTACATACCCTATAAAAGTTCTTTTTTTTTTTGGTGCAGAGGAACCCTGACATCTGGGATCTTTACAGCAGATCTACCCTGAGCTGTTTTGCACATCCTCGATGCTGTCAGGTGAGACAGGCCTGATCCGACAACAGCTGACTGAGCAAAAGAAAAAGACTTCAAGCCTAACCTCCACTGCCACAACAAAAAACAAACAGGTGATACATACAGTTCCCAGTGATCCGTGCAATTAAAATGTGAATGTTGTGAATAACAAAAGAGGTAGTTATAGAAGTTGATTGACGGTCCTAAAAAAAACATTTTAGGACAGATGAGATAAAAAAAAAATCATTAATTTATCTTCTACAACTAAAACAGGTTATTTTTAATGTATTAAACAGAAACATGTTTCTTTCATGAAGGAGCACAATAACAAGTCTATGTTCAGTACAAAATGTCCATAAAAAGTTCAGAGCTGGGATTTACTGTGCTGGAGACTAGTCTGTAAAGTCCACGTTTATACTGGATTTCACCAGTGTTTACACCAGCTGTTAGCTCTCCGCAGTGCAACTAACAACTAGCATCATAAGAGCTGCGGAGAGCTTACACTGGAATGCTACCAGCTGATGCCAGTGTGAACACCTGCGTCAGCTGACTGCTGCAAAGAACCAGGGAAGGCCGCCATATGAGCACCCACGGGAGGTGCCACAGGTGCTGAGGAGGAGAAGACCGGGGACCTGAGCCGATAAGCAACACCGTGACGTTAAGGGACAAGGTGGACCAGTCCTCACGTCCACTGTTATTGGAAATGGATGAGAGAGGGAATACTGGTCACAGACACTCTTCTCTAGATAACTGAATAATTCCTTTTCGAAGATTAACAAAGTACTACCCTATCCTAATTGCAAAACAAAAAGCTAATGCTACTCATAGCTTAAATCAGTCCAGCTTGAAAGACCCTGTTTACATACAACAGTTGCTAGGATGCATGACTGGACAATGACCGTTCGGGGATGGGTTTTTGCGAAAGATAAATTCTCTCCTTTTCCGGTTCCTGTGAGTGCTGCAGGAGTGAGCAACAGATGTTTACAAAATAAAAGGCTGTAAGCAACAGACTTAACAATAACAATAAATGAATTAACACAAACCTAATATATATACATACACACATATATATGCATACATACATATATATACATACATAGCCCCGCATTAAAATATTTGTCCAAATTGGCGTGTTTCTCTCACTTAGCCCGATATCTCATACTAAAGACAGAGTAAAGGGTAAAGCGTAAAAGAGTGAATGGCCTGAACCAGAGAATAAATATATAAAGAAATAAACCACTGATTGTTTTGCTTCTCTCCTGACCCCAGAGGACCTTGCTGTGTGAGCGCAGACTGTGTTAGAGGCCAGAACTAAGACTCTTCTGGCATAAAAATCAGTCGTTCCTCCAGTTCAAAGTGTTACAAAGAGCCTCTGATCCAGTCCTAATCACCCCATAATCACTTTCATTTGGACCCTTCTGTGAGAGGAAGAATGTCTCCCAAATTTCTGCTGTAATTATGGAGTGGTAATGACGGTATTTTCAGGAAATCTGAAAATCTTTCTGTCGTTTCCAAATAAGCGCTGTTGTTTATTGTTTGGTAGTTTTAAACAGTGAGTAAATAGTGGAAAACAAATGAGGATGACAAAGCCAGTGCAAGGTTGATGTATAGTCTATTTTATACCAGTTTGTTTACAATTAAAGTAACGAAAAAAGCCAAAGCCGTCTGCAAATATTGGTGTGCATTCAACCCTATTGTCACGTTAAAAAAATGACTCTGCAGGGAAAACGGTTAAATGATCCCTTAGAGTCATTTTCCATATAATTATTTGTTAAATTACCTAATTAATTAAATAGGGTGTATTCTTCTGATAGATACCTGTGGATCTTTGGGAGACACATGAAACCAGGAGCGATTATTCATTCTCCAGCAGCACAGAAACCAAAATATCTCATTGTAATCACACTTGCACATTACATTAGCAGCACCCGCCCGCAGACAGGCACAACACGGATCGGGCCTTTTGTTGCTGTTAGCATTTGTGGAGAAAAAGGGCGCTCATCTCATAGTTTGCTGACATGACGTGTTTAATTATCATTCCATGCATCACAGGCTGCTCCTATTTGCCCTGGTAACATCCTCAAAGGGGGGAGGCTGCAGTGCAATGATCCGTATCCCCCTTATCTCTCATCCCCCCTCGGGGCAGCAACTTCAACATGAAGCAGCAGGCTAATAAAGATGACACAGATTTGTGCCACTGTTAAAACCCATGGAACATTTTTTTAACCTGAATTAAAAAATCTGAAAGAGTTTATTCATTTTAGAGCTGTCAATGATTCTAATGTTTAACCTGATAACTGTTAATTAATCAAGACTAAACATGATTATTCCAGACAATTTTTTTTTCTTAATATGACTAGAACAGAAAAGTCACGTAACAGCAGCACCTGTTTTTATGTGTGACTAATTCAGAATTATTATTATGGAAAAAATGTCAAGAATCCTTTGGCGAAGCCTTTTTCTTTTGTAATATATAATGGACTGTTCAGTTACAGCCAAATAACATGAAAAATTAAATCTGATGAATCATGATTTGACATGGTTAACTTGTTGATTCCTCATTTACTTATTTTCATCATGTAACCAAAAATGAAGAAAATGACTTATGGATTCATACAAATGGAAAATAAACTGAAGAATTACATTTACATGAAGGATTGGCTCAGTGTGCGGGCCAATCTGTGGAATTGAACCAATAACCAAAGGGATGTAAGACAACTGCACTGCCTACTGAGCTGCAACCACCCTAACTGCATAGTATGTATATTTGCACTTAAAATACTTTGTAATATTTAACCACTAAAGTTATGTCAAGATGAAGGCCAGCACAGATGTTAGTGTCTGATTGTCCTAAAACTAGACATTAAACACAGCAAAAGTCAATCAGCAGGGTTTTTATATGTAAGGTGAATGGAGGACGCTGGGAAACAAGTAACGCTCAAACAAACAACAGCTCCAAAAGCTGAAGGTAAAGAGAAAAAATCCTTATCAGACTTAACATTATCTACCCTTTAGAAAGATGTTGTGTTTACATCTGAGTCGACGATAGAACGAAGGACAACGACGTTTCTTATCACTTCCAGACGGAGCGAGCTCTCTGAAGTGAAGGTTAGGGTTAATTGTGTTTAAGAAACAAGGTGGTGTTATTTAATCGGTATTTATTTCCATACGTTCAAGAAAGAGATAAGAGTGTTAGGAAAGCAATAAAACAAAAAATATATGTAAGACAAAAATACGAAGGTCGAAGAAGAAGCTCTGGTGATTAGAACATTAGAAAAAATATATGGAATGAGAAAGTTAGAGGTTTATTATAGGTTTAAACAATTATTTTATTATTTCAACAACATTTCCATGATGGTATTACTATTATTAGTATTGTTATTATTTTGAAAGTCCTTTGGCTTAAGGCTCTGAAACCACATCTAGAAAAAAACTGTTGGCCCGCAGGACAAACTTGGCACACTGAACTGTCCAATCTGACCGCGACTGGATTCCAAAATAATATATGAAATACTAATCTTCAACCAAATTATTACATATATTACATAATATATATATGGTACTGTAACATATGAAGCCTCCAATCAGTAAAGAAATAAAATGTCAGGAAGCACTTAAAATGCACAAAACCAAATATCATAATGCATGAAGAGGTGGCTCCAGTGACAGACTGCTGTCAGCTGATGCACTTATGGCTGAGATGGAGAAAAGAAAGTCATTTGCATACTTGTTACATGACTGTGCCATGAAATTGTCGGCAGCTTTAATGGGATTTGTCAAAAATCCGGGCCACAACGTAATTTAAACACCACCAGAGGCAGTGAGACCCAGAGAGAGTGTGTTCATTTAAATGAGAGGAGAATCAGAGTGTGTGTAAATAGTCAACAGCCCATATTTACACAGCACTTTTCAAACAAAGCTCTTTGCTCTTAGTAGGTTTTGTTGTTTATTTCTATTTTTCAGCGGTTCAAAAACAAATTAGGACTATGTGTCATCCACACAGATGCATTCTCACTCTGACAAGTAAGAGAGGCATCAGACCCCAGGCTTTTTAGACAGAAAATACTGTTGTACCGTGTGATTCACAGCTACCTCTCTGTAATCCCAGAATATCCTCACTGATCAGGGTTGACAGTAGTATATTTATAGCAGACTGTGGGGTTTGTACACACAGATATAGTTTTAATTCAGAAAAAAATAAGCAAAAAATAAATATAATAATAATAAAACACTGACCAGTTTGACCAGCAGGTGATGACATTACTTCAAGTGATTGGCTGTTAACATTTCCTGATGAACTAACAAGGTAAAATGTGCACAGATGTCTGGTCGTACAGTTTTTTATCTCAGACTGCATTAATGTTCTACTCCTTAATCCAGGATCATGAAGGGCGGCTCCCCCAGCAGTCACTGTGGCACAAATGAAAAATGCCATACAACTAGAGTCTCAAACCCCTGGGCTGCAGGCCACTTTTGGCCCTGAACCAGATGTCAACTAACAGCTCGTGTTAGTTTCTGGGCCCTCGGTTTGAGACTACTGGTATACAGAAAAGACGGGGAATTGAACTATTTTCTCTCTGTGAGACCATCGCATACATGTTTGACCACTGTGTCTATTGTGCCTCAACCCTGCCCCCCCACCCCCACTCCNATCAATCAGTGCAATACAGCTAACATCACCCTGATATATTGTCCATATTGTGATATTGTCAGAAACCCTGAGAAGACAGGTCCAAGCAGAAGAGCCTCAGAGTTGAGAACTGAATGGATATAAAATAAAGTTCATTCAGGGCAAATGGAAATATACTCTCAAGTGAGTGGACACTGAATAAAACAGCATTAAATATTTACACTTCAGCAAATACAGTAATGGATAAAGAAAATGGATTTAAAATCACTGAACCAATGTTTTACACACTGGATAGCAGAATTTGTCTGTTTTTCCTGTTGTTTTTTTAAATTATTATTATTATTAGATTTTGACTTCTGGAAGAAAAATATATTCATATATTTATTTGAAACATTTTAATGGTCGTGTTTCCATTTTAAAGGATAATCTGCAGGTGATCTCAATGAAATGTTTCCAGTTTTAATCGTTCACTGTTGGTTGATTATGTGAGGAGTTTTGACAAAAACCTTTTTTAGTTTAGGATTTAAAAAACTCCTTTTCGAGGATCTGACTCATTATGTATTCTTCTTGTACCACTCGGTTTTACAATGACAAGAAATTTCCCCTAAAGTTATTATTACACTATTACCTAAAAGAAACACCCTGGTGTCAGTGTGAGAAGGTAATTAGACTGAACTAATTCTCAGTCATGAATAAGGAAAGAGCAAATGTCCTCAGGTACTCTGAAAATATTTACATAAATGTGACATTTATACCATAATGCCCATAGTACTACACTGCGCACATACACACGTGATGAATAAACTCGCCAAATGCCGTGCGGTCCGTGTCGTGTCCACGGGTGGAAGTATTCATCAGTGATTCTGTGTGGAGGCAGATGGCTTCATTAAAATTTTGACAAGCTTTCAATGGTCCTCAGCTGATGATTGGGATTTATGACCGTCTTTGGTCATTGTCCTTCCTAAAGAATCGATCTGCCAGAATGATTGAAACCAAAATAGCAACACGGGACGGAAGGAAGTCCAACCTTCACGCATGAGACTCGGTCTGAATAACAACATCACATGATGTTGCATTTACGAAATAATAACTACTTTTTTGTCCAATGATAAGATAATAGGATCATTTACTGCCGGTGTGTGTGTGTGTGTGTGCCTGCAAGGTTTGCTGTTGGTCACCAATCATGAACTTTCAAAAATGTGATTAAATATTGGGTCTAGATAAGGTGCCTGTCAAATATCAGGACGTATTGCAGCCTGTCTAAGCTTCAGATGAATGTTTATGCCCTTGACTTTATACAGGAAACAAACAGAGCTTTCCAATGGGAGAAGACTAGATTCTATAGATGACGACCCAAAGGTTGAGATTAAGTATTGCATTGTATTGCATCTATCTTCATTCCTGTTGTTTTGGTGCTGGAGTCTTAATTTCAAAGGAACTCCAGAGGGATTAATAATCAATCAATCAATCAATCAATCAACCTATCTATCTACCTACCTATCTATCTATAAAATCACAGAATTGGTAGAGTACATAAAAACCTTAGTGAGGTAATAAAGTTAGAATTAGCCATAATTGACCAAAACCTTGTACGATTTCTGCAACATCCAGGGTTCATCTGCAACTGTAGCTCACAATGAACAGAGCTCCATTTCTGAATGAACTATACAATCTCTGTTTTCTACCTTAATATTTCACATAACCTGGTGAGTCCGGAGATTAAGACCACAGGATTGGTAGAAAAGTTAATTAGCAAGGTAATTTAAAGCACATCCTCTCCATGCTACCATAGCCTGCAATGGTAAGAGAGGTGACAAAAAATTTAAATTAAAATAATTAATTCTAACTACTTTGATAAATCTCTTGTACAAACTGTTTAACTTCTGCGATCAAAGAAGACCTGGGTTGACCTCACTTCTGTTTTATTCATATCACCACAAAAGGCCAGGACATGTTTGTTTGGTATTGAGAGTGTAGTCGCCTTAGAGGAGAGCTGGGCTGTTAATAAAGGTGAATCTGAGTTATAATGATGAAATACCCATAGGAGGACACAGCAAAATGATATGAAGTGTATCAGGGAATCAGTTTGTACAAAGGTCAAGGTAAATGAAGTGAATTCTCCCGGGAAAGACATTTGTATTGGTGAAAGAGAGGAAGAGTGATGTCAGGAAGGAGTCGGGAAATATTCGAATAGGCTGCGGGTGTGTGTGTGTGCGCGCGCGCGCGCGTGGGGGGGTGTGGGTGTGGGTGTGTGTGTGTGCGCGCGCGTGTGGGTGTGTGTGTGTGCGCGCGCGCGCGCGTGGGGGGGTGTGGGTGTGGGTGTGTGTGTGTGCGCGCGCGTGTGGGTGTGTGTGTGTGCGCGCGCGCGCGTGGGGGGGTGTGGGTGTGGGTGTGTGTGTGTGCGCGCGCGTGTGGGTGTGTGTGTGTGCGCGCGCGGGGGTGTGGGTGTGTGTGTGTGCGCGCGCGTGTGGGTGTGTGTGTGTGCGCGCGCGTGTGGGTGTGTGTGTGTGCGCGCGCGGGGGTGTGGGTGTGTGTGTGTGCGCGCGCGCGTGTGTGTATGTGTAAACAGTTGATTAGAGAGTGGCGACAGTTGATCCTGTGATTAAAATGAAGCGTGATGCAGAGCAGCACACATCAGGGAAGCTAACAGACACGACTGGAAGTGGCACCAGCTCAGAACGGCACACCTGGGCGTCCACTGGGAGAGCTCCCATATGGCTTTATTCATTACGCTGACACGAAAATAAAATGAAGCCGGCGTGAGGGGAACATCATGCGACTGTCATTGAGGGACAGTCTCCGAAGTGTTATCACATGCTGTCATGCTCAAAGGCTTCTCAAAAACAAGCAGTGCATTAGCAGCATCCTATCAAATGATCCGTCACTATTATTTTCTGTGCTATTAGAGCATGGAAAGCAGTTTGATGGTATCACACAGGGATTAATCCATGGCCTGACAGTGTTCGACACTCAGTGGAGACATTAATGTGTCCTGTAGTGCAATTCCATACATACTCAAGGGACCGTCATTTGTCTGCTCCTGAGGTATCACCTGCAGGGAAGCACGACATCCGTTACTCAGATTTACTGTCATTTACTTCCTGTCCCCGGGCGCGTGATAATCTTGTGTCATCATGAAGAAAACAAGACTGAGATGTAACATGAGTGATTTGTGCTTAATCATCGCCATCACCATTATTTACAGCATGTCCTGAGGGTTCCGTTGCTACCGCAGGTGAATTGTGATGAATTTTATCGGTAACCTGGTTCACACCAAACACTTTCTTACGACTTTCCAGAATCGTCCGGCAGATTATTAACATGCAGCCTAACAAACGCATGGCACAAACATATCGAGCAATGTTTACCAAAGAGTAAACACTTACAACAAAAACACACGCAAAATTAAATTAAATACGTTGTGTCCTCTCCAAGTGTACATAAGCCCGCAGCTTAATTTGGAAAATATTCCCTACTCTGCCAGTCACTCTTCTGTGAAACACAAGTCTGAAAAATGTTTTCACTAAGCTCTAACTGTCCACATTATTCGTTTATTCGTACATTAATTCCTCCATATTCTACAGTCTAATCCTCTCACTCTCTAGAGTCGCACAGTATCTGTAGCCAATCCCAGCAGTCCATGATGTGCCTTAAACCAGGGGTTCCTAACCCAGTACTGGCCTGTGTGGTCACAGTGCAAATAAAATCATGAATTATGTCATTTAAAGAGACGATCTTTCAAAATGAAACATCTTTTAAACATCAAACAGAATAAAGTCTAAAAGATGTTTCATTTTGAAAAATGATCCGTTCAAAATCCTTCAATGATCCACACAGCACTAATGATCCACAGTACCAGCCAGACTGGTACTCGGTACAATGAAGATCAGAGACTGCCGCCAAGACAGTTTTCCGGTCGATCATTGATCAATAAATAGACAAACAGACAAACAAACATTTAGAATCCCATCCAAACCATACGGTAAGTGACTGTTCGTGTTTATTAAACCTAAACAGAGTAAAGTGGAGTCTCTGGAGTAAACGCACAAAAACAAACTCCATACAGAAGAAGTGGGAATCGAACCACAATGTCATGATCTACCTGCTGTAAGGCAACCACACTTAACCACTGCCTCCACTGTGTAACGGAATAAGACAAAACCCAAGTTACTGGTTGCAATTAATTAAATATAATTTGCCAACATTTTGAATACATGTAAAGGATCCTTCTGTCAGGCAGTAAGGAAAGTCAAAGTGAACTACAGCACACCACTGCACACCAGTGAACAGTGGGCAGCATTAAACACCCGGGGAGCAGTGTGTGGGGACGGTGCCATGCTCTGAGCACCGCAGTGGTAACTTGGCAGCTGGTGGACTCTAACATGAAACCTTCCAGACCCAAGTCCACTTTCTTAACCACTAAGCCACAAAACACTGAGAAAATGTGTTATAATCTAAATCACATGGTTCTACTGTTTTCTTTTGTTATCATCACTTTTATTTTTCATGTTAATTGGCATTTCCTATTTTATTATTTATTTTGATAATTGTTATATTGAAGTTAAAGGTTGAATATTTCACTGTCAGTTATTTTAAAGGGAAGTTCAACAATATTTTTAAAACAAATATTAAGAAAAAATATCACATTTGTTGTTCATTATGGGCAATGAATACAATCTGTTTCCAGAGTCAGTGAGTAATCCTGATGAATAATCGTGATTTCAATACTGACCCAGAATAATCCTAATTATGACATATTATTTGCAGCTCTACTGCAGTACAAGTAATTTTACTTACTTTATTCGCTGATTCGTAATACTTGGAAAGGAGGCACAGTATGTGAAGTACCTGCATGCCTTATCGTGTCGCACCACGCATGCTTATACAGTACATGTCGAAATACTTGTATTTATTTTTACTACATCACCGGTTGTGCTAGTTCTGTCTGGCTCCAGCTTTGTTACATAACTCTGAGTCTCTAAACATGATATTGGAGGATGCAGAGCCACAGATACGTAGTTAGTGCCTTTAGCCCTCTGTCTGACTGGCCATCGATTGAATGAGAGGGTTCCCCATATGAATATCAACACTGTCCCATTTGGACAGTTGGTAAAATGTGGAGTCAGAGGTATTTAGGTAACTAAAAGGAAGGCAGAAAAAACGTTGGCAGCCAGGCCTTGATTTATAATTTATCAATTCCTGTATTGAGCAGAAGCCATCAGAGAGATTTTGGTTACGTCTTCGCTTTCCTCATGAGTACTTAATACAGACAGCTCTATCGTCAACGTGGTTATCCAAACTGTCAGGAGATACTGCAGGGGGAAAAAAAACCTCTGCTCTACCGGGCTGATTAAATGAAATTGCCACAGCGATTGAAATGATCTATGATGCTGAGGTGAAAGTGTAAAGAGACATAAATCTTTTTTTTTCCAGACCTCCAAAGGTCAGAATTTGCTCAAATGTGAACCAGGGGTTTTATTTAAAAGAGAAATAGTATTTATTAAGGAAATGTCCACAATTGTTGAAGCTGTAACCAAGCTGTAAGTATAGTACATTCTGCTTTTTTAGACAATTGATTTCCATTAGCATTCCTCTACGACAGCCTGAATCTATCTATCTATCTCTATAGATAGACTCAAGCACAGACAGGGGGCAATGTTGTGCAGATAACTCGGTTTGTAACAGACTCATAAACGTCTAAAACCACATTATTGATATTCCTTTTGTCTATCTGCACATTTCCTTCCAAGATTTTTCTGCATATTTAAACTTTGATAAAAACATTCATAAGTAGCACTTCAGACTTTGCTGTTCGTGGCACATCGCCATGAAAGTGTGCTCTTGATAGTAGAAGCTTTTTTATTTCACTCTCCAATTCAATTGCTTATGAGAGCCCATTGTTGGAAACAAATTAGTCTGGTGAAGCACAAAGTTTAGACTATGAAACACTCTTTTCCCAAAAAAAAAAAAAAAATCCCATGTATTGCATTCCAAAATCTACAAAGTAATTTTTTTTTCCACGTTCTCCTAGAACAGCAATTTAAATTTTGGCTGCTGTTAAAGCTCACCAACTGAGACATTAATAACTCCTGACTGTGGAGTTGCCAGCTGTGAACTATTAAGAAATAATGGTGATGACCAGCAGATTGAGAAGTCAAAATTCCCAAACAACAACCACTGATGCCTCCCATACAGCTGTCCCAGAAATGGGTTCTTTGCTAACAAGTGCACTCTGACAGTGCTGGCCTGTTGACTCACATAGCAGTAAAAGCAGAGTATTGGCCACAGATTGGTGTGTTTACGGTGCAGGATGAAAGACATAACAGAACTGTATCAAGGAAAACTCACAGGAGACTTTTACTTACCCTGTACCAAACGATTTCTCTGAGCCGTCCATCAGTTTTGAAGTTGCACTTCAGAGTTACGGTCTCTCCGACAACAATGGGAGGCAGGGGCTCTATGGTCACTGTCAAATATCCTGCAACAAAACAAACCAAAGTAGTCTAATTAGAATAAAACAAACACGCTGTGGACATGGTCTGTACTAGGGCTGGGTACTCTTAAGAATCTCAAGATTCCATGTCCATTTAATTAAATATTCATCTAAATCGGGGTGTCAAACTCATTTTGGTTCAGGGGCCACATACAGCCTAGTAAGATTTAGTGTATAAAAAAATCTTCATATTTAATGAAATTTCATTTTACCAAACATCATAAGATGAAATGCTTGTGCTTCTTCTACTTTCAGAATTTATCAAGCAGGCCGGATAGAACCTCCTAGTGGGTCAATTTTGGCCCACGGGCCTTACTAGGAGTGGGTCAATTTTGGCCCACGGGCCTTATGTTTGACACCCCTGATCTAAATGCTTCAATATAGTAATATAGAGAATAATAATTTCATGATAATAATTATCTTATTAGTTTCACTCCCAGATGGTCAGCCATGGTATAACACGTAGCATTTTGAGCAATAAAACATCTGAAAATACTACAACAACACTACTACACTTCTGAATATTGTGTACAAAGGTAAAACAAAAACAAAACACCGTCCCCACTGGCCAGAGGAAAATGTACCGATCAATTCTCAATTCCTTTACTTAGCAGCCATCCGTACTACAAACAAGGCCAAACATCTATAGAAAGGAACGTATACTGAAGTATACAAAAAAGGTACAGAAATAGTTTGAAAAGCAGTGGGAAAATATGATTTAGTTCAAGGCAAATGTCTAAAATCTTTTCATTCTACATTTCTTTTATACATTTTAAAGGACGAAAGAAAACTGATGAAGTTATTTGGGGGGGGGGGTGGTGGTGACAGTACTTAGACAGGGTGACTGTTTCATCCATGTATGTGAATCTATGTATGATTCTATCACAAATAATATTAAATGCATTTAAAAACAGTCTAATGAATATACATATATAAACACATATCTGTATGAACATACATATATGT
Source organism: Cynoglossus semilaevis (assembly GCF_000523025.1). Taxonomy (NCBI): domain Eukaryota; kingdom Metazoa; phylum Chordata; class Actinopteri; order Pleuronectiformes; family Cynoglossidae; genus Cynoglossus; species Cynoglossus semilaevis. The sequence continues at coordinate 17,216,292 of NC_024317.1, forward strand.
ATTCATACAGATATGTGTTTATATAAAGTATATAAACATATAAATATTTTAACAACACATATTAACACATATACTGTATGTATAGGGATATATACATAAACGTAAATACACATACACATACAGTATGACGTGTGTTCCATTGCAGTTCACCAAGACACCATTATTTCAGAATCTTAATTTCATCACCAGGACAAAGAGACATCCCCTCTCTGGAACACACCAGTCCTGACACTTCATGTCATTAACACGGAGATCTGTGAATCTTACACAAAATCCTTAGCACTTAGGAAACTAAGGGAGAAGAAGTCTGCCCCAATGTCTTTCTATGGTTTGTCTGCAGAAGTGTTGGAGGCTGGAAAAGTACATGAGGAAAGTTCAAACAGCCTCTGCTATACCTGTGGTTTTTCTCCAAGTCTTCAATATTTACTTGGGAAACACAAGCTGTGTGGAATAGCCGTGGTATTTGGACAAAACACAGATAAATGTAATGAAATCCCCACAGTCTCGTCGTGTGGCTGCAGGGATTAATTGTGAACAGTCCATTGACTTTTGGCAAAGAGCAAAAACGCGGCAGTGCCACAGACTTAGACACCCCCCCCCCCCCCCCCCCCCCCCCCCCCCCCCGAGCATGATGGGAGGGTGGAGGTATTTTTAAAAGAGCAATTTACATGGGTTATGCACTTGTGCCAGAGAGGTTCACGTTTCAAATCATCTGTACGAGAAAGTGGAGCAGTCGGAGGCTGCACATACCTCAGACAGTGGGGAGTAATTCCTACACAATTCAATATCCATTTGACGCCAATTAAAGTGCTCCATAAATTAGACACATTTCATTCGCCAATTCGCCGTTGAAATCTTTCCAATGCAGCAATATCTGCTTGGTTCTGCCTGGTGGCCGTGTTAAATGGAGGATGTTATGGGCCATGTGTACGCAGGAGAAACACCAATGTCAATTCAACTCTGAGTGTAAAAATCATGACTGTGAAAATGTAAATGTGTGTTTTTACCCATTTGCCATCACACAACAAGTTATGATATACTTAGACAGCTGCCCCCACACTGCAGTGACGCTTTACAGCACCGAATACTCAAAGATCAGCTCGGCTCAAACAGATAGATGATGAAGTTGACTTCAAACCAAAAATCAAGAGACTATTTTGAAAAGAAAATCCAACAAACATGATTAAAGTTATTTTTCAAGTAAACAATCTGGAGTCAAATCAGGTCTAAAAAGTTCATCCAGCTTCACTCCAAAATAATGGCATTGTCTAAATTAGTAGTAAACATAAGTAGTAGTACTAAATATATCCAAAATAATGAGGAATATATATATATATATACATATATATATATATATATATATATATACATACAGTATATATACAGTATATATACAGTATATATACCTATATGTATATATATGCTTATATACATAAATATCTATACAAACACACACATACATACACACAAACATATATGTATATGTGTATTTATGTATCTCATTGTAGACATATATCTACAGTTCATATTTGAAAATGACTTAATAAAATCACATAACAAAACATCCGAACCAAATAAAATTATATATTATACACTAAGCATTAACATTTCAGAAGGATACTATCGTGGATGTACTTCAAATGCTACAAATGACTGAGGGCTATCACTGGGTTGTAAAATGCTGCATTTTTTGCATTTGACTGACTTCTTTTAATATGACCTGCAACATAGGCCCTTGAAATGGTAACATTTTCCCAAAGCCATGCCCCCCAGTTAACGCCCAGAACATGCTCCTCCCACTGAACTGTATAACAACTGTCAGAAGTCTCCAGTGAAGGGTTGGAGTTCTCCACCGATGGAAGAAGTTCAGTCTAGTTCTTTAACTTGTTCACTTTACAAGACATAAAGAACAGAAGGGAGTGGGGTTGGAGGTATCCACAGACGTCAGGGGCCGGTCACACCCTGGACAGTCCACCAGTTCAACATCACTACACACTCACACTTACTGTGTCAATCTAATAGTAAACTATTACCCTTGAGCCAAATTTGCATTGGCTTGTGGGATCTCAGTACCCATAAAGATTGGGTGAGGACCAGTCATGGACCAATCAAAGCAATGCCATGAAAGCATGTACATTCTGAGTGGCTCTGTGTATAAGCATGTACATTCTGAGTGGCTCTGTGGTAAGAAACCTGAGAACCAACCAGGAATTGAACCAGCAAATCTCTGATATTCTTGCCTTGCAACGAGAGTGCCAACAACTGGTTTTACTGACAACAAGGCTGCTGCGATTACCTCACCCCGAAAAACATCTGCCTGTGTTGAAATTCAGCCAGAGGTGGAGCTGTGTAACAATCCACCATCATTACCAGAGGATATAAGCAAGTGTAGAGTGACCAAAGAGAGCAAAGCATTTAATTGGTTCATATTAGGTAGTTGCAGAAGCAGACAAGGCCTCTGGCTCGTCTTAATCCATCAGAGCTGCTGTTGAAACAACATCTAATGAGAGGGCAAACGATGCTCTCTGCCTTTAATTACATTATTTGGCTGGATGCAATGTAAGGAGAAAGAAAGAGAGAGAGAGAGAGAGAGAGAGAGAGAGAGCAGTGAAGAACAGTGAGGGAAGGAGCAGCCCAAAAATGCTACTGTTATTGCTGTGTAATTTACGTAGTGAGTGTCTATTGGTGAGCATGATGGTGAAACGAAATGTTGCCAGGTTTGAGTTTTTCTACTTTTGAAGAGTGACAGACAGAGCTGACACGCTATGTCTAAACATAATTAAGATACATTTGAAACTAAATAATCCGTGAGGAAACGAAACAAATTTTTGTCCTGAAAAAACTGTATTTTACTTCTTTATTTTGATCTGTATCTATTACTTAATACAGTACGTACACAAATAAGTGAAACAAAAATCTGGTATAATTGAAGAAAACTACCCTGATTCCCAAAACTAACATTTATATGTTGATGTTTCCATCAGAGAATTTAATCTTTGTAAAATATTTGGGAGAATGTCACAGACTTTGTCCCGTCTTAGAACTGAAACACAAAAAATTATCAAATAAATGAAGCTGGATCATAAACCTGTTTCAAGCTTACTTATGTATAACCATTAAGTCTCGCCAAAAACTTCAAAATGTTGATTTTTTTTAACAAGTGGAAAACCCATGAAAAGATAACACAGCTAACAAAGATGAGCTGCATCTTAGCATGATGTTGTTGAACTCAACTAAGTCAAAGTAAATTGAACACAAGGCATGTAAGTGTTGAGGATGCATTGATGTCAATCAAATGAAAGAATCAATTTCCTGTTAAAGCTGGGGTAGGCGGGATCATTACAATGGTCTCATCCATTAACTATGATGCAGACAATGGAGAAAAAGAAATGTCAAAAAAAGTGGGAAAATAAAAAATGTCTGCTGATGAAAGCAGGAAAGACCTTGGCTTATTAAAAAATAGTTTGCTTCTAACGGCAGGCGACTGAATACTGATTTGAAGTACAAGTAGAGATGAAGTAGTGATGAAGTATTCGATTCAAGTGTTCAAACGTTGTATATGGGTCTATTTTTTAATGTGATATAATTAGATACGTGGCATGTCATATATTTTAATTACACTATTCTCAGAGGAAACTATTCACTAAGTGGCAAATTTGAAGTCTTTACAGCCAAATATTATGTAGGCAATTAAATAGTTTTATGGTTTTTTAAATGAATTTCAAACACGACTGAGCAAAATTAAATGGAAGTAAATGTTGTAGTAAAGTCTGATTTTTCTAAAAGAAACAGGAGAAAGTGAGAACACTGAGCAATTTCCTAACTATATATATATATACACACAATAAAATCCAACAGAATCTTTCAAGAAATTCACTTTGGGTTTTTTCAGCATCAACAGTATAAAATAATGGGATTCTTTATTGATAGGACAATCAATCAATTTTGATGTATTTCTCCCTGTGTTTTTTTTAAATGTTGGGCCTAATTTGTCACAATTTTGAGATATTTTTTCCTGCACTTCTGAGATGTTATTATCTGTCTTTTAAGCCATTCTGAGCTTTTCAGACAAAGTGCTCAGAGCACTCGCCGGAGCAATTTGTCTGACAGATTATTGGTCACTGTCATCGAACCGTTTTCTTTCCATGGCAGCGTCATTATGACCATATATCAACTAAACGTTAAAAACAAAACAAAAAAAAAAAAAAAAACCAGAAATAATGGTGTGTCCCCTTATGTAGTGCACTATGTAGGATGTAGGGGGCAGTTTTTGATGCATTTTTACTATAATACCTACTGAAGCTTAATAAACTCCCCTTAGGAAGGGTTATCAGAACCAGTATGGCGGCTACAACTCATGACTGATTAAATGTAAACACAACATTTATCACATACACACAGTATGTATATATACATATACCCATTCACTGCTACAACTACTGGAAAGTTCTCCATCTATAAAGTAGCTAAACTGGCCATTTAGATCTTCAATTGACATTTTTGATTCTATATGATTTTTTTAAATGTACGTTTCCTCAGAAAATTAGCTTTCCCGCAGCAGCCTGGTACACTCTGGAGTCTGGAGTATGGGGCCCAAACCCCATTCACACTGACATTTATATCTGTCTAGGTCAGGCTTGTACAAAGTCTGGCTCGGGGGACAATTGTGGCCAGGAGCCGTCCTAAAATGTGCCACATGATGCACACGAATTTCCGCTTACTAGATTTTTTTTTTCAAACAGATTTAATTTAACTTCTAATATGGCAGAGTGATTTCAGTTTAGAAAAGCCATCCATGAGATGAAGATTATGAGATCAAATGATTTCCTTTTGATGAGTCGAAAAAGTCAGGCAGACTGTTTACATTAGCAGATCTGACCCTCTTTGAAAAACATTTGGATTTAAAGTGAACAATAACCTGATTTCACATGATTATGTCTTTTTTTTTCATGCTTTTCTCTTGATTCTGTGATGCTAACTCCAAACAGAAAAACCATCAATTAGCCCTCAGGGATCGAACTGTTGACTTTCCTGCTGCAAGGCATTTGCCATCACCGTTCCTGACTGTTGTCCCCCCGTGGCTCTTTATCAGTAATATCGTGTTGTGGATGACGTATGATAATCATCATTAGGATGATTTTATCACAGTCAACAAACGAGCCTTGTTGATATTTACTGTGGATAAATGGTCCTGATAAGGAAGCCTGTTTAACCACGTCTGTATTCCCCACCTCAGTGATTTGTATCTTGTTAGCTGAGCTCAAGAAGTCTCGTATGGAGAGCAGAACATCGGGTGTTGATTTATTCCGGACAAGTGCTCAATCTGCACTGGCGTTGAGGAACTAGGCAACTGGTCTACTTTTGTGAACACAGAGCGGGGAGCTTGGTTTTCCAATCAGGGAGATTTACTGGTTAATGAGATGCTTCAGCGACAAGAATATCAACGGGTTACAGTGGATTGCAATCAGGAGGAACCCTATCAGTGGGTCCTTGTTCTAAAGGACTTTGGACGTGGAATTATAATGTAACATTAGACGAGGGAGTTGAAACAAAGCCAGTCTGTCCACATGCAGTCACTCAGAGGGAGTGGAGTGTTTGCGTCACGTGGTCTCAGGTCGTCAGCCCAGTTATTTTATTCAACTTTATTTGTTGATTCTCTCACTTATAGTTCAGTCAGTTCAGATGAGTCTGTTATAAGTATGTATATATATAGATTTGCAAAGGTTTTGTCCAATTGATTACATTTCCTAGGCCAAAGTATACCATAAAGAGAACCATTAACATTAAATGCTTTCCTTTCCAAACTCACTTAGAGGAAATGTATTATTAAACGCAGCTGTGAGACTACAGTGGTAGAAATCCTGTCTATTAAGAGAAGGTTCCCAGTTTCTTGAATCCAAGGTTGGGTTTCATCAGGTATGGCATCCAGCATTAAAAGTCTGCCCAATCACCATGGACACCACCTGTGAGCTGTGAACCCCGATGATGGAACGAGCTGAAAGAATTATTTTATTTTAGCAATTTCAAATACTGTTAAGAGTGCAGCTCCAGTGGGAACAGTCTGACTGAACAGGTCCAGTGGTCTGGCTGCCTAGTGGACCAGGGCTATAGAACACAGGCTGGTTATTATTTCATTTTTTTCTTCCATTACCTCTGCTGTTTACTGTGGTAAATAAAATGCTGGCGCTCTATATTTGTTGAAATTAAATGCAAAAAGGCCTATAGAGTAAATATGCACACTGCCTTAAACTTTTATTTTAATCATCATAGTAGTGAAAGTCAATTAGCAGAAATTTCATTTACTAACTATAGAATTAATACATACATATTTAGGTTGGTTACTAATTTGATAAAGTCTCATTTCATACAAGTATTATCACAATGGTCTACTTATTAAGATAAATTAATGTGGATTCACACACTGACGACCTTGTACCAAAGCTCTTTATATACAGAACATATATGTAGTGAATGTGCTCTGCTCAATATATTTTAAATAAAACAATGAAACTGAATCTGTAAAAGATAGACCGCAGTGACAACAGTCAAGAACGAAAAGGTGTTTCCTCATTACGAAATATCTTTAAAGAAAAATTTAAATGCAAAGTGATGTCATCAAAGTCATTTAAATTGTTAAGACTGGGGAATTAAACCAATGATCTTCATGCTGTAAGGCACATTTTCGAATCACTTCTCTCCTCATGCAGGCTGATAGCCAAAACTCTAACAGGTTTTTTTTCTTCGCTTCTAAAAGCCTCACAAATAATCAGGAGGAAAGAGAAAAACTAAGACCAGATTATGGAGATCATTATATTGAATTATTCGGAACAAGTGCAGCTGTTAGGATTACACTGGTCTCTGCTGTACCTCACTCGACCTAAAAATTGAGGGCGCACTCAGGGCAATCCCTCACTGTGCGCAGCGATCCTTCTGCTCTCATCTGATCTGTTCACACCACTGGAGTTAGCATCAGTTCACTACCGCAGGAGTTTTTGCAATCATTTAAGCCTGATTTATCTCTGTGGCCCTGCTGGTGTCTTCTAGTGCTTCCTGTGTAGCTCTGAGCGGCTGTGACCTCACAGCAAATGGTAATTTCTTCCAAATACATTGATAGCATGGCAGATGAGCCCAGTTGAATAAAACTGCAATGAAATAGCAAAACATGCGAATCATTATTTGCCTGGTATTTTTATTTGCCAAGAAGTCGATGAAAAAAGGGGACGAACCACAAGGGGTGCCTTTTTGGTATCAAATGGTCAGAAATTCTTGTCTAGTCTATGAAAAATCCTCAATTGAGTTATGGATGCCAGATAATTTATGGGCTGTTTATAAATTGTATTATTATTTCAATTTAAAAGATAATAAGTGGTAATAAGGTAAATCACAATACACAGTGGCACATAGGAATGAGGATGCCTTTGATGCTAGCTATTAGCCTGGTCGCCCATCAACGCCCTGGTGGTCAACACAATATCTTTATAATCTTTTTGTTAGGATTGAAACTGAACTATTTAAACTGATCAAATATCAAATATACAGATAGAAACACGTAGAATATACGTAGGAATGATGACAGGTGTGGTTAATAGAATCCCCGCTGACGGCATAATCAATAACGAATTGGTGTGTAGTGTAGTGAATGTTTTGCTTTTTGTCTAAGCTATACAGAACTTTTCACAAAATACCAAAGGAGTGACAACTACGTCTTGTCACACTGCAGTATACTTTATAATATACTAAGACGCATTTCTCTTTAGGATAAAATATTTGAAGCACGTATCAGACTAAAGAGACCACAAATATATATCTATGGGTTTTTTTTAATGCAGTTATTGAATGAAGACAAATGTCTGAACAAAGACTAAGAGCTGCACAAAAGCAGAAGTCCAGACCCCACGGCGGAAAACAAGAAATAAACTAATATCATTGGAATGCACAATTACAGTCATTTATATGGGCAACAGACTATTGTTGGTCTGGTAAACGAGTTTCCCTAATGCTTTTGGATGAACCGTGAGGTAATGAGTAATGCTGTGTTGCTGCAGTAATGACTGACATCAAAACCAATCTCTGAGCTTAATTGAAGCTCATTTACAAATGCAGGCTTTTGCAGCAGGGAGGAAATGGGAGTGGATTTTTATACCGTTGCTAACATTTCCTTTATTTCACCTCACAAACGTATGATCAATCTGCCTCGATGCTTCATTGTAACACGAGTAAATATATTTTTTTTAACAGCTAACAAATGGTGACAACTTATATTTTCTAAGACTTAACTATATGAAAACTAAATTTAAAAATGTGCTGGTCATTTAGGTTTAAATTGTTTCAAATTATTCTGCATTATAGAATGTGCAAAGTGTGATTAAACAGGATCATTCTAAACTGCTGAAACAAGTATTTGAAAAACAAATCAGTAAAATTAAGTGATTGTCATATTCAGTTTGATTTTAACGGGAGCTGATAAAAATATTAGTTTTATATATTTTATATATCAATATCAGTTATTAATTAGCACTAAAGTAAAAAGTAATATGTTACAAATTAAAACCAGGCGTTCAAAGATGTCATGTATGCAGATGATGAACACCTGACACATCTTTCCCAGTTGCAGCTTCACTGTCAGCACCTGCAGTTGTTTGCAAACTCCAGGAGTTGGTGCAACTTCCATTAACAAACCTCACATTATCGTAGAGCTACTTTCCCAGTATTTCCCAGCAGCTGCTGTGAATAGAACTTGCACATCTTGCAACTTTCAAACTGAGCAGATTCTACACGGTGCAGTGAGTGGAAACCTTCTGGTACTACCCTGCAGGGCAAAACATGACTGCTTCAGGTTCTGCCCAAATACAACTAATTGCAACAACAAATACTGAGCATGTTGCAGAAAAGCAGCCCAGGATTTATTTCTTTTTTATCAATCCAAGGAAAAACTACTAATTTGGAAAAGGTTAGATATTGAAATGTTGCCTCAGCAAGTTCATCTCTAGCTATATGCACATATATTCCATTGGCAAAGTTTTTCCAAGTTGTACCTGATGGGTACATGTCAGTGCAGTGCATAGAATAAATAATGGTGCACATGTATTCTGTTGTGTTTTCTAGCTCCTTTCCACTTGACTTTTGGAGCCGTCGGCTGTTTGCTCCAATCAGTCAGTCTGTCAGTTGCAGCAGTAACCAGTAGGCTTGTGGAATGGGTATTTTAAAAAGAGGTAAAAACATATGCTAATTAGCAGCAGTCACAGAGCACGGACCTGGTAATAATTATGCAGATCCACTCATTAGATAATTAGCAGAATATCAACGAGGACAGACAGCTACTTTGGAATTCTGTGCCTCTTTTTTGCCCCTTCATTCTGTCCAGTTCTTTTGACATTTACTCAATAACCACCACAAGATCGATTCTTGTGGTATCAGTTACCGCATTTGTAGTAGTTGTGGAATTCAAACCCGTTAGAAATTAACAGTGCTACATTCGATACTTTTTATACACTCTTTATTTCACCAATTGAAGATTTAAAGTTTGTTATAAATCTAATCTAGTAACCCAAAGGCATTCTTTCAAGAACCAGTGATGCATGAGCTACAGGAGTCACGTGACCGACACATCTGGGACTGTCAGTGATTGACAGCCGCTAATGGTGACCATAAGTTGGCCAGCAACATATATTTTGGCCTCCTTTTGGAACTACCTAGGAAACATAAACAACAGTGAAATACAATGTAATCATTAAGTTAGGTCAGGCTTTATTGAGCTCCAAATGTGTATAATATTATATGATTCTCTGCTTTATTTGTGATTTTATTTTAACAGCATCCCACTGACATCAGGTGTCGCCGGGGATGCATCACATTTAGTCCCAAAGTGGAACTAAGTGATGCCTGGAGACCTCAAACAAAAAAAAATATAATAAATTTAAAGTCATAACGACACATTCCTCCACGAAAGCCACCTGCAAGGCTTTACAAAAATAAATGTCACTTTATATTTCAGACATGAAACCAAACTGGAATTTTAAAATGCATACATTCTACAAAGGTTAAGGATTTGTATAAACAACCTAGAGAAGGAATTTCCATTATCTACAAGACACTGTTTGCTTTCACTTCATGATAAATAAAACAAATCTACTGTTGAGAGGAATTAAATGTCAGTGAGCCTTGGAAATCACAATTCAGTTCTCTTTTTAATAAGATAAACAGGACCGGTGTGTGGTATTAATAAACCCTCAAAGAAGCCACGCTGTTACAGAGGAAGCAAATTGTTCTGCTAACACAGAGACAGACTCCTGATGTTATCCATCACTCCGCATCACCACAGGACATGAGCAACGGCAGGCAGCAGAGGAGAAGAGGAGGGCAACGTAGGAAATGGTCAAACTGAATTTTAAATGGTTGGATTTCAGGTATGTGTCCAGGTTACAAACAGTAAAGCTGTTTTTTTCTGTCATGCAATAAAAAAACTCCAACTGTTCAGATGGATTTTGCTCTTTTAAAAACATATCGCAAGAACAATCTACCACCAACAGCAGCGTTTATTCACACCCTGTTAGAAACAAGAGGCGATCTGTTTGCCATGTTGTGATTTACTTGTTTACAGGATGGAAAATAAAGGGAAGGAATAAATCTTGACCTCAACCAAAGCAGTACTTTCTTCTAAAACATCAAGTGAATCCCATATGTGTGCTACCATAAAAGGAACAGCGAGACAAAGCCAACAACAAAACGACAACAAAAATAGTGGAACCAGAGAGTTCTCTGTCCATCTGTATACACATGATGCATTCAATGACCACGGGAACCAACACGGTCTCGTTTGCAGTCTCTGTCTAGACCTGTTTCTGAGCCCGAGCGTCATCACGACCTGCTGCACCCTCGCTATGTGTGTTATTGTCAGACAAATGTATCTGGAATTAAACTCAACAACCATAGTTGATGTAGGGCACTGATGGGAGAGTGTGGGTTTGAGGCCGATTCACCTACATACATACATGAATGGAACTTTAACTAGTCCTAGTCCTGTTCACTAGAGTGGATTATTGCTGGCCTCCTGTGGTTGTTGGTGTGACCCGTGGTTAGCTCTCATATCAACAGGCCTCGACTGCGACGGTAGAACTGCCATCACTCAGAAGCTAACTGAAAAAAAGGCGATAACAATGAAAACTGGCGTGCCGATTAATCAGCACGGCAACGAGGATTAAAGAACTGCCAGCCCCCGTCTGTGTTACCAACCTACAGTCTGCATGCTTTGTTTCAGCTGCTTTAACCCCTCTCCCCCTGCGCCGTCTCCTAAAACGTGCTTCATCACTTCAACAGAACGGTTCCTCTAACTGATCGACACTACTGGAGAAAAAAAAAAGGTGCAAGACGTCACAAAACTGTACGGAGTGGTACCATTCACCTCTGGGTAAGGACATGAGAATGAATGTGATGTCGGCTTTTTTTTTTTTTTTTTCTTTTTTCGTTCATAATTCAACCTCTACTGTCACACGGAGGAGAGAGAGGACACACCTAAACCTAATTACAAGGGCTGAGGAAAAGGGTGTGGAGGACCGAGGAGGAGAAGGAGGCAACATGACTCCTGATGAAGGAGATACCAAAACAAAACATTCTACTTTCATCTTCAGCCTGTTTTCCTTCTGATAAAATGCCCAGTGGACAGGACCTGGTGTCTCAGATCAGAAACCAATACAACCTCGAACACAGTACCAAAGAACTTTTAACAAGATGGAGAAAAAAAACAAAAAAAAAAAACAATCTGAACATCTTCAGCAGCAGCATAAACAAGAGGAGTGATTATTACTGAGAGTTAAGTGGAGAACAGGTACAACAGATGAACATAAACAGACGGAGTGTCTGCAACAACAGGGAGACGAAGACAGTACATAGAAAGAGACAAGAACAAATGAAGGAACAAGTTCTAATTAAAACAGAAATCGCTAAAGAACAGAACCACAATGAAAACAAGAAAGTAAATATATAAAACAAAAAACAAAAACAAAAAAACAGTGGAACGAGCAGCAGGACAAATTGTGAACCTCAGCAATTTCAAATTGAAGACAAAACAACGCCATACTGTGAAAACACATTGACAGTACTTTTGTGCTGCATGGAATTACGTGTAGTTTTTATTTCTTTGTAACCACATGGTCAACTGTCAACAGGAAACATTCATCACAGGGTGGGGCGGAGTCGTGGGCCAACCTGAATTCAAAATGCTAGAAGAGGAGACAGCTGCCCCAGCCCACATTCTTATGAGAGCGATCTGTGCTTAGGGAGCAGGCTGCTATTCCAAAGCCCCATCTGAAAGCAAATTAAAGAGGATTAGAGGCTGCTACTGCAGCTCCTCTCCTCTCATCTCCTCTCTGTGACGGGGAAATGAGGATTGTGATGGCCAAAAACGTTGACCTTCTCGCTGACCTCCTGTCCCCTCCTGACTCGCTCGGGTGGTATACGTTCAGGGCATGGTATAGATTGTGAATGTATCACAGTGACCGTGAAGTATGAAAGTCAAAAACTCTACATCAGGT
>NC_024317.1:17228886-17235153 GCF_000523025.1 Cynoglossus semilaevis
AGTGTTGAATGAATAAATGAAAATGGTGGGTTAAGGAACTTGCACATACATGGTTTATTTAACCGTCCTAACCTTGCTTTTTCAATGGTTTTCAACCTTGGGGCACGACCCCACCTGCGGTCATCTGCAATATAAAAGGGGTCCCTTGAAACGTTTAGTGATTGATTAAATAAAATAAATGATAAAAAAAAAGTTAGGATTAAAAACACCAAACAACCTTAAACAACTGTTTTCCATCACTTTCATGAATATAAGTCCAGTTCAGATAAAACGCAGCATAGGTAAACACATGAGCAGATGCATCTTCATTGACCTCTATGATCATGTGCATGACTACAGGCTACTAAAATGTCTCTGGGGTCATCAGAAATATGTGATGTCAAAATGGGGTCACAAAACAAAAACTGGAGCCAATCCCAAAATTCGACAAGCACGGGTGGGCAATTTAGAGCAGGGTTGTCAAACTCCCAGCATGCAGACCACTCTCAGCCCCCAACCAACTGACTTCTGGCCAACGGCTATTTGTCTTTAATGTTTTAATCTCGCCCTTGTTGGTTAGTTATTTATTTTTGGCCTTTTAATAAGAACCACTGCAGAGGCAACGGTGGTTTATTTAGAGTTTCCAATCAACCCATTTCCTAATCTGTTTTTGTACACACACCAGCCCCACACAAATCTATGCAAATAGACTGGCAATCCAACTAGCAAACCAACAATCAAAGTGTTTATTTACTCATTTACTAATTTCTAATTAATATTTTAATTACTTTTATTTTATCATAAAAAAGTTTTATTATTTTTAATGTTTTCTTACAGATTGATTTTTACCTGTGTAATGTACTCACTTAGTACTACTCTGTTACTATACTGTACAATTTATAATGTGGTAATTGAGCAATATATTGATCATCGAACCTCCTGTAATGCGCGATGATTTAACACCATAAGAAGAACTCCTTGGACTTCAGCATAACTTATTTAAGACTATTTTACTACCGTCACAGCTAATGAACTGACAGCCTGTTTTTACGGCAGTCTCCGTTTCATGCTTACTCCAAAGGTTACCCAGCACCAACACAATAAAAGATGAACTCATCTGAATAAAGATCAGTCAGAGGCTAATTCCGGGCGCCTGATAATCTGACTCATACATATATTTTCACAGACATGACTGTCTAATTTAGTACTGGTTTAAATGTGCATTTTTGAATAATTCTTTGTTCTCACCACCGCTCACATGACCTGTTGCTGTGTGACACAGTCTTGGTGCAGGTCAGTCAGCCCCCCCCCCCCCATCATCTTGACAGAACCAAGGCCATTTCCACTAATTGGACACACGCTGGTTTTATCATCTTCAGATGAAAAAAAAAACCCCTCCCCTGTGGTTTACCGCCACACCTCACATCAGTCAGTCACAATTATGTCTGGTGTCACCGCTGTAATTCCACTGTCATTTCACCTGTTTATGTCTCCTTTTACGACGGGCGAACCAGAGTGTCAGGAGCTGTGGTGGAGTGGATGGAGCCACTGTGTCCTACAGTATATGGTTGGAAAATGCAGAGTCACAGTCAGTGTGGAAGAACCGGCAATAAGACGCATGAATGTCACAATGTTTGCAAAACTGAAACCATGGCAATGACTACAAACCTGTTCTCACGGCATATGTCCCTAAGGAACGCAAAGACATTATGAATGCAAACACATTATGTCAGCAAAACTCACATCAGACAACATATGATTTCGGATATAGCCTGCTTCATCCAAAATGACTATAATTTATGTATAAAGTGTAATGATATAATTATAATTAATTAAATATTTTAAATGTAGCTAGGTGATACCTTAGCAAATGCTAATGGTCACTCCATCAGAAAAAATAAGATTTGAAAGAGCAAAGGAATTTATGTTTGCAGATTTACTGATACGTGAGAAAAGGCAGTGAAATTGAGATTTCTTCACGATGAGGTAAAATTATATAAATGCTACATAAATCTTCCATGATTAAATCGTGTGTTCCTGTGTTTCCCAACAGGCTCCATTCTCTGATTTCCATTATTAATTCAACATACGTAGTGAAAGACAGAGAAACTTCCTCAGTGTGATGAAAAACGTGAGTGAGAGTGAAAGACAAACAGACAGAGGGCGAGTGAGAGAGGGACCGAGTTGGGTCTCGAGAGAGAGGGGAAGTGCAAGGAATTTAAATTCACAGCACTCTCTCCATTTTGGATCTCACCGGGTGCTTGGCTGCAGCCCACTGCAGCTCCAACACATGCACATCTTCCCCTCACACTCTTAGTAAAAGAGCTACTGTGTTAATTGGGCTAAACTGCGTTGGGGATGGGAGGGGAAATTAATGCACGGCTGTAAACAGGCATGGATGAATCACATCTGTCAGCTTTATGAGATCAAAGACGGCGGAGCGCGTGGCTTCAATTTCCTGTGCACATCTGCTGATCTGAGGAACTTCCTCCACTTACTAAAAAAAATCTCCATTAAAACCCTCAAGTTCACAGTCTTTAATAGAGTCTTTATGGCCTATAGAAACACCACTGCTGCTTCGGCAGTGTCCTGCTGGCTGACATCCAACCACAGTCATCGCTAAACAATGCAAAGATAATCACAATATAGAAACTTAACTACACAAAGGTTAGTGCTTCTGTTATTATGGCTGGATTATCACTGTTAAACAATGGCACACTAAAGTTGCCCATACATTTCACAAGTCTTCGTCTCAAATGAGATCAGAGCAGAGGAAGTCAACCACAGTCTGAAGCACTCGCAGCTGCAGCAAAAGCAATTCTCACGCAAAGTATGACAAACGTGGAAAACATCCTTTCTTTGGTCCAATGTTACACCCACCCAGCAGATGTGTTTTCATTGACCCAGAGTTGAGCTGTACTTTCAATTAACTTTTTCTGGAACACAATGGGAATAAAAAAACAGATGTCCAACACCAGCCCATGAAAACACAACCTTAAAACATCATTGTTGTACTTCCTATGATTCTTGACAGCACTGATTCCCAACAGTGTGCCGGGGCACGTTAGTGAGTCATTTGACATCATCAGGTGTACGGTGAAAAAAACATCTGTTAAATTCACTTAATTGGTCTGAAAATATTCTTCTAGTGCTGAAAATAATTTGTGTTTGTTTATCACTGACAGATATGACAATTAGAATGCTTGGTTACTGGATGGCTATTAAAAAACTAATGAAACGGGTTTCTTTCTTCAATTACAGCAAATGTATCAGCGTTGTCTTCAACTAAACAGGCCCTGGTTTCCCACTAAGTAGGTTAGTTAGTGAGTAAATTAAAACAAGATTATAATACTTAATGAAATATATTTTTGTGACTTATTTAGCGTTGCTTGTTTTTCTTGAGAGGCCGCTATGGTTTCACAGTGATTTTGTTTTGTTTGTTTTTATTGTGTAGCATTGCATTTTGTTTGTGTTTGATTGGCTGCTACTTTGGACAGGCATCTGTGGTTTGACGTTGACATTTTTAATCTCAAGACTTCCTGGTTTAAAACGGTCTTTTAAATTAAATTAAATAATGGTAGACACATGAAAAAAAAAGTCCTCCCTAAAAGAAATACAAACATGTCCTTCAACCAAACAACCAACCAAAAAGCTTTTTCTGCTCGATCTTACTGTGTATGAAGGAAACACATACAAACACACACTAACAAATAACCATTGGACATACTTTCTCAGATGCACCTGAGGTTTTTGTCCCGGTGGGTGTCGATGTGGGCAGCCCTGCAGACTGAAGTCCTGCAGGCTGAGCTGTTCTCCTTTGTCTGGTTTCCCTGCACGCCACCACCACATCACACCTGCACTCCACGTCTCAAATCGTTACTTTCCACCTCCTAATGCAGTGAAGCCCATTTTCGCCTCCAGATCTCACCAGATAATGGTACCTTATTCAGTGCTTAAGTGTTAGTATGGTTTTACACTAACACCAATATGCCCCTCTGTACTTGTACAGGACTAGAGATACTCAGAAAAACATCTAATTATAATTAAAAATGATACTTTGACCTTAATATCAAAACTGACAACCAATTCAACTACATGTAAAAATGATGACGCTCCGACCTGAAGCTGAAGACAGCAGATCATAGACACATTGAACTGCTTCATAGAATGAATCTTTTCAAAGGGCTTTGCGATGTGTCACACGTCCGCTGAAGTGATTCTGCAGCGGAAACAAGCCATCGCTCAGAACCTGAGGAGAAATGATGAGCAAACTGTTGACTTAGAGTCAATGTCTGAGCTGAGGGAGGTGTTCTGACAAAGAATCTTACAGAAAATGACTTGGGAAAAAATGTTGCCACAGGCTACCATTCCAATCATAAAATGTGTATACCAGGAAGGCTGATTTGCAGTTTGGGTATCTTTTATGATTCAAGCAAGAACGTTAGACCTGCAGGAACATGAACGGCCGGCAAACAAAAAAGACGTTTGGTGGCTGCCTGATTTCACCGCATGCAATTTATATCCAGCAGCTGTGTGATGGTGTGATAAAGATGAGAATAATCACAGTCTTGACAGCTTAAACTGTGAGCTCCCTGTACTCTGGCAAGGATAGCCATAAACTGGTCAAGAAAACGGCTTAAAAGTTTTCTTTACAGCAACATCAAAAGACAATACTATTTCTGACAGCTCCTTTCAACCCTGCGAGGGGGGCAATAATTGCATTGTGTAGTCAGAGCGGCGGCGTTTCAGCCGCAGACGACAGGTACATGTGTCACACAAATAGAGGCTTCTGATGCCTGGATGCTCTCTGCAGTTACTCTCCAGCTGTGTTTATCGGACTTGTGTTTGTTTGTTTGTTTGTTTGCGAGATTTCAGCAGTATATTTCTTTTCTGGTGTCGTCGCACTTTACCGTGTACCACACAATGTATACGTACTGTAGTCGACGCACGTCTGGCTGTCAGTCACTTATTGTTGTAAAATGTACTGTCCTCACGGCAAACCATATGGCGCCACAGAAAACAGCAGTCAGAACATCTTCAAATTATAACTGTGAAATATGAAACAAAAAAAAAAAGTGTTTGTGTTTTATGCATTTGTTTTATGCATTGCCTTCCATTAAAACAAAACCAAAGGTTTTGTTTTAATGGAAGCATAAGAATATTTACCAAGTAGTTCACCACGGAAACTAATAATATTAACAATAATATTAATAATAATAATAATAATAATAATAATAATAATAATTTGAGATGTGTATAATTTAATTTATATCATTTTATTTTATTTACTAATCATTTTTTCTCTTTTACCTGACAACCCAACAATCTGACTATTTGCGTCAATTTTAGCTTTTTAAAATCACTCAGCCTACAAAATAAAAAGCCCGTATATTTTAGCAGCCTAGCAAAGAGCCATTTACCACAAGCCAAAACAATATGCAACAGCTGTTGTGTCTGTTTCTACATGGCATGTTAAGCTTTACAGTTAACTGAAACTGTTTCGTCGTGCAGGAAGGTGAATACATTAAGCCAAATGATGGGAATCCTCGCCATCATCTGGGCTCCTGGCGGTGGAGGAGGGTTCACACTTGAGGCTCATTTGTCTCTGGTTCCCACTTTAGCAAAGCAGTCCAAAGAACGAGTAGCGAAGACATCCTTGGTAAAAACCCTGAACTCATCTACAAGGTCAGTTATCCCACCAGGGCCCTGGGTTACAACTGTGGGGCACTGGTGCAATCAGGTGTGAACATTTGCACGGAGGGAGATTCCATTTATGTAAAGCTCAAGCTCCAGAGGCAGCTCAGGTGCAGGAGGAATTGAAAACGCAGCAAGAGTCTGTCTAAGGGAAGAGTTTAATGGGAAACGGGTGGATGGACTGAAGATACGCAGGCACTGTGATATCCAGAGGAACATCAGTGTACAATAACAATGGTAGGCAAATCAATGCAGCTACAACAGAAATGTTTTAGTAACGTGTAAAAAAACACAGATGCATTCAGTGGTAGGAAACTGTAGGATTCATCGAAATGAGAGATTTTACAAACAATATTTTCTGAAAACCTTGGCAGTGGGCCACAAGAATGGTCACGACTAGTTTTACTGATCATTGACCTGAGGTGTGAATGAGAGTGTGAATGGTCCTGTAACATACTGGTAAACTGTCCAAGGTACGACCTGCCTTCCCCTGATGGCTGTTGGTACTGACTCCAGCATCCACTGCCACTCAAAACCCATTAAACATTCAAAGGTGAAAAAAATAATTAAAAATGATCTTTAGATGAGCAGATT
>NC_024317.1:17239518-17282297 GCF_000523025.1 Cynoglossus semilaevis
TATATGATCGTTACTGTACACATGACGCTGTCTCCCAGTGAGGATTCTCATTTGTTTCTGATTTAAAGCACTGTTGAGTCTGGAACAGCCAACAAGGTTGTTCTGAAATACTACAGTACATTTTTCTACCCCCTACTTTTGCACTGCTGCACGTTCTCTGCCATCCTTTTCTGCTTCCCACTGTGTTCTCTCTGCCTGCTGCTCTGGAGCACACACACTGAGGTGCACTTCGATCTGTGATGAGCTCCAAACACTAACACACAGAACAAAGCAAATTTGTAGTAACTGGAGTTTACAGTAATTTAACCTCGTTCCTCAATTAAAACACCGCAGTTTAACAAACAAACAAGGCATGTCCTACACCTTATAGCGCCCCCACCTGAGCACTGTCATTTCCACAGGTCCTTCAATTTAGATAAATACAGTAAATATTTAAGTACAAACATGATAGAATGTGATTAATATAAACCTTAATGTAATATCTCTTCCCTTTTACTCCTCCTACCACGACTACTTCAACTACTACTACCACTACTACGGTAATGTTGATCATAACAGAATTGTTAAGATTGGTTAGCGCTCCTGCCTTACAGCAAGAAGGTCAGCAGTTCGACCCCTAATGAGAGATGTTAGCGTACAGTGTTGACACATTAGCATGTTGTGTCTAGCTGTTTCTACATGGCTCTTTTCTGCCTTGTTTCTCTTTGACCTTGAGAAAAAAATAACTATTAAATATTATCAACATTCCTAATTGATTTCTTTTTACACATTAGAGTGACAATTAATAAGACTCTTCACACCTTACTGTCTGTAGAGATAGAAGTTCATTTTCGTGGTGTATGATTTTTTTTTTTTGTAAATTGCCTCTGATTTGATTAAAAAAAAAGGTCCTTGTTTAAGTTCACCTCCGACTTCTGACGAATGTTTGAACTTTGACAACAGCCCACTTCGCTCCACTCTAAGCACTGGATGCTTTTTGAAGTGTATCTGCAGCAGGTGTGTGCAGCTGAGTGACGGCTGCTGCTACAGTGATGCTGACGGTACAGGCCCTGTCCTACATCACCTTTATTCTCAACAGGGAATTTTTTTTTTCCCCCAGCCATGATGTTTGAGTCGTCTGAGGAGTCACGGTTCACACACTGCTGCCTGAATAAAATATACTTCCACATTTCCAAGTCTCACTTCTTATTTCACTTATTCATTACAATTTTCATATTATTATTATTCAATGAGAGCCCTACTCTCCCAGCGACCGGTGATCCCTCTGTCCCCAAATATCACATTCATTGTAATTCTCCGGCTCCAAACATCACTGTGACTCATGGGTTTTAATACATTACCTCAAGTTCAGGGTCTTCAAGACACAACACGACAAAGGCTCATTGACTGTTAATAGGACGCAATTTCAATCTGTAAAATCTGTATTTATAGCCACATGTGGCGGTAGATTCATTCAACTTGTGTTGTTGTTATTCCTTTACTGTAAATGGAGCAGAAAGAAGTGAAATAAAGAAACAGTCAATTGCGCTCCTGAGCTGCGGAGGACAACAGAAAAGAGAGCAACAAAGTCATTCAATGACAAGATGAGCAATTCCGTAAATATTAGGCCTGAGTGGCGTGTGATGTTGAATGATGACACGCAATTGCCTGATAGGGCTCCCATTCGGCAAAGGATCAATTTTGTAAATGACTAATACGTGCATTTGACCTAAGCTTGAACCTGTGGTCTTCTTTCTGCTGAAGGCAGAGGAAAGTGATAAATGTGTTGTTGATGTTGGATGTAGCGGTGGAGGTGGAGGGTGAGGACAAGGACTGGACCAGTTTGACATTGCTTTTGCCCACATTCATAACGTTTAAAGGACGCAATGATCGCCCAGCCGACGCCCCCCTCCCCCCTCCTCCCCTGTCGTTTTATGACAAGCTCGGACGCTGCACAATCTAGTGGTGCCCAGGTACCATCACTTCAGTCATTATCTCTAAAAACCCATTCCGTTTGACCTCTGCTGTTGATGTGCATTATTCACGAAAAAAGGAGCGACACACATGTTCCTCAGTCTGTGGTGAAGGAGACGTCAGAGCACAGGAGAGAGTGAGAAACTGACGAGGGCGAAAAAAAAAAAAAAAAGCCAAGACAAGAGTGGAAGACGAGGGGACAATAAGTCTGCAGCAACAAAGCAAACGAGAAACAATTCAACGGAGACAGAACACATGTAGCAAGTGCTGCTCCTCTATTAGATGAGTTGAACAATTCAACGGAGACAGAACACGTGTAGCAAGTGCTGCTCCTCTATTAGATATGATGGTCACCTTCAAGCAAAAATAAAATGACCGCTGCGTGCCTCCGCCTCATGGCCGACACCCCTCCTGCTTTCTCATTAGTGCATTAAGTAAAGCACTAATGAGCAGACAAAGGCCTCTTATCTAGGTATAATGGATGGATGCAGGAGGCTACAGTGCATCTCTTTGTCTAACATAAGAGGCGTTCTCCATAGGAACCCTTCTCGTGAGTCCTTCAGGGTGGAGGAGTCCTAAGAGGCTCTAATTACATCACTCATCTAATTATCCAACATTGTCATTGATGACTATTTAGTTTAGGTGAACTTTTAAGTCATGTCCCTGCTGGCTCCACATGCTATGAATAGCCTACACAGCCAGGGCTGTAATGAAAAAGGAAAAGATGCAAGTAAGGATGCAGGTGGCTTCTCCTTGGAGCCACTGGGGGCCGCACTATAATAAACACCTCCACCAAAAACACTCCTGTGTTGAACAATGTAAATGAAGTTCACCAGACTTTTACTATGCACAGCGATGGGTATTAGGGCACAGGAACAGCACCCAAGGAAGTTATTAACGCATGCTTTGGAGATACCAAAGGAGAAGAGGAAAGTATTTACACTTCAGCAGTTCACTGAAGGTAAACACAAACTGGAAAACTGGAAATGAAGCCAGCACCATGAGACTTAGCATTCTTAAAGGTTTAAAATATTGATGTAGCTAAAGAAAAGTAAAATAACCACAGTGGGGTTTTTTTAACTGCCGCAGTATTCTGGAGTTGTTACAACCTTAAGATAACACAACTCTGGGTGTTTAAGAAAGGGAAGAAGAAAGGCAGTTGCTCACTGGTTTTGATCCGGGGTCAAAGAGCCTTGAGTCTGTGATAGTACATTTGATTTCAATGTACTTTTAATTGACTTCAAACGTAAATTGAGTCATTTTTGTGGAGGATCCTAATCAGAACTGTCTATAATATAATATAATATAAACGGTTAGTTTAGGTAAATAGTGAACCTAATATATCCTCATAGGGAAAACATTTGAACTTTTTTTTACCAGAGCTACTGCACTTTTTCACTAAGACACTAAGTGCACTAACCACTCACCACCTAGTGGCCCCTAAGTAATATAATACAGGCATGGTGTAGATGCAGAATCAGGTCACAGTATTTACAACACAGGGAGTAGGTAGTAGTGATGACATTTTTCATGACCTATTAGTGTCATTGACTGAACACCATCAGCCGACGGCAGCAGATTATTTTATAGTCAGATACTGCACAAACAGAAAAGTAATACTGCACAATTTAAAAGGTAATTAAAACAAAAACTCAAGGCCAAAAGCAATTTTCTGTATGTGCGATGAACTGCTGCTACACAGAACTAGCGGTGTGAAAAGAAAAGCCAAAACTGGAAAAAATCAAAACGCCGTCTATAGGCAGTGGTCAAAAGCAGGAGGAGATAATAATGAATATTATAAAATGGTAAAACTCTGCAAGTTTACACATCGCCCTACAATTGGATTTGATCCCGGCATGAAAAATGATGCGGTGCTGAAAGTAATTGTCTTGTATGAGCAATGGATTTGTGTCGTGAGGAACAGCTGCTGCTGGTGAACACTCTTGTTGTTGAGAGTACAGTTCTTTACTCCAGAGGCTCTGACAATAAAAAGGCCTGTGAAGTGAGATTGAACATTATGAGCAGTAAGTTATGAGGCTCGTAGAAAAGGTGCCGTGAATTCATCAAGGTCGGCAGAAAATAAGATGAAAAGAGCAGCTGCTTGATCACAGTGCTGGCCAAAGGGTTTGGTATGAATACAGTAAACACAACTGTAAGAAAACACCAGCGATAATTATGGCATGAGGCCATAGTGGATCTGAAAATACAACAAACTCATTGAATATATATATTATTTATATATAAATATATATATATATATATAAAACAGTCATTTGTATTACTATTATTTTTTGTATGTGTATTTGTCATTCTGTTTCTCTCTTGTATTGTTCCAGTAATACATGAGAAACATTTAAAGTACCAGTGGGACTGCCCTGGTGTGCACATAGCTCCACAGTGAAACAGACAAATGGATGTAATGAGGGGTAACAGATCACTGAAGCTCAGCTCACTTACAGCCTTTATCTAAAATAGCATCCGAGCAGTTCCTGTTTGCACAGCAGCTGTTTAGATACGAGGAGGTTCACTATTGTAAACGTGCAGTCTGGAGAATTCTGGAGTATATTCCGAACGGTATAATGAACCGTCAACTGTTAAAATATATATATTTTCAAAAACAACAAACAACTTTTAGATGTGACATTGAATGTCATGTGACCCAGCCAGGGAAGAATGAGAAAAACAAATAGCATTTCACCGAAGTTCAAACCAAAGGAATGTTCTCCATGACTCACATTTGCTGAAACACTTTGTCTCGGTTCACACATTAGCTGAAAGTCACTTTGCAAAACAAATCCATATGAGGTTAAAAAGAAATATAAAGAAACATTTAGCTGAAGTAAGATACTCTCAACAACTCTCTCACAGTAGCTCAGCATTCTTAGGCCGTTAGCTCGGGAATGTTCTACATGCTTGGACTGACGCTGCCTATAACATCATCTGTCAACTGTCTCAGTGGTCAACAGGACGCTCGTCTGCACCCCCCGACCCTCCTCCCCACGGGCCCGGTGACAGGTTGCCAACACAAGCGCAAATTATGCCCTTGTGTGCACTTCACATGTATGTCAACCGTGACAGCCACGTTCGCATATGTGTTCTAATGAGGAGGCTCGACAGCAGCCTGTGACACATGCTGGAAAAGTGAACACAGCGATGTGTGGCCTTTCCCAGTGATTGCTGCGACTTTGACACATATTTCCTCCAAATTCGAGAAGGTTGTGTTTGTTTCCGAGTGATTTTGTAAAAATGATGGAATAAAAAAAAAGTTTGTGTTTATGGACAACTAAGTTTCAGGGTTTCAGTTATGTTTTGCATGTAAGGTTTTTCACCCTCCCCGACTCTTCAAAATTGTTACGAGGATATGAGTAGTCAGACACAAAAAAGAGCAGACTGTTCCCTAGCAACATGTTTTCAAAACTTCAGTAGCAAAGTCCCTGTCTAGGAGACATGCTGCAACTGATAGCAAGTCTTAAAAACACAAAAACAAAAGGACGGATTTGGTTCCAAAAAGTTGGTTGGATGTTTGGATTTGAATTTACAGTAAATGAAAATACACAAAAGAGAACTCTGGCTTTAAAATATTAGCCTTTCACGTTTTCATTTCATTTCATTCCCAGCCCAACGATGTACAGGTGGCGATTATGCCACTAAAATGCCCTTGCTAACTGTGGCTAAAGGTTGAACACACTTGGGTACAAATGTTTGTTGATCACCTCAGTATTTCATGCTTACAGTATCAATTCAGAACATCCTGAGATTTCTGGTTTCTGGTGCCATGTTGGTCAAACTCACCGAAGATCTCAGCATCCTAATCTCCTACTACTTCCCACTAAATTCAGCAATACAACCATTATCACAGCACCCCCTTCAGTTGAGATATTAAGTAAACACTGTTGCACACTTTAACCTGTGAAGTAACACAGTCAAATCAAATTAACACAAGAAAAGAATGGGGCAAATGACAGCAGATTCCAAATATGCAGAGAAGGAACATTCAGGAATGACAGAAGTCCAACACAGCTGGGAAACTTTATAACATTTGGCTGTGATATGGCTGAGTACAATTACTGCATAACTATTACAAACTGTGCTGTGTGAGTGAACTGTCAACGTCTAATTGTTGCCAGCTGTGTCGTCGCATGCGTGCATCTCCACAGGTGTGTGGAAACAAAGACGTGGACTGGTGTGTGTGTGTGTGTGTGTGTGTGTGTTAGTGTTCAAAACAGAGGTACAGAGATACTGCATTATACTAATGATCACTGTTTTCTCACAGGTCAAGACCTAAACTTGCATGTCATTACCTTCACCCATCATTAAAGTTTATGTAGATACATTTAAATTCATACAAAATAAATGCAGATGCTATTTACGCACACATTAAGAAGCACTGCAGCACCCTGGGTCACAACATCGCTCATTAAACCTGCAACATAAAAAAGGAAAAAGCCTAGTGTGTACTAGTGATTAATAGGATGTAGACTGTCCTAACTACCACGGAGGTCACTTTAATTACAGCATGTTAAAAAGCCATTGTAATGAGAAAGTGCTGTATTTTGCAAATCGAGTATAAAACCAACACTAAATCACTGTCTCTCCTGACATTTCATCCAGTGGAGTCAGAGGAAGTAGTGTCCGGCCCACAATAACTCACAACAACACCAATTATGTGACAGAGCTGCTGAATCAAACATTGGCTTTTTATAGAATAACCTCGAATCCATGCGGAGAAGTTATTCACTCGGCTGTTATTCAGTATAGTTATTATATTTATTTTTAATTTTAATAAAGTTATTTATTTGAAGAAAAAACAATCCTGAAACATCAACGTGGAACAGAATATAACACAACATTTGTTGTCTTTTTGGAAGTTTGTCGGTAATGCCAGATACCAAATATCTGAAAATACCGCACCAGGTACCTCGGGTGTGCATATTTCATCGTACAGTATACACCTAACATGCTTATGTGGGTCATGTAAAAAAGGTGCTGAAAAGTTGCCAGCTTGGATCCGGCCCATGAGCTACCTATTTGTCTGCATTTTCCTTTTCCTGTGCATTTTGTTTCTTTCAGCAGCAGTAAATGGGCTGCTATCACCATGACGGCTAATGGGCTGTTGGTGAGAACGTAAATATATGATCTAAAAATAAATAACATGCTTAAATAAATAAATAAATAAATAAATATATTCCTGAGTTCTGAATGCAGCGTTCCTACTGTTTGTTTGTGTCATGAACTTCATCTTTTAAACTAGCCCACAAACAAATTAAATGCTAATTTCTCTATACTACAATAACTGCACAAACCTATTATAGAAAATAGGTTGTGTTTCCTTAGAAACACCTAAAGAAAAAGACGCATGTGCTGCTGTGTTTCTATGGAATTCTTTTCTGTCTTTAACTGGGGTGAAACGAGTCTGTCACCGCTCCATTCTGAACAGTCCACTGGAAAAGTGTTTCACTGTAGTGAAGTGAACCTCATTAATGTGTCTGTATAAGGATAAGCGTCATTTGCTGAGCCAACTACGAGTGCTGCACAGATGAATGGATGCTTATTTCATTAGTTCCATTATAATACCGATGAACCCTTGGTAGCAGCTGCAGGCGGGGAATGATGTGACGGCTTTATTCCGACGCCGACTAAGAAATATTCTCCATATATGAACGTACTCCTATATTCTCCTCCCTTCTCTTTTTCACCTCTGTATTTGACCATACATACTCTCTATATTCAAAATAAGTATTTGTTTTATTTTACCCATATGAGCGACTCCAACGGTTCCTGTTCTTCACTGCCTTCAGTCTGAATGCCATCTGTAAGAGGAGTGTCACTGTTCTAAGTTTTATTTTAGATCTACAGTAAATTAGCAAACGTTTTCCCATGACGATACGCTACAATATTTCAGAAGCACAAAACAGCTCCTTCTCTGCAAACCAAATCAGTCTGTGTGAAATGTGGAGCTGCTTGATACGACCGACACAACTGTTACATCATTTTAACATTCCTTCTCCCAAAATTAAATCCTCACTTCCCTCTCCCTTCACACATTAACTCTGATGAACCTCGGGGGTCAATGTCAGGTCGACTTCTCCGTAACTTGTGAGTAAGACTTGAAAATACGAAGATCCATGAATAATATAATTTACAGTACTACATGGTAGTTTGAGACGAACAGTATTTACAATGGAGCTACACTGTAAGCTAAGCTAAGTAGCACTGAACGACAGCAGCGACTGAGGACGTAAATTTGTTTCATCTAAAGCACTTCCATATTTCAGTTGTTATTTATAACATATTGATGGCTGAAGTAAATCTGAAAATGGTAAAAATTTGTAATTAATTGCATCACTTTCTACAATTAATGTCATTGTTAAATGTCCATGAGTGCAGTTATATTTAGTTAACAAACAGATGCTTTTTAAGGTGATTTGCTGGTGTATTGTTTTTACTGTAAGGGATATTTAAGACTTGAAGTACTAATACTTCAATACTTACAATATTACTTTAAGTGGTTACAAATATATGTGGGTAAATATCTTTGTAGGTTTTCAGCACCTTTTTCATTTGTTTTTATCTGTGAGGGAGTCTTAGCCCCGCCCCAAATGCTCTTTATTGGATAACATGTATCCCAAGCCAGTAATGATCACCCTTCCTGTCCATAACTTGTGATAAATTATCTTCATCTTTGATTAGTGAATATTGTTAGGTCACAATAACGTGTTCATTCACACACCTCTAGTTTAAAGTATCTTCACTTGGGTCTGGACTGCAGTTTTGTTTTCATGCAGGGCCGACTTTTTCCATTTTAATTCTGACAATTGAAACCTTGAAGTGAAGCCAATCACGAAACCTGAGCTAATGACTGTCCCCTGGAGAGAGCTACTGCTCATATAGGTAAGAAAATAAAATGTCTGCCATCAAATGTCTTATGGAAAAAAAAAGATCCACTGACTTAAAAGGTTGTAAATTAGAAGTGGTTGATGTCAGTGAGAAGAAAACGCAAAAATAAAAACTGTTCCAGAATCCATTGTTTCTGTCTGAGAAGACTTTACTGTCCATTCATTTCTAAAGTTCCCACAGACTCCGTTGTCTCTACATTACAATTACTCCTAAATGCAGCTGCTTGATTACTTTCTGGTTTGAAAATGAAGCGATAAATATTACCCTGAGGCAGTTCTGGTTTAAACTGTGATCCAGAGTTATGGTTTGTTGCTGTTTTATTGTCTTCATTCCATCTCCTGTCTGTCGCTGATTGTTAAACTCTGTCTTTTCACCAACCATCTGCTGTTTCCAAAACACTTTGGCTCAACTTCTGCTGCCTCTAAATGGGAGACAACTCCACTCAGCACCAAACTATCGCTGACGTTTTGTGGAAGACAAAAAAAAAAAAAAGATTGCAGCAGAGATGAAACACTTTGGCTCAACTTCTGCTGCCTCTAAATGGGAGACAACTCCACTCAGCACCAAACTATCGCTGACGTTTCGTGGAGGACAAAAAAAAAAAAGATTGCAGCAGAGATGCCAGTTTTTAACACACTAATTTTTAATAAGATGCTGAAATAAAATAAAAACACTCGCCCGCAGCTACATACAGTAAATATTTCTTACCTCTCTATGGTAAACACTTCTGAAACACACACTCTTGGCGGCTCATAAACACTCTCATAACTGAAAACCTGCATTCAAATAAATAAACACGCAGGTGAGAATCCAACATCGACTCCCTGCATTACAGATTATGTTGATGCCTTCAGCAATGAGTTCATAACATCTCTGCGAAAACATATATTGTTCTGAGTTGAGGTCGTACATGGAGTCTCAGGTGGGTCTGTGCATCTGCTGAGGTGCAGGAGCGGGAACATCACCTGAATCCTCGTGTGCATTATATTCTAGTAAAAGTAAAAAAAAAAAATTAAAAAAAGGAGTAAAAAAAATAAATTAAAAAAAAAGTTTATCCTGAGGATCAATTGTGAATCTCAGTGAGTTAACGGCCTCGGCTGTCAAGGTTGCCCTCCTCTCTCAGTCAGGTTTTAGTTCACCGACAAACAGCCATCAGCAGAGTTCATTTCATAAAAATCCACTCTCCTTATTATTCTAACGATCACTGTCAATCTTGATGGATTAGTGTGTGCATTATCGACCTGAAAATATGACAGACAGTCTCGGCACGCTTCACTGAAGGTACAGTTGGGTTTTATGGGGAGAGCCATTAGGCGTGTTAATCAGGATAAAATGTCTATCTCATCTATTTTCAGTGGCTGACCGCCATAATGACTCATTAAACGTGGAGTTTCAGAGAAATCCATCTCCATCTTGGCACTGAAATCTTCTTGAATTGTTCAAATTATCTCTTGCACTATGTGTGGCATTAAGTCCAATTTTTACAAAAGTGTGCTGAAGAAGATACGGATGAATATTACTATTGGGGCAAATGTGTGTTAAACTGCTGCAAAAAACACTTTACAGCCACGAACACATGACAAGACAGCCTTTAGGGAAAAAATTCCGTGTTCATTTTGACTAAATTGTAATTGTAGCTGTAGACTGGATTTAGTTCATTTTTGTTGACCTGCCGACTAAATGGTTGTTTGCCTGTACTAAGGCCGAGGATCGGTGGAGTCAGTTCCTAATCCTTCCTAATCTCATCCCAAAGTTCCTTCTCCTGATGTTTCAGGCTGGCTTACATTGCTCCTCACATTTAATCAGGGATTAAATTTAAACTACGTCCAAACCTTATCTCTGTCTCTGAGGTTTAAAGCCACTGGATGGTTCTGCTGCTTCAGCTCTTTCTGGGCCACTGTTTTTGGTTCGGTCAATGGCACCATGTTGTTGGGACTGTTTTCTAGCTCCTCCCACTCAGCCAAAGATAGAGCTTTAAAACTCCTCTGAACTTCACTTCAAAACACCAGTGTTCCTATAAACAGATCAAGTTTTAAAAAACACTGAGTTATGGATTTTTCTTTATTCATTTGCTAAAAAAAAGTGTTCAGTGCTTTTTAAACACTGTCTCTCGTGTTTGCCACATGTTGTGACATCCATGGAATATTAAATAATATTTTAGTCGACTGCATTGCAATTCAGTAAATTGTGGCGATAAAATCTTAATTCAGCTTTTATGGCATTATATTAGGGAATATAAATATTCAACCAGGTTCAACATTGAAGAAACTACGTTTTATTAAACAGCAGTTCCTTTTACAATTACAACAATGTCCACTGTGAAGAGACGTCGTCATCACTCAGCTCCAGGTAACTGAGTCTGTCTGAGGACACACCTACACAATGTTTCAGCAGACGGTCACGTGACAACTGAAGGACTGGCCATCACACACCTGACTGCTGTGTCTGATGATGACAGACTGATCAGCTCCATCAGTTTGTGCTCAGTCTCAGTGGTCTGTCTCAGTGCTCAGTCTCAGTGGTCTGTTTCAGTGGTCAGTCTCAGTGGTTTTTACTTCCTGTGCTCAGTCTCAGTGGTCTGTGTCTCAGTGGTCTGTCTCAGTGCTCAGTCTCGGTGGTCTGTTTCAGTGGTCAGTCTCAGTGGTTTTTACTTCCTGTCGCCTTCTAAGGCTATTTCCTGTATCTTGTGTGTTGGATGACCAGTCCACACCTTCTGATTGCATCCCAGTCAATTCAATGTGTGAATGTAACCTACAAACACGTCAAATTGACTGGGACTAGGGTTGAATCAATCTTAGCTCCTTATTACACTTGCAGCCTCACGTCTTTCCCCCACAGGTAGAAGCTGATATTGAGTTAACTAGCCGTGCTGACTGTCCGCAACTGGGAATTGTTGGTAACATCTGTCAGGATTTGCTACTAAGAACATGTATGTCAAAGCCAAGGTGCGCAGGCCGAATCTGGCCCATCACGTCATTTTATGTGACCCACTAAAGCGTTTCATGTGTGTTGTTATATTAAAGGTCTCTATTGGATAACTCACAATTTTACTACTCCAATTCTAATCAAAAGTTAGCATAAACATATTTATCTTGAGACATATCCTCCATATTGGGTGTAACAATATGTGTATAATGCGTGATGTTAATATTTTGCTGTCTGATAAAATTCCTAAATTCTGGTTAAAGCATAATCGGTACTAGAATGAGATGTTGATCCTGTCGACCCAAAACCTGATTGGGTTTTAAATTTCAGCCCAGGGAGTGACTGAGTTTGACTCCCCTGCCTTAGAATGACCACCATTTATACTTAAGTGGAAATACGGTTGTACTCCATGTGCATTATTTATCAGGTTTGTGCCTCCTTTCCTAATAGACCCTTTTGAGTTATTTAAGTATTTCAGTTTGCACCGTGGCACTCGGCTGAGAAACCATATGAGCGTTCCCTTTAAGTGGCCGCTCTTGAGGAGTCTGTGTCATTCTGTGCATCCACCTTGTAAACTACCCTGTAGTAGAGTGAACAACCTTGGTCCTGGATAAGATGCACTCACACCATATTAAAGTAATCCTCCAGCTGACATTAGCTGTTTGCACAGGGAAGTGACAGTAGTGATGTCCCTGCAGCTACGCCTGTGAAAACTTCCCTGTGAATCTCTATTGATTACCTATTGCTGACTCTCAGCTGCAGAGCCGTTGGCGAGTGGTTGATGTTGTCTGGTTGCTGCTCAAAGCAGAAATACATCTAGTGATGGAGGACATTTTTTTCTCGTGCTCCTTCTCTCTCTCATTCTTCTCTCTCTCTCTTTTTTTAAATGACACAAAGCCAAAGCTAAAGTATAAAAGTTTTGGCTCCAGAATGGTGCGACTGCCACTGCAGAATTCCAAGTAAAACGAGTTGAAGCCCCCTGAAGATTTACCTTAAGAATCCTCAATAGCTATAACAGGTACAGATTAACAATGAGCACGAGAAACATCTACTCTACAAAAATCAATGAATAAAGCCCAAAAAACACATCAGAACCAGAACTAAATGACCGAATATGAATTCCACATAATTAGCACTACTTTCAGATCAATACTGCAAACATTAAGGTTTGCATTAGGAATTCCAGCCATAGGAAAAGCCAAGTTTTTAGCTAATAAAACAGATCAGTCAGACGATGCTCTCAGGACAGAGTCTGCTTTTATTGTATATTGTCCCCTCGGCTACTGAACTGCAAGGGCATTTACTCCTCAGTCAGGTCAGTCCAAAGTCTGGCTCCCTGAATATAAAATAGTCTGCAGCTTCGTCACCTGCCCTTTTCTCTGCCAGTGACTTCATACATCACAGTGTTGTCTGGGCAGAGCCCTTGGAACATGGAATTTATATGAGATTACACTTTTACAGGAGCTGACTGGGCTGTCAGTACCAGGCTGCACTGACAACACACACACACACACACACACACACACACACACACACAGGGTGTCCTGTCCTTACATACGTACTGTACAGCTAATGAACATATGATGCTGCAGAAACTGCGACGGACAGCTGTGGATGATGTAGGATGAAGAGACAGGATTAGATTCTACAGTTTAGTTTCCGTCTGTGCCACGTTTCAAATATCAGCGTCATCGTTTTCCAGAGCTGCGTCTAATTAAGACAAGGACAGCCTCCGGGGCAAAGTCAGGCACAGCACAAACACAGTGGTGGTGTCAAAGATATAAAGAAGCTTAGAAGATGAGAGAACAAGATTTGTGATGATGAAAAAAAAAAGTAAACACAGAGAGGATGTGGAATGAAGAAAAATAACAGTAATAAAGTGAGAATCTGAATTAATTACACTTGAAGGAAATCACTTTTTCTTCAATTTGGGTGAACTCTGATTGCAAAAGTGACGAAGCATACTAATACTGTAGAGTCTACAGTATTAGTATGTGGTGTCAAACTCGATCACTCGAGGGGCCAAAATTTAATACCCAGTCTTAATTGTGGGCTGAACAGGATCAACATTAACCAGATATGAAGAATTATCAGACTGTAACAGAACAGAGTTCCTCATTAAAATAAATAAAACTCAAAATATTAACATCAAGCAAAATATGGATATTCCATATTCCAAAATGGAGGACATTTCCCAAAATAAAAATGCAATGCAACACAGTACTTGGCCATTGCAGTTAACCTATCGAGTACACAGAACCCAACCATATGTGAAACCACGTCATAAAATGACGTGATGGGCCAGTTTCGACCCCTGGGTCTTGAATTTGACAGATGCGCTATAGACTGCATGCCCCACAATTGCATTTTAAACCAAATCCATGAAATGTCACTTTTGATGCAGTTTTTCCTTTGATCCATAGGAGGCACCATCCATCAGTAACAACAATAAATAACAAGCACACACAAAACCTTCGCCACCTTATCAACCAATGTATGTATTTAAATAGTATATCAAGTAAATTGTATACACAGAGAATGAGTACAGATTAGGTATAAAAAAGTACTTCAGTCCGAAAGCAAATCCACTGCAACTGCAAAACCAACTGACAACAACAGCCCCGTTGTTGTCAGTTAACTACGTATGATGGTTTGGGTCAAAAGTGACAGTAGGATATATTCCTTAACGTCTGATCTGGCAACCTGATCTTGACTACCAATAACCCCCCCCCCCCACCCCACCCCCTTCCAAACTGACTCTGGAAGACAGTTATTCTAAGCCGAGCTGCTTCCCATACAAACTCAATGATTACATAACCCAAATGTTAAGGTCAGATGTTACAACCAAGTTTTTTTAAATCACGCCGTGACAGTTGCATAGTAACAGAGTTTAAATAGAAGGAAATAGATTTTCAACAAAATAGCATCTCTTTTACATTTTTAAAACTACCACAAGGGAATTCATAAACTGAAACATGGCTATCAAAAATATTTATACTGCAAATAAAATCTAAATTGCAGTTTTTAATCGCAATTCGTGCTCATAAGGCCGCCATGCTATTTCAAATATTTAAGAGGAGAATAATACAGAAGTACGCTGTTCCATGTCATTACACAGATTTTTTTTAACAGGCATCATTAAAACCAAATTGTTGTTGTTACATGGCAATGATTACTTTTATGGTTGTATTGTGTCCATACTCAGCACTTCTGACAGTAACTGCGTGGACTTTACATGGTTTTTTTAAACATTAAAATGACATGCAAAGTGAGGTCAGGTGAATTGGGCTCTTTAAATTGACACTTTGACGGACAGGTGAACATTTCACCGTTCTGTCTGGTCTGCGCTCAATACCATCAGTGTTAGGCTGTGGATCTCCAACCCCTCCATCCCCCTGCCCCCCCATCCCTCCCACATAACTCCTGATGGATACCCTGCATAGATAATGGAGGGAAAATCATACACTCAGCCTGAAGACACTCATCACCAGGAAATGTTTCTACTTTACCAACCTCGGGGATCTCCAACCCCAGAGTAGAGACGTAGCCTTCAGTCCCTCTGTTCATAATGACGACCGCCCAGCATCTCTTCACTTTATATATACGTGACAAGCACTCAGCATTTAATCTACATTGGGGTTTAAATAGTCCTCACTGCAGTACAAATGCATGACCATGTCGTAATCCTGACGTTTTTTCCACTGCCACACAGTACTTACACTCCCATTACACTCATGTTAGAACAGGCTTTCTTGTCACATATTGGTTTTATATTGAACAGCATGTTGGGTGTCAGTTTCCATCAAAAATGTGCGCTTTATGCAGGAATAATAGTCGTGAGAAATTCATCTGGAGGTGAGATGTGAAGCTGCACTTTAAAACTACCATTAACTCAATAACTACTTATTGTTAAGAATTTGATTTGATTGTAATCTAAATACTTTAATGACAATTTTGAGCAATAAAACATCAGTACAATAATACTAGTTCTGAATATGGTGAACAAAAGTTAAAAGAACAAAAAAAAAAAAAAAAGCCAGCGCTTTTCAAGCCTTTATTGGCGTAGGACATTCTGAACTTTAGCCATATGTGTCTCTGTGTGTGGGCGTATATGTGTGTGTGTATCAACATAACCGCCAGATATGGATCAATATATAAGGCAGACAACCATAAACATCTCACTTAATGGTCTATGAATACACTCTAATATTAATATACAGTATGAGCAACTCAAATATAAAAGTTGGTAAATGTGAAATAGCGACAATTAATCATGATTAATCATGATTGTATATTAGAATTGATTAATCATGATTAATCGTGATAAATCAGCAATCCTAAATATGAATCTGTTTATTGCTGGACCAGAAAGACAAATAACAGCAGGTAGATGTCAGTGTTTCACATCTGTTAATATTTGTGACCTGTCCAAATGACGGAACTGGTGAAAGTAAAACATTTTCACTGTAAATAATGTTTATTGTCTGCACAGTGATAAGTTTAGTGAATGGTGGAATTACTGGCTGTACAGTGCATGGCAGTCTGCTCATTTTAAGTCAACGCCATTTAGCCATTCATTTAACAGAACTTATACAATTATCACTTTTATAAATAAGTGGTTATTTTATTTTATTACATCTGTGTTTTTATTTTTTGTTTGTTTGTTTTTATTCCTCCTGTAAAAATGTGCATCTTTAAGGAAGGTGTTTGCGATGTGCAACTATAAAATGATACCTCCTAAATTTAATGAGTACATATTTTCAAAGTTACCTTTACATAAATGCAAAACTGCAGCAGTGTGTCATGTTTATTACAACACTAAGTAATAGTTCCAAAGCTGTGTTCACAGCTATAAAGAGTAAAAAAATACAAATTAAAATGCTTTTTGAAAGTGGGTTTTTAAATGGCGACAGGGTGTGTGTTGAACCTGAGCAGGTGTGGTTATATCTCCGACACATTTTTATTTTGTTTTTTACGATGTTGTCTTGCGTCTCACAAGCTATTGACTGTAAACTAAATAATAAAAAGTCGCTCGTTCCGATAGATTTTTTACCAACTCAGCACAGAGCCACCACGCCATCAACTTATGCTTCTCCTGGTGGGCGGGGTCTCAACAATGGGATTAATAGGAGCCAGTGCGTGCTGCCTCAGATGGAGGGTCAAAGAGCAGGATTTATGAATAGCTCTGCATCACGGCTGGTTCACTGACTCTTTGTTCAGGGATTAATATCCTGAACACTGATATCAGGCAGTATGGTCTCACTGACAGAGTGGCAGATTGTGAAGTGGAGGAAACACAGAGAAAATGACATCTACATCACCAGTGTCTGTCTCCAAGGCTGACAGGTGTCTTCTGTTTTATTCTTTTCTTAAAATAAATAAAATTCTATTCAATTTTATTTATTTTTACAAAGGTCTGTTGAAATTAACACATTACTGTGTTATTAACTAGTGAAAATAAGCAGAAAAACGTTACCACATTTTAACATACTGGTATATAGAAACTGTTTATCCTCTCTGGTCAAATACACAGTCGATTCACACATTGCTATTCGAGTACATGGTTTAATTTCACCAAAGCAACTCAAAATTCAAAGTACTATCTTCCATCAGACCAGCCTTAGGGAGCAAATAAATGTTGGACTGACAAGAAGACTGACACAATTTTCAAATGGAACATGACGAACAGTCGACTGCTTAATATTGTTGAGGGAAACCACTTCATCGTACTGTGGAAGGCAACCATCAGTGTGTTCTACAAGTCCCCAGCAAATTGCTCAGCAATCCCTAATATCCACCAACTCAATGCAGCTAAAATTTGAATTATGCTTTTGGATATTTACCATATTAAAATTTTCAGTATTTGGATTGGTCACTAATAACTAATAACAACAATAACACCAACAATATTTATGTACAGTGGAGATACGAGCACCTCGACATACCATTATTTCGAGATACGAGCAAGCTGTCGAGCAAATTTTTGCTTCAAGATACCAGTAAAGACTCGAGATACGAGTACGCTTACAGACGCCGACGCTGGATGGCCGAGCACTAGGAGCAGCCCACGCCACCTCAACTGTTCACTTCTCAGTTCATCGACTTCGTATGCAGGAAAACTGATGAATTTTCTAGAAGGCTAGCTGTTCATCAGATATTTGTAAAATACAAATCTTTCAAATAAAACCCACCCCACCTAAAAAATAATTTTCTTTTTTGTTTTGCAGGCCACGTCGTTTGAAATGCTAATTAGCAAAGTTAAATGTTTTAATGACATTTAAAATGTGTTAAATATTCAAATACTCAAATGGGCAACTTGCTCTAACACAGATGACTTAAATTAGCATTTTGTAAATCGCTATTTGCTTCGCCACTTAACACTCACTAATTCTATTAGGAAATATTCACATAGAAAAGGCGAACAATTGAACATCCTCCAAATACATGTTTAAACTATTCTCTCATTCCTCACACTGCGCCAACTGTTATGACATTTTTAAATATACCACTTTAAAAAATAGTCTTGACAAAAATTGCTGGAAAAACTCTATTGTCTCCGCAGTACTTCCAGTGACTAATAATGACGGATGGGACTCTGACTACATTAATTTTCCTCAGAATTTCAGCCTTCACTGGAAGATACAGCTACATGTGAGAGCAAAGATGCAATTAAGTCATTTCTGCTTTTTTTTTCACCACCAATCTGGTACAAACACAACATAACTGTAGAGAGAACGTTGAAAGATTCACCTCATTAATGTAGAGTCAAATTGGCCTGAATTTGTTAAAGAAAAACTCACACAAAAAACCCTTCCATCTGTATCAGCCGTAGCAGATTAAGAAGGAATAGTTTGTTGCACCAGTTTGGGTTTGTGGTGAAAGCAGAGGAGCGGGGCGATTCCCAGTACGCTCATTTAGTCTTTATACATTTAAAGTGCAAAAGTCTCCCGGTTGTTTTTCCTCCTACTCTCCTTCCCATCATTTCCCTCCGCTGCTCTGCAACTGTGAACAACAGTAAAAAGCCAGTGTGTTGAGTGCAGACTTGAACCATGGCCGAGGGCTGACTTTACTCTGCCACATCAGAGCCAACGATTTTATGCAAGTGCTCCATTTTCCTCCATCAGCTCCTCATATTTATCACATTAGAGCCTGAATATGGATAATTAGTGACACCTCTAATAAGACGGAGGATAAATGAGTTTCTCAGCCTCTCGGGCTGAGCCAGCAAATGTGCGAACACAGAGTGAAGGAAGATTTTATTTGAAGGAATAAGAAAAAAAAAAGATAGAAATGTGGTTTTCTTCACTCAACCATAGGTTAAAAAATTATTTTTCCTCTGCGTCACCGAATTATGAGTTGTCACCAAAACAACATGAGCCTGCAACAAACAACCCAATTTGACATTTGTTTTTAATTGAAACACAAGTCTGTGCACATTGCAAAAATGTTGTTTAAATTTAAATTCCAGTTCAATAATTACTCAGTTTAATTAAGGCGGCTGACAGTGTTTAATCTGGTTTGGAACTTTGGAAATGGGGTCTAATTATTCAGCTGGGAGCAAAGTTGATTTTTTATGTTATGATAAATATGGTATTACAGTTCCTACTCCAGTCATGGGAAAAGAAAAACGTTACACTGGGTTTCTGTGGATATGCAATAAGTTGGAAGGTCGTTTTATATACAATAGGTGGCGCAGCTCTGGGGCTAACAGTGAGGACACCAAGCAGGAAAATCCTTACACTTGATTTTTTTTAGCCAAAAGAAATTAGACAATAAAAAGACAACATTTAAAAATAGAGAACAAATAATTAATATAAAAGTAAACTCTCTGAATAGTGACCGAGGTGAACAGAAAGTGAGCAGAGCTTTAACAGCAATACAGCATTTTAATTAAAAACACGTTTTCCACTCTTCCATGTTTCAATAAACAAATAAACACAAAATGATGGTTAATTAGGCCTCGTAAAAAAACCCGACCTGTTGAGGTCTAATCCAATCAGGTTAAACTACACTGAGAAGAGACATTAGTATATTCTGAGCTAATGTCTCTTCTTCAGGTCTTTTGTTATATTGTATCATATCATAATAGAACAAATTGTACAGTAAGTTTGTCTCCTGACTTTGTCCCTGATGTTAAAATCCATCCAAACTGCTGACATTGTTGCCTTACGTAAATAAACCATGTACCATAAACCCTCTGTCCACTCCATACACATAGCAGCGGAGCATTTGGTTTTGGACATATGACACATTTCTCTAACTTTTCCTGACACCGAGCCTGTGTTTTATTTTCTCACGGTTAAGTCATTTGTCATTCCAGGTCCTTATCAGGTGCAGACAGATGAATGTAGCAACTGGAATAAATGTGCAGTAAATTTAAAATACAACAGAACACAGAACTTGAGGATATAGTAATGGCTAAATATTTACTATACAATAAAATTATATTCATATATATGATTTTTTTTTTGTTTAGTTTTTTTTAGTTTTTAAACTAAAAATATTTCAGATATATGTCTAAAGTTGGGCACCAAACTTTATCAGTTAGACCCAATGAATGTTGCTAAAATAAGAACACAACACCAGACTAAAGTACCTTAAACTGCATAAAACAGTTCCAGGCACAAGCAGCCAGTGATGAAGAGCTATTTCCGGAGCCTTTTAGATGAAATACTATCTTTTACACAGGTGTGAAAAAACCCTCAGAGTAATAGTGAACGTGGAAGGTCATAAACCACCATCTCCTATTACAGAATTGATTTTGACAGTTTTATGGAGCAGAGATAAATTAAATAATCTTCCCTTAATAGAAGAACTCACATTAGAGAGTGAGCTGCAGAGTGTGGAGGGTGATCACAGTTTAAAGACGGAGCAGACGCACAGAACAAATATCGATAATAGAAGGATACGGACACGGAAGAACGCC
Organism: Cynoglossus semilaevis; assembly: GCF_000523025.1. Classification (NCBI taxonomy): domain Eukaryota; kingdom Metazoa; phylum Chordata; class Actinopteri; order Pleuronectiformes; family Cynoglossidae; genus Cynoglossus; species Cynoglossus semilaevis. The sequence continues at coordinate 17,260,220 of NC_024317.1, forward strand.
AGGGAAGTTGGACTGGAACTGTTTACAAACGCAGGAAGACCAAAATCCTTATTGTTGGCTCTCAGTTGTTCTAATTGGAGCACAGTTGTATGTATCAGAAAGTTACAGGTGAGAACTGAGCTGCTGGTCCACTGTACCAGGTGAACTGGCCTGAGTACAGGTGTGCTGCTGTACATTCACAATAATGAGTTAGATTACTATTTTATCCTATACTGTTTAACGATTTATTGGCCTGATTCTGGTATTATGGAGTTTTATTTATATTTGATGGGTTTTTTTTTTTCAATCTTGGCTCCTGTCCTACGGGAACAGAGTCCTTCTGTGACCTACATGAAGGAAGACAGCATGCAAAAAGAAAAATAATCTTTTGTCATGAGATGCGTATCCCACACAATCCTCCGTTACTCACATCTGCACGCTGACGGCCTGTGCAGAGTGACATCAATGAGCAGATTATTTTTTTTCCCTCTTCTCTCCCATCTTTTCCTTTTTCCACGGTTAATCTGATTTTTTTTTTTTTTTTGTTGAAGCCTCAATGCAGCAATGTTGAAAAAAAACTTTCAGTGAGGGCGCATCAAACAAGCCTTACAGCTTTGAAATCAGCAGATAGTAAATACAACAGGCGTCAGAATGACATCAAATCAGTCAAAGAATTGAGGTTCTGGCCTAAAATATACATCTCTATTCACAAAGAATTCATTGTAAATATATATATATATATATGTATACATACATACATACATACATACATACATACACACATACATACACACATACATAATTACTTCCTGATATTAAAATGACAAATAATACAATAGTTAACCGTACTGTAAAATCAGAAAATAGATTTTTTTTTTTGTCTCAGGGTGAATATGAGCTTCATTATTCCAAATGGACTGCCATCCCATGCTGTTGCACTTTCCTAAAACCTCATTTGACAGTCAATGAAGTTCATCCAATGAATACCTGGGAGCCTTCGCTTGATTCCAGTCAGCCAATCAAATCAGTGATTCAGACAGTCCAAGTAAAGTTGAAGTGAAAAAGAGCATCCTGAATATTCACAGGGTTGGAGTCGGAGAGAAGAACTTTTAATGTGATTAGCTGATATCATATATAGCTAATGTAAGTGGAAAAGTTCTCAAACAGATGCTACATTTTCAAAACGTGTCCACTTTTGGTGACATTGTGGGCAATCGATTGTTTCTTTTTTTTTTTTAAGGCAGGAACATTTTCCTCTTCTTTTACTTCATTATAGAAAAGGCTACAATTTATTAAGATTTGAACTATGAGCCAAACTACACAAATATAAACTTAAAAAACGACTGAAGTCACATCAAATCTGTGACCACCTCTTCTTAAAAGCATTTTTTTCCTTAAATTGAGTTTTTACATGTGGAGAAATGTCTGCAGCCTTTCAACAAAGGTGCTATTTCGGGGTCAACAATTTTGTTTTGAGTTTCATTACGGCCCTTTCATCACAAAAATGGGATTCTGTGTTACAAAAGGTTGGTATAATACAGAAATTCTCTGCTATAGAATAATCACTGAAGTAGATGATTGGCAGTAGGCTTTTTTAGAAGGTACTCTAAAAAAATAATTTCCTCCTTCAGAGAAGCAGTTAGATGAAGCTCCACCTCTGTATTTACCTAAGGTGAAGGATTTTTTTCTACCCCAGCTTTTTTTTCTGTACAATTTGCAAACAAACATCAGACTGTCATCATTTTGTGTGAGAAAAATGTACGTCAGTTGGTCAAACGCCGGTCAAACACATAACATACCAGCGATGACAGCGCCTCATCGGCACATCATCACTTTATATAACAGCTGAGAGCTGCACGTGGTCGATACGGAGTCCACTAACCGTGAGGAGGAACAACCGCGTCCCACTTCCCAGCCGCTGCCTCTCCTCTGAGTGAAGATCAGCCATCAGCTGCAGACAGGCACAACGTACAGGAACACACGAGATGTAAAAGATACGGCGTGAGATAAATCTGTCAATACCGCTGTGATCTGCTATCTACACCTCAGCCTGTGGTTCTGCGCTGAAAAACAATGTGTAAAATATGACTCCGAAGGTATGGCTCTATAGCAGACACGCCGTGTCATGTTTAGCTGAGTGTCACTCAAACACAGCAGCCACCCACCTGTAGCTGTCATATCACTGTTTCCTACGCTCACTCAGCCTCACCATGCCACACACACACACACACACACACACACACACACACACACTGTGTGTAATCGTGGTGTGTATTTTCTAATCCCTATTTCTTTGGCTTTTGACACACAAGTGTATGAATGTCTATTATTTCGCTCCTTATCCACCAATATTCCAAACGGATCCTTTCAGAACCAATCAGCACAGGTCGTCTGTTGCAGCTTCAAAGATTAAATGAGCGAAATCATCAATGTTCTTTAAAGACAAGGGATTGGAATCCAGAAGAATTGACAGATATCACTGTATAATCTGATCCCCTCATCGATTCTCACTGGGTTAGGAAATAAAGTGTGGTTCAAATGGATTTGGTTGCATTCGTTTTTTAAGTAAAATATAAGTTCACATTTGGCATATGATTCAGGTTTAGGTCCTGCTAATATGTGCTTTTCCAAACTGACGGTTTCTTTGTGAGAGGAACCCGTGGCTGACTGTGGGTTACATGGAGTCTGAGTCCACATCAGGGAGCTATCAAAGCTGAAAACGCTGCCGAGCTTGGCTGACGCCAAGGAAGAACACAGTGGTCCCAACATGTTGTTGTTATTGGTTATTTTGTGTGGATCTTCATGTTGTTGTAGTGACAGAAAAACTATGAAGGAAACTGATGAGCTCTCCACTTCAGTTATTTAGTTAACACGTTAGACTGGAGAGACCCCGGACCTGTCCTGTGTTGGTATTATTGGAGTGGAACTCTGGGACATTAAAGACAGAGGACACCATAATGACAGATCTGCCCCTTGACCTATTGATCCTTATATAGTTGCCTACTGGGTGATTAAATACTTCTACACGTCACCACTTTTTTTTCCAAGCTTCGCATGCCTTGCAAATTCTAAGTAATGGAGCCATACTTTGGACCACGTCTGCCTGAACACCAAGATTGAAAGGCAGAATGATTCCAAGGAACTGGACCAGTGGGAATCGGTTCCTGGTTCTCCAGTGCTGTCCCTCATAAATGCGGGAGAAATACGTCAGTTTCAGATCAAAGAAGCTCAGAAATGATTTCTAGAAGATGTCTCACCTCTCACCAAAGAGGATGTTCCAGGTTGAAATGAAAAAAATGTTGCCTCAGGTTGTTGTATTCACCCGGGTTAATGGGTGAGTCACATTGTGGTTGTTATAATCTGATGAACTGAGCTGGCTGTGTGACTCTGGACTCTGTCTGTGGTTCATCCAGTTGAAGGTTGGTGTCTTAAAATGACGGAGGTGACCACAACCTCCCATCCCATGAGCGTTAGAGTGTGGTATTTGATGGAACTCGGTATTCAGGGATTTCCGTTATGTCGAGAACTGCTTATTAAAATGCTTTTTGACACAGTTGGTGAAAAGTAAACAAACAAACAAACAAACCAGAGATGAAGATCCATTAACAGTTGGCAAATGAGAGGAAGGTATGATACAAGATGAGAGATTCTTTGAATAATGTGAGCCGAGAGTGAACTCTTAAAAATGGTCCAGGCTGGAGATGGAGATCTTGAGCCGAAAGCACTTTAACTGAATGTAAAGAATTCCAAATGGTGAAATGTGATATGATTTAAATGCAATTTAAGAACACTCCTGTCTTTGATTCAAACTGTGAGAGAAAAATCAGAGTCAAAGGTCTGTTCTATACTTACTGGCAGTAATATCACCTTTTAACCTCAATCATCCAAAAAAAAATCTATCTTCGTATAAGGTAGCAGTGAAGCCGCAGGCACAGAAACCCTGTAAAAACTCACAGACAGAATAGAATAGAATAGAATAGAATAGCCTTTATTGTCCTTGTACAGTGTACAATGAGATTTGAGCGCTACTCACTTGGTGCAAAAAAAGAGTAGAAGACGACAGTATATACAAACATATAACAACATATCTTTGGTATACAGTTTTGTATACAAAACAGAAGACAATGAAATATTTCTGTTAAAATTCCAGGAGGTGAATATCTCAATTCCCAATTACATATACCAAACAGGTCTGGATTCTATGATTGCGTCATACACTGGTGTTAGAGTTTACTGTAAAAACAAAACAGGATAGACGGCCAAGAGAAAGCAGAAGAACCAAAATAAAATTCTTTAAAATAACAAAGTAATTCCTCAACACAGGATGATTCCACGAGCCCCGACTGAGTTTTTCTAAACACTTCCTAAAGCAGCGATTCCATCAGAGAATTCATTCGTTGTAGAATTCTGGAGGATGTCATGCTACCAGGTCATGACCTCCATCTTTGCTTCCTCCAAGACTGAAATCCAGTTCCTTTTTTTATTTCTCAGTGTCAAGAAAAGAAAAAATGAGTTAAAGACTGGTAGATGGATTTTTTTAACAATATCGTAGTTTGAAAAAATACTAACATTGACTTTTCAGTGGTATAGTTATAATCCCACCCATCCTTCTGACTGTATGTTCAGTATCAGGTCACATGCTGATGGATGCATGTAAAGCCCCTCTGTCCACTTCATGTTACAGCGTAACTACTTCCATTGTACCAGACCAGTGTGTGTTTTAACTTAAGCCGAGGGACGCTGCACACAGACATTATAAATCAACTTCATGTTAAGTGCAACTGCTCTAATGATTTCCTATAGAGGGTCGGCAGAGGTCGGAAACACTTCAAAACTACTAAATCCCCGGCTAACAAATACGGGTTAACAGGTTACTTGGGTAAGGTGTGCTGCTCTGATGAGAGAAAGAACTGTCAGAACAAGCTGAACTGATTCAGACTCCAACAGAGCTGCAGGTCCTGAGTCCAGCTGCACCAAGAAAATAAGAATTAACCCCTGCAGACTCCACCGACAATTTCCAGCAGAAGGAAAAACCGGTGCTTACGATGCAGTCCTGTAGGGTGAGGAGCTCATAATGATGTGACATCATGTGGAGAATAAAAATGCCCCTGAAAAATGCCACAGGCACCATGTGAGGACAAGCAGCATCACAACAGTGAGGTGACATTGTCAGATGGCTGCCACCCGCTGCATCACTGAGGTAAATGTTCCAGTGACTGTGGCTGGGCACGAAAATGTGGACGTGTAGGACAACTCCACCCATCAAAGAAGGTCCTTTAATGACGGCTTCAAAGAGTTAACATGAAGGGAAACGTGCAGTTTAAAGTTCTCAAAAGGAAAAAATGTAGAGAACAATATATTTCAATCGACGATTGGGAAAAAATAGAAGTTATTATCTAGTTATTTTCTCATTTCTTTTGATCCCCATTGGTGCAACTTTCTGCTGGTGTGTCTTACACACAGGGGTGGGCAAGAGGGAAGAGAGGGGGGAGTGTTTCCTCACATTCACTTCCTGCTCAGATCTATTTATTGGTGGCACTAATATGAGGGAAAGTCTCAGTTATGGCGGTGTCCAAATTTAATCTTCTCTAACCAAGTAAAAACACATCTCCAAAAGCTTGAACAGGGTTTATGATTTTATCTTTGTGGAGTGTTGAGATGTGTTATTTTTTTTAATTTATTTTTTTCAACCTTGAACAAATGAACAGTTTTTAAATCAAAAGCTGTTGAAATGATTGAACTTTAAATTACATTCTTTAGAAAAAAATCCTCTGGCGAGGAAACTGATATAGACTTACATACAGGATATGTAGAGAAATAGATTTGTTGTTTTGATTAATAAATATTTTTTAATTATTTATATAGATTTATTTTTTAAATTGGTCTTAGACATGCTGTATATATCAAATTTCATCTTTAATCTCCAAGAATTTTATAATTTCCCCATTAAAATGTAAAAAATAGGAATGTGTTCCTAATTTCTCCCTTCTTGTAAAATACACTAAAGGTCAAATGAGTGTGTATATTTGTGTGTGTTCTATTGTTTCCAAAAGAATTTATTTCAGAACTTATTCGTTTGTTTTAGGGGGTGGGGATAAATGGGAGGTTCTGGGTCTGGGGCCTGGGCCTGGGGCCCGGGGCGCCACAGCGGCTCGGACCGCCACTGCACACAGGGACGATGTGGATTAGGCGACACTGGCGCCACTAGACTGAGCAGAACAGAAGGATGTGATGCTGAAGGAAAGAACAAATGTGAGGGGAGAGCAGAGTGAGGTGTTTAAAGGACTAACTTCAATATCTGTTGCTTATCGATGTGCAAAAAAAAGCCGAGACGAAGAGGACGCGGAGGAGTGCGCTTTAGCTGTCGCTGTAAAGTCTGAGGTGCTGCTGGATGGAAATGTGTAAGAGTGCGTGCGCCTGTGTGTGTATGTGTGTGTGCATGCCATGGCGCATCAGTCAATGCCGATGAGACTTAAAAGATAAAGCAGGGGGCTCTTTTTACACACCGACATCAGGTAGCATCGTGGAGCAAATTCTAGCAGCAGCAGCAGCAGCAGCACTGACCGATGCCTCACATCCACCAGTCACTTCACCGGGGTGAAAGTTGGCACCAGGCAAACGGCAGCGATCGCATCCATCTGGATGTCCTGTTAATGACTACTGAGTGTGTAGGAAGAATTGAATTTATTATCATTGCTTCATGCTGCACTATCCCTTTAAGGACCTGTTTGCTTCTCATATTATAATCTAGTGTGCTAAAGACTGATGGAGAAATGACCAGACACAGCCACCCACATTCACACCCACCTTCTTACTCCATACCCATTCATATACACACACACGATCACATGATATGTAATCTGATAATTTTGTAAACTAAATAACAGAGCAGAGGAAGGATGCAGCAACTGGGAGTTGATGGGGAAGCTGCCAGCAGAGCAAGCTGCACTCTCCCCTTGCAAGTAAAAGATCCAGACGTCTTTTGTGTTGTTACTTTGTCGTCACATATGTTAGAATAAACCTAACAGAGTGTTTCCAGTGTCACCCACAGACACACACACACACCTTCAAACACACTCACAGTTGGGCTATTGTTCGTATGGCTCTAACGTGAGGACGCGAGAGGACAGAGGAGATGGAAATGTTCTTACCCGCGGCGACATCCAACAAATCCGCGCACAAGAGCAGGCACAACGAGAACACGCTCATCTTTCCCCTTTTTCGCAATAAATCCCAAACTCCATCTGCGTTTACATGCTCCCCGGAATCCGGCCGTGTAATCCCCACCATTCCAGAGGTGTGTGAGAGAAAGGTGGACCCAAACTATTCATGATGCAGCTCAAGTCTGAGTGAAGAAATGGCAGAAGTTGACAATGAATACGGCATTCACAGAGGCGGAGATCGAGCGTCAGATCCTCCCCCCAAAAGGAGAGAGAGGGAGAATGCGCTCCCAAAAGAAATGTAAAAAAAAATGAAAATGAATAAAACAGTCACAGCCTGGTTGTTGTCTCTCTCTCTCTCGTTTTGGAGAACAGAGAGCCGGGCTGTGCTCGGCCGCGGAGGAAATGAGACTGTGGAAAAAACTGGTGGTTTGGATGAAAATGTGCTCCTCCGTCACCCCTCTCTCTCTCTCTCTCACACACACTCTCTCTCCTTATTTCTCTCCTGCTCTCAACACACACACACACTCCCTCCCTTATTCTTTCTCTCGCTCTCTCTCTCCCACTTTCCCTCACCCTCCAGACACATAGTCGTTTTCTGATCGCTCCTTATTTTATTTCGCACACTTTTTCTTAATCCTGGACGCGGAGCTGTTTATTAATCCCGACCACTAAGGACACTGGCTGGCGTTTCCATCTCCCTTGTTTATTTATAACAACACCGTAAGATACACTGGAACATGTTAAATGTAGAAAAATACAAAGGCAATGCAACAGACACAATGCAACAGATGATGAACACGTCCGGTGTATCAGCACCGTCATTTAACCGTTGTACTATTCAATTTGTCCATTAAATATCGTTTTCAGCTCGGCAAGAACTTAATGTGTATATTTACACATATATGCAAATATATACTCATGCATAAGTGTTTAGCAATATATATACAGTATATATAGGCCCACTGTTTTCACATCATAATATCATGCGGTCAGGGTGAACAAATGGTCTAGAGGTGAAGAAGGTGGAACGAATGGAGACGAGGATCAGGAATGATGTGTGGTTGAAGGGCAGCAGCTGGACTGAAAAGAAAAGCTTCACAAGATGATAGTGAGACCTGCTATTGTGTACAGTGTGGCTTGGACCTGTTCAGAATATAAAACGGTGCCCAACCACAGGTTCAAGACCAGCACTGGGCCATAGATCAATTGATGCCTGGCTGCACAGGAAAAACATGGAGTTTAATTTTGATGTTTTTATTATTATTATTATTATTGAACAGTGTCTGTTCAGAAGTCTGAACAGTGGTTTATTTCCCAAAGAAAATCGCATCAGTTCACCTAAGTTCTGACCACTTCATCAAACCACTGGTCTGATGAAAAACTGTCTCACATAAAATTATTCTGTGGTGCAAGAAAGCAGGACCCCTGACCTACTGTGACCATCAGAAGGTTGAGCTGGAGGTGAAGATGCTGAGAATGTCCTTGAGGCTTCAGATGGACAGCTAAGGTGAAACACTTTGGTGATAAAGTTACACAGACAAGGTCAGGCTGGTTTGGACATGTGCTGGAGAGAGATATTGGAAAAACAAGATATTGGAGATAGAGCTGGCAGGAAGTGACGGTTGGTGCAGCTGTGGAGGAGCCAATAACAGAAGAACTGCTGCTGTTTCACTGTTATCAGCAAAGTCCTGGTTCCTGTGTCCCTACAGTTCACGTGAATGATGTCACCACCCGAATGATGTCATCACCACTGACTGGGTCGATTTTTGAAACTCTGTGAACTTCTTCTCGACTCAATTCCTTGAATAACAAAAGAAAGGCGGCATGAATTCACAGTAGAACGCCGCCACAGGACTTGAATAGGACTACTGTTATCTTATTTTCATACTCACACGTTAATAAGAAAAGACTAGAAAGGTTAAATCTCACGTCACAACACTGAAGTAGATTAGGGAAACGTCGCAGCAGGTCATATCCATTCAGTAAAAATGATAAATGTTGGTGAATGAAGCCATTGGTTTTTCTATTTTCTGCTGCAGCCCAACGCAATAGTTCTAGGACATAAATCTGCATTGATCTGAGCAGCAGTGACCCGCTGAAACCTTAGCTTCAGAAACGGCTGGAAATCTGTTTTCTGACAGGTAGAAGCCAGTGGTCCATGAAAATTGAAAAGTGGAGTCTCAAAAATAAACTGCAGGAAGTAAAGACATTTATAGAAAAAAATAAATAAATTAACATCAAATTTTCAACTTTCTCCAACTGTGCTTGCAGAGACGAGGGGACGTTTCTTTGGTTAAGGTCTGCAGTGCTAATGCACTAGCAGGTATCTCTAGAGGGCAGTGTCAACAACAATTTATTGGGGAAACAGAGCTCAACGTGTTGCTGTCCATATGGCGTCTCACCCACTAAGCATGCGGGCTCAGTGTGAAAACGCCATGTCTGCCTCGTGTCCTGATGTTGATCTGAGACACAGTCATTGAGCTCTTATACATTTTGGTGAAATTTAAAACCAAAATAAAGCCCGTAATTGGTGGCCCTTACTTCGTTGTATGTCTAGTAGAATCCTGAGTATTATATGTATTATCCCCTGGATTTTTATTGTCCATAATGACAAAGAGCTTTAAACCCTATATATTGTGTGTCAAAAGTAAGGCCCGGGGGTCAAATGTGGCCCACCAAGCCTTTTTTTGTGGCCCGCAGAATCTTAAATTTCATTGCCTTATAGTAAAGTGAATGCTCCTTCACAGAGTATGTTGAACATAAATGACAACTACAACAGTGCTTTACATGATGGTGACAGATCGATGAGCAGAGATCTACTTGGTGTGTTCAAGGACAAGCAGCATCACTTCATCAACTTCAGCCCGTACCTGACTGACATACTGTAGTTCTGGACTGAGATACTGTATCTGCGTTTGTCGTTTGATTTTTTGAAAAATTAATTGAAAAAGTTGATTTGAATGTAAGTTTCTACACCTGATAAATTAAAAAAGGATTTCTCTAATATATAGAAAAATGTTTAATATTTGTAACTAGAATCAAAATTATGTAGCTTTATTGACCCCCTGAGGGAACTTGATTAGATGTAAAATATATATATATATATATAAAATGAATCACAGAAGTAGTTGCAGCCATACAGTTTTCTAGTTCCAATCTGTTCTACTTGGGCAACTGTACTGCTGATGTGGCCCCACATGACACATTATATAGAATATAACTGGACAGAACCCTGGTGCTGAGAGAGTGAACACTGGATGTTTTCAGCCTGTTGTTGAAATGACGTCCTGACACAGACTGCCCCCAGTGTTCATTTGGAGAGTTGCAAAAAATGTCATTTCACTGGAGCCATTTACAGAACTCATTCAGACTCCAAAGCCTCATCTACTCATTTAAATTCAATGTTAAAAGACCTGGAGACGCAGACACTGAGCTGCCAGTGTTTACTGGGTATAAACACACTGAGTCGACTTTAGTATATGTTGTTTTTTATCTTATATTATCAGTACTTGCCTTTAGATACCTGCTGAATCCTTGGTTGGTATATATCACGTATGTTCAGCAGAAGGCCCGTGGGTCAAATCTGGCCCACCACCTCATGTTATGTGGTTTAGAGAGCTCCACATGCATGTGTGTGTTTTTTTTTTTTATCAAACTCTACAGTATAGGGGTCATGCTAGTGTTTGTTTTATTGAAGAAAAAAGTTGTTGCGATCTGTTCAAATTCAATATTCTCAGCACTGGTATTATATAATTACCGTTGAACTGTTTGTCTGTTGAGTGATTGACCCTGTGATCTGATGCCTTCAACCTTCAACCTTGATTTTTGGTGACTTAATTGATATTGGAATCACTTAACATAATGGAGTAGAAATTATATTATTTGACTGATTTAGCTGAAATGAAGGACACTGACTATTTAGTGCTGCCTTAATGTAAATGGTTAGTGGTTTTTATAATGTTTTTACCCTTCTAATGATTTAATCTTGGTGGCTCTTTAACAATTCAAAAACCAATTGCAAATGTTTTTCAACCAGTTAGCTCCAATCCTGTTAATATTTGGAATGGCAAATCCCAACATTGCAGGGTGGCATGTTGACATTGCTGTTGGTGGTGGGAATTCACTCAGCGAATCAATATTGTGGCAGTGTCTAAATTCATTGGCAGCAGCCACTGGTGTCTACAGGGGCTGGGAAGTGTTGGCTGTGAAAGTCACATTGGTCATCCAGACATATCCTGCAGCGGTCGGGGGATCAGCACTATGGACAGCGGTAGCAATCCATTAAAAGTGCAGAGCTCTGCAAAGCAGAAAAGCTGGAAGAATGTGTTTTAACTGTTGAGATTATCGTCCACAGATCAGTAAATTCTCATTAGGAAATCAAGTTAATTATTAATATTCTGATATATTCTGGAAACACCGGTTATCACGCCTGCCTTATACATCTGCCCTAAACACAGAAGGTCGTGGGTTGGAGCTCCAGAGGAACCTGCTTGATGGTGCCTCCTGTGGCAGCCTATGTGAGTTGCAAAGACTCATATTGTGAATGTTTCATTTTTTCTAATATAATACAGTTATGTAAAAGTATCTGCAAGTTAAGAATTCTCCCAATTTTAACAATAATAAACTCAATTTCCTTTTCAATGATCAGTAGTAGTATTAAAGGGTTCTACTCTGTGTTTACACAGGCTGCCCTCATGATTTGGGGCTAGGATAGATAATACGTAGCACCTGCCAGTGCCACACTCAGAAAGAGCATCTACTGTAAAATAATAGGTAATAGGTCAAATCAGTCCATACACGACTGGTTAAATCCTAGTTAGAACTGATGAACATTCCGTCTCTTCCCTCAGAGAACATTTCACTGGCAAATTATGTAAGCAACGAAAAACAGATTTACAGTCATTTTTACAACAAAACGTTTAATAGCATTAGTGATGGTGGTGTTAAGTCCAGACCAAATATTGACTGATTCCAAAAGCCTCTACAAATTACTCCCCAAGGAGACTTAATGTGTCTGTACCAACATACTTAGCTGCGTGTGTGTTGTGTGCATCAGTCACAGAAACAATCCACTCAGATGACATGGTCTCTCTGGCCAAACAGAGCTCAGCTCAGCATCTAGTGTGTGTATGTCTATATTTGTGTGTACCTGTGAACAACAGTCACACATTCCCCTGTGAAGACACACAGGACCTACTGCGAACGACTAGTGCCAGGGCATTAAGAACAGAGTGGATTTTTATGCATGAGAAGCCTGTGAGTTTGCAGTTAGATGTGAGATAGCGAACAGAGGTCTGAATAGACACCCAGCTCTGCGCTGACTAATGTTGCAGCCTGCTGTGGTTTTTCTGTTGCATTGGTACAAGCTGAGAGAACAAATCTGTCTTAGTCAAAGGGAAAATCAATTGCGGCTTTGAGAGAACATTGAAATGAGCACGGGGCTGACCTCAAATCATTGCTTATTCTGTGTAATGTCTCTAATCTCTAATATGACATGATATTCAAGGATGGCCGAGCATCCCAGTGCCTCCTCAATCCTCCTGGAGACAAGTGTCTGGGCACGAACACTGCAAATACTTTGCATCACGACAACTTTTTGTTCTTCACGTTTACATCAAACAACAACAAAAAAACATTTAGATGCACGACGGTGATTCGAGACAATTGAAGGCGTGAAGTGTCACTGAGTTGAATGGGTTTTGTTCCAGGTTGCTGCTAATATCAATGCATTGTGTGATCACACAGACAAACTCCCAAATGTCTGCCAGGATCTGGACACAACAGCTTTGTCAGATGGGTGATACTCTACGGATAATGAATATTAATGATATCAAAATTTGTCTTTGCTGGTTTTGGATGCAGTGTGCAGAGTGCATTTTGATAAATCTGAACTGACCAAACAGCCACTAGAACGGACCAATCAGGGCTGATGGTGTTGGACAGTCGATTAAGACTGCACACAGGAGTCAGCCACACACTCCTAACAGTGCATTGTTAAGTAAGGGGAGTGAACAGCTTCATTCCAGTGCAGTGGACTTGTGCATCTGTAATCAAGTGTCCTGTGAGGCATCAGTGACTTTAAGTGTGGGTCAGATTCATTTAAATAACACTGCAGCTACAGAGGAGTCGCAGACATCACAGCTTAACAATGCTTGTCACTTTAAATACCATGCATTACTGAAATTATAACTCACTAGTCAAATGTGTGGGAACAGAACGGCCTCTCATCTGAGGCTTGACCCAAATACAAATATGTCTGACATTCTCCAGTTCTATATTTGAGCCAGTTGGAGTTGCTCCTGTTTGGTGGATTCTAATTATTTTCAGAACACAATCTAAATGGCTTTTTAAAGGAGAAACACTCTGGAGTTCAATTTTGTTCTGTCGTCCGTCATTCTGGAATTCTTTGTCGCACATTAAAAAAAACAAAAAACAAAATCAACCATTTTGGTAAATGTCTCATGTCTCGGTAAAATTGCAGCATGAAGAACTGCGTGTGTATGAAAACATTCATAGTCTGACTTTAGGCCAAGATTTGGTTTCACATTGTAATTTTCTCCACGCCTCAGATCCGCGGCTCTGAGGCTCTTACATGTTAAAACGCTCATTTCCAAAGAGATAACAACACATATCTGTCAGAGGCAGAATTGCACGGATATTATGCACGGAGGACGACGCAGAAGTCACACACTGATGAGTGCCTGAACCTTTGCTGGAGATTAGGGGTGACTTCTAAACAGGGGCCGCGACCAAACGGTCAGGGTCCGCTTAATTAAAACCAGTGGATGATGGGCTGTAGCTGCACGGTGAGACTTTAGTTGAAGGAAACTCTGCTTTTCGTTGTTTTCAGCTTCTGTGGTATGCGTTCTTACACCTGCACTGCAGGAGGAGCTATAAACACATTTGTTATACATTATTATACTATTATACTAAAGCAATTTATACTATTTCCTCATAACCATAATTTACCACAAGGGTCAGCAACCTCTGAACCAGTACAGGAAGAATAAAAGGTTTTCATTTGATTTCTTTTCTTTTTTTTATTTGCCTTAGTCTGCATGGTACTTTATTTTGTGAAACAAACACTTCCATCCACTTTTCCTCAGCACTTTTCCCCTGAAACTATTTTCAACCTAATAACTAAAAAAAGAACCAGTGGAGAGTTACTTAAAATAGGGGAAAGGCCAAATGATGAGATGACAGAAGGCTCCAAAACTGCATTTAAACGAAATCACAAAGGGTTCTGCACCATAGAAATGACTAATTATATTTATTTATTATTTATTCGATTGCATCGTGTGTCTGGGAAGAGCTGTCAAGAATAACGCTGTATAAATGACCAATCAGGATGTCCAGACCTGACTAGGTCATGGTCACATAGTCTTGCACCTAAACTGGGAATTTAAAAACTGGGACAGAGCTCGTTCAACAGATAAAAACTGTCTTTGGTTGTTGTTGGATTTCTTGGTCACCCTGATGGATTACATAAAGTCAGAGAGAAGCAACAGTTTCACTTTAATTTGTTTATCTTTCTGTGTATGTACAGAATAATCTTCAAGTACCATCGTGTGTCATTATACTTGCTGGATCTGAAAAACTCCCTGACCAAATGTGGTTCACGAACACACTTTTTAATCAAAAATCTAATTATTTTCACGTATGAACTTGTCCACAAAATACTGTTGAAAAAGTTTGACTTAGCAATCAACCAGGGTCCAGGAACGGATTCATCCATTTTACATTGATTCCTATGGGGAAAATTGTTTCAGTTTTCAAACTTTTCTGTTCACGAAAGCCTACCAGGAACAAATTAAGTTCGAAACCGAGATTCCACTGTACTTCAATATGTGTTTAATATCCGTCTGCAGAAAAATGAAAAAAAAAAAAAAAAAACACCCACCATATATGTTACACCTACTGCTGGATTACACCACTTTGATTTGTTTCCTAAAGGGGTGGCTGAGTGAGCACACGGTGTCAAAATAAATGCCCACACAAGCTTAACTTATCTTGGAGTCAGCCTTCTCACTGACTGTCAGGAACAAGCCAAAATACAGCTCAGTATAAAAATGTAATGGGCGGGCTCTCTCACATACATCAGCCTGACATATTTCCTGGCAGCAGTTATAATTAAACACGTTAAAAATTCAGCAAATTTGTTCAGCAATAATTACATACAAGCAGTGCGTCCGTGTGTGTACTGTGTGTACACACACGCTGCACATATGAATGACCCTTTGTCTGAATGGCCCAAATCAGTCTGTTGTCATTACAGTTCTTTAACAATAAAGTTCTTTTAAAAATATATTTTAAATTTTGGTCTCAAATAGCTTTAACATTCTAAAGTAATGTTCCCTAAAGCGGGGGGGGGGGGGCAGGCCCCGGTATAGGGCACAGAGCTATTGCAGGGGAAGTTAAAATTAAATTTCATTTTAAAACTTTCATTTTGTGGTAAAAATTGCATTTTATTATTTATAGTGACAACATCAGTTTTGTAGTAATTCCAGTATTTGATATAAACTGTCTACAATTCTGTGTCTAACAAAATTTTGAAAATCTACAGAAGGAAGCATTCATCACACCAGAATAAGACAAAAACAGTGCCTTTTCACTAACCTCCATTTACACCTCACTTCATAGAATTATTCTGCTATTAAATGCTGTTAATATTACTGACAGGCCATATCAGGCTGTCAGGTCATGCTATTGACCTCAGTGATCCGAGGTCACAGATGGTGTGACCTCCTAAATCCCTTTTGGCATATTAATGCATTATCTTCAATCTCCCTCCCTTAATGCCGTCAAATTTGGCACATATTCTGTAATTCCAACGGCATGGGCATAAATGAGCTGTTTCTTACCATCACCTTCACTCTATTCTGTTTTTACTGACTGGTCCACAGTTATCTTCAGGGTACTGATTTTATACCGATTTTTTTTTTTTTCAAATAAGGAGGACAAACACACACCATTCTTAAATTATAATTCATTAATATTCTCTCTGCAGGCATCACCGTTGTTTACTGCACCATACTTGAACCGTCTTGTACTGACAGCCATCTGTTGACATGTGTCATGTGAATCATTCTGCCAACAACAGCACTGCTGCAGCATCTGGGTCAGTGCACGTGATAAAAGAAAATATTGTTGTTGTGCGTGTCAAGGCAGTGATGGAGGGACAGAGGCCGCAGCTCTACTCAAGCCCACTGGAACTGCTCTGCACCTGTGGGTTTGTAAATAAAGTCTAATCTCCTCCTCACATAGTGACACACACACACGGGCAAACACTAGACACAATGCATTCTCTAGCTCCCTACACTAACCTTTACCACACAAATGTAGGACTAACCCCAGTCCATTACCTTATCAATAATATAGAATTGTTAGGATCAGAATATTTACCTAAAAACAAAAATACCCATAAGTGCAGTTACACACACACACACACACACAGTCGCATAAGTCATGAAGAAAGGTAAAATGAAGTTTCCTTCAAGCCCCGCAGTCACGTTTTGGGCAAGTGTTTATCAATACACATCAATTACTAATTTGTTTTTTTCCACAAAAAGGATGCCCCATAGTGTTTAACAGTGCAAAGTCACGAGGAGGTTAATGAAGTCATTGACAACTTTAAATAAGAGAGGACGTGTTTCCTCTAACGTCCTGACCACAGGAGACTCCTAAAATGAAAAGTGTCCTTTGTTTTTAGTGTCTAATAGTCTAATAGTCAGAGAGCATGAGGCTGCAGCTGCATGGTAACAGTCAGCCTTGGTATTGTACATGAATGAATATATACACGTATATATGTATATATACATACACATATATGCGTGCATATGTGTGCATATAATAATAATAATAATAAATACATTATATGCAAATATATAGAGTATATAATACATTTGATTTATATTTATTAAATATTACATATATACATATATGTATACACAGGTATACAAATAATTTGATTTATATACAAGTAAACATGTAGTACATGCAGTATGAATCACTGCATATGTTTTCAATACCTATATGTACTATGTTTAGAGTATAAACAAACATATTTGCACATTCATACATACATGCCTATATGCATGCTGTACAACAACCACCAATCTCATTTACACCACGTTTCCATGGTGACATTGTCCTGACCACAGGAAAGACAAATCCATCTGAGAACAGATGGATTGTCTCATCTTCCGTCCTAACACTGAATGGCAGCGTGCCAGCGTCACGGACACTGTTAATTTAAGACGCTTTGTCCATTTGATATTTATCCAGATGTGTATGCACTCTTCATCCCTCTGCCTCCTCGGTGAGCTGACGTCTACTGTGGTCGTGGCTGTAGGTGCGACTGACGCAGGATTTGTTTAGCATGCTTTAACCTTCACACATCTGAGTCTTATCATCACAAGCAAAGGTACTGTGTATGTGTGATTAGTATTCCTAGATGTGTGCACTTTGCCTGTTGTAGAGTCTGGGTCCAGGAGAGGTAAACTGCTTTACGTTGTCTTTCTATATCTTCTCTATTCCATTATTCATTTCTGGTCCTACCTTCAGTTGTAGACGTTTGCTGATTATTTATTAATTGAAGAGGCAATGTGTAAAGATATGAAACAACAATATGCTGAGTTATTTTCCATCTGTGCTGCAGTATAGAAAAATAAAGGCTTTAACTCTTCATTATCACTTTAAAAAACAACAACAACTAAATATTAAACTCAACAACTTTATCAGCTTTCCAATTTCGGGCAAACCAGTAACACAGGTGTATACATCCAAGCCCAATATGTGGCGGTGTTGCACTTAAAGTTCATTTACAAGACAAAACACAGGATGTTTTCTGTGATGAGATGATATTTTTTGCAGCTTGGACAAAGTGTAGTCATGATCAACTCAACTATATATTATCTTCTCAATGCAAAATATCTTGCTGCAAACACAGACACCAGAGCTAACAAAGGCTAACAGTAGCTACAACAGTCCTGGTCCAGACACTAGCGCTAACACTATCCATAAATGGAAAAATTTAAGGATAAACTGTTTAATTTAGATTTTTGCTTATCATATATTATCATATATAATTGCTATTTAAAATAAATGTGATTAATTGGAATTGATAAATTACAAATCTGTAGTTAATACAAATATGTTTTAATCCTGAACCACCACTAATTTTGATCCCTAAAAACTACTGTTAAACTTTTTGACCATGTTTCAAGTTCAAATAGTTTTGATACAATATGCTTCTTTTTTTCCTTGGAGATTTGTGACCCACAATCTTCAATATCGGCCATGAATGATCCTGCTTTTTAGACACAATCCTCTAAAGTCAGCTTTGCTGTGAAGGGTTGAGTGTATTTGTACGCTGCTGCTTCACAAAGGCTTCGTTTTGAAAATTGTTGCCGTCTTTCTTTCTTTGTGTTTGGACAGGTGCTGCGGGCCAACCCAGGGATGACTTTTTTCCCTCATGGTGATGCTACTACAGAATACTCTGTTTTGTGGGTGTTCATTGTCACAGATGTTGTTTTATTTGTTCTGCAGCCTCACATATTTTGTCCTCTGCTGCTGCAGCAGCTGTCCCACTGTCTCCTTCCTTTGGCTTATCCTGGTGACTGTAACACAGTGTCGCCTTCTCTTTGTACTCTTCTATCTTTGGGTGTTGTCAAAACATTGCTCTCCTCCCCACTCATGCCACATGTAGATTCTTCAAACCTAAATTTGAGGAATTCGTCCTCAACTAATCATCCACCAAATTATTATGATTTTAATCTTAATAATTATTTGACCAAAGAAATAACTTTGACATCCACATGAAAAAGGTTTGTTGTTTAACTGAATTTAATTTGTTTCTACTCTGTTTTCCTTTGTTTTTAACACATGAAACAGTATAAAGATAGGATTCCGTTTGTCACAGAAGATGAACTTCTACCTCTCTTGTCCCCTGTTTGCCTTTTGTTTTGCCTCTTTCTCTCTCGTCACTCCAAGACGTTCTTATTTAATTACAGTGACCACAGATGCAGAAGTGGACACTTCACGTCCTGTGGAAGATGAATTGCTTCCCCCGTCTTCCTAAGGAACTAATTAGGCAGTGACTTCCAGGGTCTATGTTCAGATGCCAAGCACTGAAGCTCCGTGGCTGTAGGCTAGAGGAAGTAAAAAGGATTACCAAAGAGCCAAACGCTGGGGAAAATCTAAGTGATTGTAAAGAAAGCTCAGTGAAGGCAACTGGGTTCAGAGTTATTTTTACACTTTACCAGTGTAATTTGAATCATTAATCGCAAGAAAATACATGAATGCCTTCCATGAACAGGGGGAAACAGTCGGTAATAGAAGCAGATTTACTTTTCCTGTGTGACCACCTCAAGCTCTGTCAGAGCATCCTCTGCTCTGTGGCCACTGAGGTAGGCTGCAGCACTGAGTGATGTTTTTTTTCTGGCACCCTTCATTTTGATTTCACTCTAGTGAATCTGAATAACAAGCTGTGAGATATAATGGCTAATTGGCGAATCCATCTCAACATTAAGGGCATTTCACACCTCGATAAGTGTCTTTTCAATGGCATCCAATAAACCATTACACAAATTCAATTGACAGCAGAAATAAGGACAAACTGCAGGGAACAAATAACCAGCGACACTCAGGAGCTCTCATTAAATCCTCCTGGCGTGACAGTAAATAAAAGAAAGGTCTGTTATTCTTTTCTACTTTGATAAACCTTGAGTACCAAAAATTAACTTCTGAGAAACCCAGAAATACTGCGTATTATACACGGGGATTTGAACCCCACGCACCTCTAAAAAAGCTCAGCAGGATCACGACTCGTTCACTGAGTGAAAGGTTGTTGGTTGAAACCACAGGCAGAATTCTGATTGCTCTGTGCAGCATCCAAACAATGTTGAGACCTTGAAGGCACCACCATCAATGGTTTTCTGAGGTTTGTGTTTGTGTTTTGTGAAAAGTGTTAAAGTGCTTTGCGAAGGACTGTGAATACTTTCTGTAAATTTTACATGAATAGCAATGTTTAAATAAGCACAAGTAAAGAAAAACACATTTTAAAGGTGAAAGATTGGAGAGGGCTTCAGCTTTTTTCAAAGGTGAAAACAGTATTTAAATAAACAAGCATTAATTTAAACATAATCACCAGACAATGCCTGACCTTAGAGAGTTTCTCCACTCCACCTGTTTTCAGTCAATTTAATATTCAGATTTTTTTATTATTATTTTCTATCCTGTTGTCCTATGACTAACCATAACTGACTGTACATATCATATATGTTTATGCCAGTACTACCAAATGAGTTTTGGCAAGATTGGGCACTTTCAAATAAAAAGGATAAAAAGTTTTTTGGAGCCTTGCTGTGGTCGCCCAGTGTCAGCCATGTTTAACAGTTCTTTGATATCTATTCATCTTCCATTCTAATTCATCCAGTGGAACTCAGAGTTCCCTTTCACACACCTTTGTAAATCTCATTTGTTCCCCAAACCAAATACCACGCATACTTTAATTAAAAGAGTTGCAAAGCAAACAAATCCATCACATGTGGATGGTGATGAGCTGCACTGACCCTCTATGACAAGGGTCACCCACTAATTTGGTCAGAAGGCCAGAATTTCTAACTAAATACGGAGCAGGGTGCCCCCACCGCTGCTGAACAGACACCTCCTGCTGACAGGCTCCTCACCCTGCACCGTCACGGTCCACATCATGTGCATCACCACAAACTGACACGATCACACACACAGGGCTAGTGTCTGTTCTTTACAGCACAGAGCAAACCTAAAATGTCTCCAAATAGCCCCAGGATGATTCTCACAGACCAGGCTGAGATTCCAACTCTGCCTCAGTTTGTAGTGATGCTGTGGCCAACCTCCGACTGCCGACTCTGTTCCTTTTCCAGCTTTTGGCACTAGAGGCTCCTCACTGGTGTAAAAAACATGCTCTCCTGCATCTCTCACTTCCCGTTGCTGTTTTCATGCTGTTGCACCCCTCTTCCTGTTTCTCCTCTCATCATGCTGTTCAGATGCTCTACCTGTGGGCCACTAAATCGTCTCAGGCAGACCAGACATGAAACTTTAGAAACAAAAGTAATTATGTTAAGGATTGTACATGTTTGTGCTGGAGTCAGATTTTAACCTTGATGCACACCTTATCTTATCATTATCATATGTAAATATTCAACACCAAAGCATTGACAAGGACAAATGCCAGAATGTAAGCCCTCTCTGACTTCACCAAAGCTGAGACACACTGAAACACTGGAAACAGTGGAGACACACTGAGACACACTGAAACACTGGAAACAGGAAATTAGACATGGGATCAACACACACAACTTCTGTTGACATTCAAAAGATGTTCAGATCTGAAATCACAACACTATACATCAAATCTGGTGACACCAGGTGAGCGGCCAGAGAGTCGCATCATTGATTTTCACCATGGACGAGGAGCAAAGTGAAAAACTTGAAGTGGAAAACCATCAGGTACACACGTGTTCTTCCACAGAGGCACAGTCAAATACTGGTTGTTTATCGAAGGATCTGGTGGTCTAGCATGCTTTTGGAATTATTGTGAAATCTGGTGATATTGTGCAATTTCAGCTGGCTAGCAAGACTCAGCATCGCTACCATAACACACCGGGTGGACTATAGACGGAAGCCGTAACACTTCCAAGTGTGATACTCACACAGACTGAAGACACATTGAGACAAGACACAGCATGACTGTTCCCAACCAGGGGAAAGTGGTGTGGGCCATTCAGAGGTAAAAGCGCTTCAGCAGACACGAGGAAGAGAAAGCACCTTTGGCTCATGAACTCCTTCCAGGGGTCGTCGACTTGTGTACCTCAGGGCGACACGTCGACTAATCATTTTTTCTGATTATGCTTTATCGTACATTCAGCCAACCTGAATATTTAAATTGATTTTCT
>NC_024317.1:17282511-17305723 GCF_000523025.1 Cynoglossus semilaevis
TATAGGAATTTTTGACCATTCTTCCAAAAGCGCATTGGTGAGGTCACACACTGATGTTGGTCGAGAAGGCCTGGCTCTCAGTCTCCGCTCTAATTCATCCCAAAGGTGTTCTATCGGGTTCTATCGGGTATATATATATATATAGTTTTAGATGATCATAAATGGCCTGATTGATATTTGTAGGAAATATTTTTTAAAAAACCATGGGATCCCACGCCACCATAATGTGACATTTAAGGTACATTAAAGCTGAAATAAATTGACTTATTGCTGAATTTAGGTAGAGGGAGTAGTGTGAAGGGACGTTTACGAGTTGATGGCGTGACAGAAGTGCTGGTCTACATGCTGGATGTGTGGGTTAATTATAATGATCAAGTTAATCACCTGTTTTATGGAGGGGACTGCTGCGTATTTATCTCTATAAATCTGGTGAACACATGCAAAAAAATGATCTGTTTCTAAATGGATACATCTGAACGGACAAATGCAATAAATTCATTTCCTGTTTCATCAGTGGCATCATTCTATTATTCAGAGTTTTCTGACCCTGGGAAATTGTTCATAATAAAATAAATATGGCAGGGAAATACAATTTTCATTTATGAAATGATAAATTAAAATCAAATTAAAAATACTCTTTTTATTTTACATTTTATTTTAATCCTCAGTGATTGGCACAGTTTTACAGGAGTATTGCAGTAGTAGTCAGTACAGGCCTGACTAGTATAGAACATGGTACTACATGTCCACGATCCAGGCCAACTTATATCTGTGCAACACCTTAATGCACCACGTTCTCCAAAAATGTGTTGTTTTCAGCATCACTGTTCAGTGTTTGTCATTGTTCAGATTTGACCTCTTGGTTTATTGTTTTCACACATTTTCCAGTTATTTTCCATTTCTCTGCCATTGTTGCTGTAAACCACTGGGGGAGCTGTCCTGGTCGTACGCCCGCAGCCTCTGTGTATAGTGAATGAATGTATGTTGAAAGGGGAGGATGATAGTTGTTCTTCAAAAATGTACCTGTCTGGCAGCTTTTCTTCTCCCTGCGTCATTTTCCCCTCAAGTTCATGTCGACGCGGCCCCTCAGAGACACTGAACTCCTTTATTTAGTTTGGTCTGTGTACAGACTTTATCCATCTGTGCTGCCTCTCACAGGACAGAGGACACAAACCTGAGTGTGTTCTCTTCCTCAATTCAGGAAGGACAAAAGGGAAAAAAATATCTTGAAATGAATCTACTCTGAGGCTGTCTTTTTCATTTTCATTAAAAGTACAAATACATCAGCCGTAAATACTGTTAAAAAACGTATTTTTTCCAGCGGCACGTGAAAAAATATTAAAGCAAATATCAAGTCAGGTCATTTAATCTATTCAGCAAAAAAAGTTTGGTCCTGTGACATTCATAGGAATCATGTACTCGAGTACTCATACAGGACATGCCCCGGTGTGTTTGAAGAAATGTTTGGTGTGATGTGGATTATTTTGAGTGAGCAAACTGTAGCTAAACCTTGAAATTGGATTAATTCAAGGTGGGCTCAAAAAATGGATAATACCGTTCACCTCAGGTTTGGGATGATATTTGGATTTACTGCCTTCAAAAAGCCAAAGCACAGAAAGTAAAAGGGTATTTGAATGCAGTACAGTAGAGCAGGCCTGCATGCACACGGCGGGTGTGTGTCAGTACGGGGGTGTGTGTTTAGGAGAGCATTTTTCTTTATATGATGTGAATGATTACAGTCATGTTATTTAAAAGATGATTTTGGTTTCAGAATTTTTTAACATTCTAAAATGAATACACATTAACACATAAAAATGTCAAGGACATAAAGTATTTTATATATAAAATAAAATTGTTTATTTAAATCTTTTTTTTTAATTCTATAATTTTCATGTACTGTATGTGTTTGTGTTCCTGTTTAGCAGCACTTGTGGGGACACTTTTGTACTTGCTTTGAAGTTTGAGTTTGGGTCAGATTAGAGTTAGGGTATGGATTGGGATTAGGACAAAGTTAGGTTTAGGGGCTACAGAATGTCTGGGTGAAGTGCTCACAAAACACATTCAGATAAACTACATATTTGTGTCTTTGCAGACAAACAGTATGTGAGAAATCTGAGTTTATGTATAGACATTCATATCCACATATGATTTTTTTTGTACAATCATAATTTACTTAAAATTAGGGATATATATATGAGCGTGTGTGTGTGTGTGTATAAGTATATATCAGTCAGTATAATGAGAGTGTTATACAACTGACTCAGTGACTTTAAATTCATGCCTCCTATAAAACTGACCTCTCAAGTGACTCTTTGTTATAAAATATTAACCGGACACAGGGGTCAGCTGAGGTCAGAGAGTTTGAACAGATTTAGAGGTAGTCTATAAAACCAACCTCATCTCTCCAGGATGACTTTGGTGAAAGTAGCCAGTATTCACTATTTACATTGAATTTTTTTTTTTTGTATCAATGCCAACAAAAAAATAAATGAAAACAATTTATTAACCCTGACAATGAGACGATGTGAAAATCTACTGACGGCAGTAATATTACAGTAGGTGCCAAGTTACAGTAGCAGACACACTCATATACACACACATCTGCTTGAAAAAAAAAAAAATATATATATATATACACACACACATACATATATATCATTTGGTTGTTATATGAACATGAAGTATGCAATTAGCAATTTCAGCATTTAATTTATTGGCAGTCAACTTTGCAGAGGTTAAGCAATTAATTTCATCCAGTGAAGTCTGACTTCATCCCTGGTGATAGACTTGGCTGTTCATATGAATTTAGATGAAGACGCGCCCGTGCACACACACAGGCACACACACAATTACTGCTCACCGAACAATTTAAGTCAACCTCAACAGTCTGAGCTGAATAAAAAAGGAGCCGTGAAAGATGAGTGCGTCAACCTGCACTCGTCTGTCAAATATTTCCACCACCAATAATCAAGTCAGCTCAGAATACTACTCATTACACACCAGATGAAAGAAGTAATTACCTAATGGTTTAACTCCCTTTACTGTGATAAGCTTTGGTCCAACAACCAAGTAACACAAATTGAACTGGTTACAAACTGACTTAATAGGAAGTGCAGCTTTATACTGCACTAGCCTTTACTCATGTACTTGTGACTTTTTAAACATTATACAGTGGTCCCTCTGCTATCGTGGTAGTTGTGTTCCAAGACCCAGCGCAAAATGGGAAAAATTGCAAAGTAGAGGCAAGATAGTTTTTATATTATTTACTTGGATATTTACCCCACACTGTTATCAACCCTCTCTAGACTGTAGTACCCTTTCCCACACAATTACGCATCTTCACAGGAGAGTTGTAGAATGGTGACGCAGAGCGAAGTGAACGAGAGAGTGGCCGACAGACGAGGGGAGATGCTGAGAGATGCTACGATGCATGAGCCAATCAACATGAGGAACAGAAGAGCATGCTCAATTAGCCAGGATACGCATTGTATTAGCCAATAGTATGCTGTGTATGATCTCGTCTAAGTAAACAAAGCGACCAGTGACCAGCAAATGCGCTTTTTTCAATTTCAGAACAAGAATCCACTTTTTTAAATCCAAAATAAAAAATCAAATTAAAAAAAAAATCTGCGATGTACTGAGGGAGCAAAACGAGAACCGTGGAACACTGTATAGCTGCACTCCTTTTACAATTGGTTTAAGTCAGCTGCATTATTATTTTTGTGTTATGTCATGTGTGTCTTGCCCCAAGGTGTCTGACCAGAAAAATTCTGACAAATATTGTTAGTGACCCCTGCTCTTTTCCCATCCTCGCCTGATAGTAAGAGAGACCATACTGTATATGAACTTGAACAAAGACACAACACCATACACTACTAGTGGTGTGTCTAAAAAAAAATAAGAGTAATGGACATATTTTCAAATATCCCAGTCTCTTGAGAAACCCTTGGGGATTTGGTTTGTATTTCACCCTAAAAGCTGTGCTATAATTCAGAAAGGACTGATAACAGGGAACGGTTATAGACCTGAGCTATAACAGCCCCACTGAAGCAGTTCATGACCGAGGCAGGGGTGATTACAGTCTACAATGACTCACATCGGTGTGTCACAGCCCCCTGCATGGATACCTTTATTCCCACAAAGGACAAGCCTGGGGGAGTCAGTTATCTCTCCGTCCAGTGACAGTGATGGTCTTGTTTGCTGGGCAAAGATGGGGAAACGTCCTTCAGCTTTGTTATTTGTGACTCAATCTCGCACAGCAGAGCAAAGATGGGGGCTCCTCTGGAGGTTTGTGTCTTACTGAGCAAGTTGTTGGTGAAAAACAAACAAAAAAAACTAATAAAAACGCAACAGGTCATTATAACCATTGTATATTTAAGAGTTGTCAGATGACAGTGATTTTTAATCTGATCAATCACAGGTTTGGTAATCCAAACCTGTGATTTAAGATATCGCTCCAAAACAAAGGATTGACATTTTTTGGCTAGACATATTATTTAACCAAGGTTATAGTAACATTTAAAGTCCTTTCAAGACTGTTTCTATTTTTCTATGTCAAAAAAAAAATCTTTGCTTCAATATTTTAAGTAGTCAAATCAAGCCATTCGCCATCCATCTGTGAAAGGTTTCCTGTGCAGTATTTTTTTTTCAGATTTGTTAAAACATTTTGTCAACTAATTTAACACAACAAATACACACTTCTAAAGTGCCCAAAAACTCTTAACCACAACTGCCATTCATTTTCAAATCATTTAAATAAGACTGGGTGTGAATAATAATAGTTCTGTTTAAATCAATGGAGTGTCACCAAAATAATCGATCTGCATCCTGTCCATCCCTGCCTTTAGTCTCCTCTAATGTCCTACACTAATTCACGTTATATATTTACACTGTTTACACACGCCGGCGTTTCACACTGATTTGCACATACAAATGACAGGAATCGTCTTATTCAGCACGTGAGCTCTTCAGGCACTGCATGCATAATCAAGACGGGAGTAATGACAAAAAAATAAATGTGTGTGCATCATCCAAAAATTATGTAAATGAAAATGTGAGAGTGTGGGAAAGTGAGAAACCAATTCTGATTCATTTGAATCCTGCAGACTGGTCACTGTCATGGAAATGAGCTCTCTCTCTCCCTCTCTCTCTCTCTCTCGGAGTCACATGATTTTCTGTCACATGCAAAAGTCTCGAACAAATTACTACAGTTGCAGCAGTAAGCCAATGGTGCTAAAGAAACTTCCAAGATTTTTCTGTGGGCCCAGCCTCACAACAGTGCACCTGCAGCACTTTGTGCTGTCAGTGTGAAAGAATGTAATTCTCCGTTGTAGATTGCATTCTTCACCTGTATATTTTTAATGGCTCGTCTGTGTCAGCAATTTATAAAACACCGGCAGAGCAGACAATATAAAGAATTTTTCTTCGAATTTTCAGCATTATTTGTTACAGCAGTCGAAACAGAAACTGTTAAATTATAAATTACATTTTAGAAAATTATTTTAGAAAAGGTATCTTTAAAATAGCTTGCAAAAGTTGATGATAACTTTAAACACTAGTGTGATTATTTGTTTTTTAAATGTATAGTAACGATAAAACACGTCTCAATTAAAACTTCAAGCCAAAGTGCTGATTTCACACCCAGAAATGACCCCATGTGTTTACCACGGTGATACTGAGGAACCTCATCTTCATGATAAAACACGTTGGGCTCCTGTCCATTGTGCTGCGTCCTCATTACTATGATGAAATGTCACGGTGTGACTGCTGGCGTATAAATTACAAAGATAATTAATGAGCAGTGTTTGTCAGAGGAGAAACCATCAGGTCCCTGACAACCACTGCTTCCTCCCCTCCCTCATCCTCACCAGTGCAAGTTTCAAAACTTGGTAAATATTTGCCGGGGACTAACATTAATCAACCAGCTTGACATGAACTTTGTGCTTTGTATACTCAGTCCTGGAGTCGGGGAAGAAAAACGAAGGCGCGGCAAGATTTGGACTCCACATTAACTCACATTTACTGCATGCATCAGACACATTTATGTGGTTGGTATGAATAATTACTGTGCCATTACTCTGAAAGGCTACAATTACATATGAGAGTACAAGCACTAGCACAATTTGTACAATAAATACTTGCCAACAAGGGAAAAGTCTGAAATCAACTTTATATAATAGAAGACCTAACAAGTATTCTAAGAGTGACTCTGTGTCTGAAGGACCAGGGGTGCACTCTTTGACTGAGGAGAGAGAACATGAGGACTTCCTCCTGTGTTTACTGTCACAGAGGAACTGCAGATAATGTCTGCCCTGTCGGGATTAATCTGCCTCAGCTCAGGCCACAGATTAAGGCCATCTATGAAAGTAGGACAACAAGGCATCAGTGCTGGGCTATAGTTAGAGCAGGAACCTCAACAGCTAGAACAGCACCACCCTGTGTACTTGGAGACTGCAGCAATAAACCACACACTTTAGTTAGCGGAGTGTATTGGCAAGAAGAAGATACATATCACAATACAGAGGCAACAATACGATATGTTGTGATATACTGTGATACTACAGGCACGGCGCTAGATTGAGTTATATCGTAATTACTACAGAAGACATCAAATAAACCAACACCATGGATTTCTGGATGTTAATTGTTAATAAAACAAATGTATTCAGAATATTCATAATGTATTATGAAACTAACTATCCCAATATTTTGGATGTGTTTTCAATTCTAAACCCCTACTAGGAGTGGACCCCACCATCTGACGCCATTAATGAAACCTATGAAATGGGGATCAAGTTTGGGAAGTTTCTCTCTTTTTATAGAGACACGTGATGTCAGTTTGGTCAACTGAGTCTAGTTTTGGAGAAATAATAAAAACAAATAAAGTATGATGTTAGATCTGGCAAGAGGGGACAGTATTTTAATATTTTACTACGACGTAGCTGCACTTCTGTAATGTTGGAGTATCCTCCCGATACTATGGCAGTGACGAGTGTTGCCTCACTTGCTGTACACACAGCCCTGACTTTCACCCATTAATTGCCGATGTTTATTAGCTGTGCTGCTAACGTCTACAGGGACTCACTGCTGCTCACGCACCTAAGCTTCAGCTGGGAGTTAATTGCAGTCAGAGTCACAAACAGGACATGTGCATATTAAGAACAGTTAATGACTACAGAGCAAACAGATCATTTGTGCATAATAAACACTTCTGCTGCTGCTGTTTCTGCTGCTGCTGCTGACTGAAAAGAAACACCCTCATTACACTCTCAAGTGTCGGGGCATCCACCGTGTCTGCTCTGAAGCTGCTCAGGAGCACCTGAAAAATCAACCGGTTAATTACAGAGCTAGCTGAGGCTAAATCGGTTGAGACTGTCATGGGCAGAGGCCCTCCACATCACAGACAGACACACTGACACATATATTTGTTCTTGCTGACAAATTGGAATCAGATCTCGCTTAAAGCGTTTCCTCAAAAGCGTTCTTCATCACCTCCTCTATTGTGAGCTTGGTTCTGGCAATAAGGCCATGACGGACCGCTGTGATCTGCTGCACGCCACGGTGAAGTCATGGCGAATTGATGCTTTACAGGCATTTACCAATATTTATATCAGCAGTGTGAAAATGCAGAGTGTTTGCCTTGTACACTACTTTGTGCCAAATGGAAATGGAACCAGTCTCACAATATTTCAAACCCTCACCTGAATAAAAGTGCTTTTTTTTGATACACCAATACCATAATCAATTCAAAACCTTCTCTTCTCCTCCAGTTAACACAAGCTGCCAGTGAGCTTAAAATACAAAGAAGAGAAAAAATGTTTTTGTGACTAACCAATTAACACAGTAGTGTGTTATTATGATGAATTAAATTAATGTTTTCTAAGTAAAAATACTTCATAGGAAAGGGTTTTTTATATGAAGGAATAAAGTAAACATTTTTTTCAGGATTCACAGTTTTATTGAATTCTTAACAAATGGTAATAATCCTTGAGAATTCAACAATGCAACACATGCACGGAAACAGCTCAACTGTATCACCCGGAGCTTCACGGATAACAGAATTTTTTTTTTAACTAACAATATTTTGACAAAGTTCATTTCATATAGAAATGAAACAATACAAAAATGAAACAAAAATTGAAAACCAACAACTAATTAATGAAAGAGGCAGAAAATGTGCTAATTCACATTTCCACCTGAAAAGTTTTTAGTTGCCGAGCTTTTCAGTGTTTCCTAATGATAAATGATTACAAGTTGAAACAACACATCATCATTTTCATATTCTGACCTGCACTAACTTTCACACACATTCACTCGGTCCTTTAGCAGGTTTAGTGAGTGAGTAAAGGATGTATACTAGTGTCGACAACATCAGGTGTTTGGGCCTAGCCGACAGCGCTAATATCAAAATAAAGCCATTTTGGCAAAGATAGCTGAAGTTGAAGACACATTTTAGGATATTTATTATTCAGGGTTTCTACTCTTGGACCTTTACTAAAAACTGTAGTTAATAGTAGGATCCATAGTATTGACAAGTTTTAGGACAGTATAAAACCAAACCAGAACATCTGAAGTGCTTATGATGAGAAGTCAGTTTGAAAATATTTATTCTAAAAAGAAATAGAAAAAACCTAGACTGAATATTTCTAGGAAGACTCTACACAGTTTAAAAGAGTATAAACACACAATTTATGGAGATGATTCAGGAGCCAGCCAATAATTATCAAGTGACATATGGATTTTGACAAATGATTCATGTGTCAATTAGTAAGCAAATGGTGATGATGCCTGTGCAACACTGTGCAGCAAATACCAGACAAAACCAAAGAAGTTTTACTCTTATATTTGTTTGTCACGGAGCAGAAGTCGAAACAGAAACATAAGAATCTGCACTGATGGATGAAAAAATGTAAAATTATGCATTAAAAATCAATGCATTTTATCAAACCTTTTTCAGTTTCCTAATTATTGCTGATGGTCACACTCCAGCCCAGTAGGTGGTGGTAATGCATCTTTGTTCACACAGCTGCAGAGAGTCACAGCATTCACAGAGCAATGTTAAGTCAGAGGAAAGTTTGGTGAACAATGATGGCCGATGAGACCGTATTGTTTGGCTTGGTTGTTCAAACTTAATGGCGTGTGGATAACAGCATGACTGTGTTTTGCACAATTGCAAAATTATCAATAGCAAAAGATAATAATATGAATATTAATATTGTTTTTTACTAGTATTTTGTGGTGTGATTCATTATTCAAAAATGTCCTAGCACTAATAAAATCAGAATCAATAAAACAAGCAAAAATAATTAAACAAATGAAAACAACTGTCAGAGCAGCGCTGTCTCCTCTCCTTTCTTAAACTTCTCTCTGGTGCAAATATGACACATATTTGTTTTTCACTTTCCGACATCTTTTAACCAAGTTCAAAATATGCACAGGCTAATAATAGAGCAGTTATTTTACCCTCAGGATGAATTCACAGCTCATGCCAAATATCTGGCTCCTGTTCCTTTGGACCCTTCAGCCTTTGCCAGATGTTGATGAAAAACCTCACGGCGCCCAAGGTAATCTATTCATTTTTAGCTGGATTTCATTTCATTAGGTCTTGCTTTGGTCATAAGCCTCCTTGACCGACATGCTGACTGACGGTGTTGGGAAAACTTTATATTTATCGCATTAAACTTGTAAGATAGTACTCATTCATTCTATTTTATAAAATCTTTCTGTTTTTTTTATCTGTCTTTATTTTTTCTGTTTTATCCGTTGATAGAATTTAAACAAAAAAAATACCTTGTTGTTTTCCTTCCAATCTGTTTCTGGCTTCTTTAATTACCATCTGTCTGGTTGTCTCCGTACCACCACTGCTGCAACTAGGTAATTTACCAGTAGCCGGATTAAGTTCTATCTCATCAACATAAAAACAAGTAAAGGTTAGTGTGGGATTAAAAATCCCATTAAAAACAACCTAAAAACAAAACTTCCTGTCTCGAGGCCCTCAAACCAGAAGGTTCTCGATGTCTGGAGAATGGTCTGGAACTCTGGCCTGAAAATGACCAGGAACAGGTTCAATTTGATATAAAGGAATAAAAGCACTGATGATTGTAATCCGGCCAGGCTTATGTTGTTTTAAATGTTTTTGTTTTTCAGAAGGAAACTACTGACAGCCACAATAGTGGATGTGTTTCGTAGTATCGTGTAAACCGTCTCCATTCATATATACAGTATAATACATCAAGATATCATGTGATCTGGGGTCCAGTTAGAAAAGAAGTTTTTTAAGTAAAATATGTGTTCTACTGCAGTACAGAATCACTCAGGCATAGTTTTGATCAATGGATTTTGCCGGTACCCTAAATAATCAAACCGTGTACCGGTAGTGAAGCATGAGCTTCAATAAAAGCATGAACTTTTTCCACTCTGTGAAGCTTGGCCGACGTCGGACCTTTATGAGTAATGACCTGTTACATTGAGGTTCCCTCCTGCAGTTCCAATCACTCAGGTACAGTAACGCAGCAGAGAAGTAGCCGTGGGCAGCAATTACACAGGTCCGGTGTCCCGACTGAGCTAATATAGGATCTGCTCACTCAGAAAGATCCAAAAACAATGAAAATAAAAGGTATGTGGCCAAGAAATGAGATACTGTTGAAGTCTGACATGGAACAGTTTAGAACTAAAGGAAATCGATCAGTTGTGGTTCTGCCTCCCACAGCAGCCTGCCCCTCATGTCTGACACATCTGTCGGTGAAGGTAAAACTCCTGCCATTTATTCTCATCACAGATCTACAGGAGCAAAGAATGTCGGGTCTCCAGAGAGGGAAGAGCTGTCCGTCACCTATTTCTACCAGGGACAACAAACACCAGGATCTCTGGCTACACGTTGACCAATGAGGTTATTAGTCAATGATCTCTGAATCAATGATGAGGTTTTATTGTGTGTTTTTCTAATTTGGGTGAATATTCACCGTGTACCAGTAATACTGTACCAGTGAAACGGTGGTATGTAGTATTCCCTCACAGTTACAAGAGAACAGGTTAGAGTCACCAGCTCTGTGTAGGTATATACAGCCTAAATTATTATGGCTTAGTACGATGGCTTAGATCAGGGGTGTCAAACTCAAATTCACAGTGGGCCAAAATTAAAAACTGGGACGAAGTGCTGGGCCAAACCCAATATTTATTGAAAAATGTATTCATTTTTTTCATTTTTTCCCTATATTCATTCATTTTTTTCCTTTTTTCCATATATGTAATGTAGACTTTTTCCATATTGAAAATAAACTTTATTTTTTACGTAAACCTTTAATCTGGAACAACCAAAGCCTAATATTATAAACAATAAAACACACCAGGGGTTTTTGTTTCTTATAACGTCTCTCTCATCCTTCGAGTTCTTTTTTCACAGGCCAACAAAAGAGCAACCAAAAATGTGCTACAGTACATTGCTAATACTACAAATCCTGCCAGGATATAGTGGCTATATAATGGCAGGCCAGCTCTACTACACATTTGATATGATCTCACAGGCCAAATATAATTACACCTGTGGCTTAGATTTGATTGGCTTATGCTGATATTTCATCCTCTACTTAACCAATAGTCATATTTCACAAAACTGTCAAAAAGCCAAAAGTAAAAAAGTGACTGGAGATATGAGCAGCTGATGGAACAACTGAGTACTGTGTTTTGTCCATTACCAAAAGCTACAAAAGTAATGTATAAAGACATGCTGATGGTTGGACGTGTGTATCTGTGTATTTTTTTTTTTTGTGTGTGACGACACCATTATACAACGCTTGGACTCAACGTTGACTTTACTGTTTAGATTAATCAAAGTGAAAGTCTTTCTTGTGCTACTGATACTGGTATATATATATTGACACATCCCAGTTGAACAAATATAAATATATATATCAAATATAATTTATATTAAGAATGTCTGATACAACTTTTCATGTCCGATACCAATACTGCAACTAGAAGTATCTGTATATCGTTATCAATTCAATACCTTCTTTTCTCCTCCAGCTAACCTGTGCTGAGGCTAAGGCAATAGTGTACTTATTATATTGAGTATTTGGGTTTAGGTATCAGAAGGGTTATAGTAAAAAAACGCGATAGAGGTACAGGACTTTTTAAAAAGCTTTCACCCTAAGATCCTTATCCTTAGACCCTAAAGACCCTATAACATCTTAGACAGCAAACAGGTGTTATCCGTCCTCATCTTCAGCTCAGTTACATATTCTCCTCTCAGTTTTTGAAAATCTCTACCCACACACACAGTTGTTAGCAACACGCTCCCTCGATGTACTTTCAATGATGAGAGAGGTTTGTTTTCTGCCTCCCCTGTGAATGAAGCCAAATTATGATGTCTTCTGCTCTCCTGAAAATAGATCAATACTCATTTATTGTGAAATAAAATTCTGATTGCTCATCAGCGTCTCAAAGGAGCCTGATCATATGTGCAAATCACAGCCATTCTGCTGAAGTATATAAATCAGTGCTGGTATATTTATGTTGTCCCCAAACTTCCAAAGAAAAAAAAAAAACATTTTCTTTTCCTGGAGAAATGTTTTCATGTGTGCAGCATTTCTATTATGTAACCCTTGTCAATTGAGCTTGATTCCCATCCTAATAATTTGGGGGAAGCGGACAAACAGACACACAACCATCTAGAGTTCTCTCTCTGTCTGTCTGTCTTTGTCTCTTAAACTCTGGCCCGGAGAAGAGAAAATAAATAAGATATCCTGACACTATGATTACACAGCAACACAGGCAGATTGAATATCCTGTTTAATTTATTAACCCAGATGGTTGGGTTCAGGCTTCAGTGCTAGTCAACTTAAAGTGACTCATCCCATAGTGCAACGGTGGCTACATGGCTAGGATGTCATAACATTCACAACACCTTATATAAAGTATACCACATATATAAGAGAACAGGCATTGATTATCTTCTACGTCTAGATCAGTGGTTCTCAAACTGTGGTAAAAATGTGAAAAGCGCTTTTCACATTTTTCACATTTTCATTTTCAATTGAACAAATCTGAAACATACCATGCACAATTAACACAACATTTAAACAAATATTTATATAGCCATTTCTAAACATCTCTCCTGTGTGGTGGAAGCTAACAGGGAAGGCCTCTGCTGCTGTATTCTAATGTTGGTCATCATGGTGGGACTCAGAGAGCTCAGAGTTTTCTCAGGTGGTACAGAGTAGAAAAAGTTGGAGAACCTCTGGTCTAGATCCATTTCATTGGGGAGCGGTGTAAATCCTAATCATCCTCGTCGTCTCGCAAAGACAGAACAGTCCTGGACAGTTCTGCAGTCCATCACAGAGCCACGTATAAAGACAAACGGAGTCATTCACTCTCACGGTAGACTAATACCAATTACCTGGTATTGTAGTCTGCTTGGCTGATGACTCCACAGACTCATTTTCTAGATGGTGCATTAAGTTGATGACATCACACACATGCCTCCTAACATGGTTCGGAATCGAGGCAACTAGTTAAAGTCACACACCATGCAATTACTTTACAACAAAGTACCGTCTTCCATTAAGTACAGAGAGATGGCGCTGATGAATCTCAGCCAGAAGTTGCAACACTGTGTTCTCTGTCTTATCTAATCCAGGTATAATTAAACTCATCCTGGTCCTATAACCTGAGTTTATGTTGTCTTAGTTCCTGCATCAGTCTATCCTGGTCATTCCCAGAGAAGATCTCATTTTCATTTCCTCCACCTCCACCTTTTCTTTCTGTTGGACAGAGCCACTGTCAGTAAACCATACATTAGAGCGGCTCTCACTACTGTCTTATAAACCTAACATTTTAAGTTTGCTGCTGTTCTTCTATCACATATCACCCCTGACACACATCTCTATCCATTCCACACATTTTCTTTAGGCTATGAGATAAACAGTCAAACTAATAAATTATATTAATAAAGAGGAATGAAATCTGTAACCTCTTATCAATTTACATCACTATGCAAGAGTCATTTTCAAATAAATGTGCATTGTGAAAAAGAAATATCACCCAGGTATCTGATCACATTTCTCACTGAATTAAAATACATTTTACCCAAACTTCAATGCAAAGCTTTATTATATTTCAAGTGCATTTGCCGCTCACGTTAGGTGAAGCTTTTAGAGCCCCGACTGCATCTGCCAGTTTGTTTATGCCTCCACTCCTCTTAAGACATTATGTCTGAAGTGCAGACATCTTCTCCGGATCATCAGCATCCCATGGTAGATGTACCATTATTGTCAATCACATGCTAATCACAAATGGGAACACATTATCTCTGAATGATTTGTGTCAGTAATAAGATACAGCAGGATGCTGGATGTTTAATAGTGCAGATTGCAGACCAACCCACAGCCTCAGTCCCTGGCACTATATGATGAGGCAGAATACACTGCTGAGAGCAGGAAGTTATTTTAGTCCAGTCCAACTTTATCACAGTACAGGCCCATTACTGTGATAATGGCCTTTGTGTTTTACTGTTAAAAATAGAACTTTCATCATTAGATCATCTGTGATTTTGTACATAAACATATATGGAAAACAATATTATATAGGAGAAGATCACAATTTAATAATATTTAATCCAAACTCTCCATCTTATAAAATATAATATTATCATTTACACCGTCTGAACCTGTTTTGATGTGTATTGTAATTTACTTTTTTTCAATGCCCTAATGCCATTATATTGAATCTGCTTTCTGCCCTGTGAGTCACATGGCAGAATTGATAATAAAGTCAACTTTGACTATTTATACAAAAATGTCACTTTTGTCCCAGTAAATGCATGAAAGATGTTCTTTTTTTGTGTGCTTTTGGATTCTTTTTACCATGAAAACAT
Source organism: Cynoglossus semilaevis (assembly GCF_000523025.1). Lineage (NCBI taxonomy): Eukaryota > Metazoa > Chordata > Actinopteri > Pleuronectiformes > Cynoglossidae > Cynoglossus > Cynoglossus semilaevis. The sequence continues at coordinate 17,297,384 of NC_024317.1, forward strand.
CCTCCTGCTACGTTTAAAGAGCAGCAGCAAATAATAGTGATGAGCTGGTTCTTCATAATATTTATTCATGTATTCATCTTCTGTGGCTTAATCCCCTCAGGATTGCAGGGAGAATTGGAGACAATCCTGGTAGTTATCAAGCGGGACGGGGTAACACCCCTCAAGTCCTACACAGGGCTGCATATGAGGATAAGTCAAAGATTCTGAGGGCAAAGGTTTCTATTTGCAAAGATTTTAATCACTAAACAATGTATTAGATATATATTTTAAAATGTCAGAGTTTCCACAAATTGAAAAAATAAATTGTTTTCCCACTGGTTTAAGATCTGGCTCTGGTTGGCATTTATGGATCGAGAATATCCATAGGATATTTAATAATAATGCTTTGTGAAAGGAGTAAAACAAAAGTATGAAAAGTAAAAGTGAAAGCAGTAAAAGTCTGTTCTGCAGTGCGACCAAAAGGCTGCTGCCATCAGCACCAGCTCTACATGTAAAGCTAGGTCGTTGAAACATGGCTAACGTCTCGAAAGACCGGGAGATTGAGATGAGATTCATTGAGAACCAACACGAGAAAAATTCAATTTGGATCGTAAAGTGTTCAAAAACAGGAACAAATTGCAGCACGCCGTAGCAAATTAAAAGTCACACATGCTGCCAAGAAAGATTCTTTAGTCTCTAGGCAGCAAGCCACCTTAAAGATTTTTTAAGGTGGCAAGGCCAGATAACTTAGGGTGTCTGGGTATGCCACCTTAATGAAAATCTTTCTTTAAAATTAAATTTCTTTAATAAGGAGCAGACCATGGGTCCTGTTAATTGAGGATTTTTTGCTGAATGAGTTAGCTTTTGTTTATTTAGTGAACTACTTCTTTTAAATACATACTCTGCTGCTATAATGCACCACAGAAGATGGATGACTTATCAGATGCACTCATTTTATTATTTCTACAAAATGGTATTTTTGTAGAAACAAACAGCAGAAAATGAGGCAGGTATAGGTGCACCAGTTACTTTGAGAAAACTTTGAGTTAAAAAGGCATGGAGTTTTCTCATTTTGTATCAAAAAATATTAATGATTATCATAAAATAACATTTTATTTTTTTCAACTGCTTAACTTAGTGTTGTTTGCAATAAATCGTCTCGGTGGACGATCCCTGGGATCACACCTAAAAGAGGAGAGTTGCCATCTGTAATGGGGTGTCTGCCGGGGTCACCTAACAAATGTGGCCCCAATGCATTTCCAAAGATATTCTCAATTTTCAAAATTAGCATAAGGTGACGGGAGCTTGCCCTTGTCGCTCATCCTGCACATGATGCACTGACTAATCTAGCGCACCCTTCCCTGCCTGCAAATGTGTTTAGTGAAGGGCAGATAAGACCTGTCACATATGAAATCTATTTCCCCCCCCCCGCCTCACCTTACTGGTCATGTCCTGACTGATGTAATAGCCAGAGCCAATGTTAAGACATTAATAGAGGAAGGAAGTTAATGGAACATTTCAATCCCGTAGCTCACCTACCGCAGACCGATTTACAAATGTGATAGCAAGATTGAGCTGAATTTGCATATACTCACACGGACATTGTTATTTGGGTCGTCATGAGAAACTCGGGTTTGTTTAATAGAAACTTTTTTTTTTTTTTTTTTAAGTTTTCTTATTATTATTCTTTCCGCTCCTTCGGATTACACAACCTGCAAAGTGAAATTATTTCTGACAACTGTGTTATAAATGCTGTCATAGGCACTTGTGAATTCTCCATGTGCAACTCGGAAGAATAAAGAACTGCTATTTACTTTGACAGCTTTTATAGTATGTATTTGGATTACTAGCTGTAAAAAGATTTATTCTCTTGTTTGAATTTAAATATAGCCGTTACTGACCAGTAAAACCTATTTCTCTTGTCCTTGTTTTTATACATGGGCACATTGATTCATGCGCCTTCTTCCTAATAGAGTTGTTGTTGGTACTCGAGTACTACAAGGTACTGCAACTGGACTACTCCAGGTAGTCCAGTTACCTGGCACAGTGCACAAACTTGCAGGTCCTAATTGACTGTTGTTAAAATTATACGCTGACATAATCAGTACTACTGAAAAGACACTGTTGTAATTTGGCTCATTTTACACTGGATGGCGTATTTCTGGTACCGATAACAAGATGGATTGGAACCCAAAACCTTTTGCATGGAAAGTAGGAACCCTGCTGCTGTACCACTGCCATCTCAACGCTGAGTGGGCTGACACGAAACACTCTCACGCTTGTACCTCATAAAGAACCACCGTATAGACCAGTGGTTCTTAACCTTGTTGGAGGTACTGAACCCCACCAGTTTCATATGCACATTCACCGAACCCTTCGATGATGGACAAGCATGTCATCACAAATCATATGAGTCGGGTGTGTGTCTTGTCCTCCGTCAAACCCCTGAGACTGACTCACCGAACCCCTGGTGTTTGATCGAACCCAGGTTAAGAACCACTGGTATAGACCTTATGTCCAAATCCTAGGAAAATATATAATATATGTAAATGTTTTACTAAGAAATAGATTTAAGAGTTTCTTAGAATCTGACAAAGAGACAAATAAAAAACAACACATTTCGGGGAGTCTGTATTTATGCAGAAGCTTTGAGGAGTCACTGTGAGTCCAGTGTCAAAGCAGTGGATAAATAGACTTGTTTTCGCCTCCAAATTATCCAGCATCTTTCCCTCCACTCTGAGGCAGAGTAAAACAAAGGTCTGACAACACTGGGCTCGCAGATGTTTGCAGTAAAAATAGCTCCCCTTATGTAGCAAATTAACATTTGCTTCTTGTGTGTCGACAGTTGGGCGATTTGTCTTTTGTCCTCACTGGCATGTGTGTAGCTCCTGTTTTTTTATACTTGAAGTTGCATAAAATTATTTTAAGATTTGAACATGTAGAATTATTAACACAGTAGTAATTAAAGTAGTAGTTCCTGATGTGTTATCAAACATTTCCCTGTTGTGTTGTGTCAGTTGCCCTGTTTGTGTACGATATATATTCATATACATGAATACATACACATATATTGATATAAATGTACATGTATACCTATATTGTTACCACTGTGCAATGGTGTCTAGATATACAATAAAATATATTTTGTTAATTTGTAGAAAAAAAAAACGTTTTAGGGCAGGCAAAGAACACTGTAGAGTTTTAAGCATACATAGGTTTCATAAAATATTTCAGGAGGCAAAATACAGTCATTTAGAACCTATCCTGGCAAAAAAACAAAAACATTTTACAGGGAAAATAAATCACTTGTTCACCTTAAATCTTAAAAAGTTAGTCACCATGACTGCAGCTTTAGGCAATTGTTTTAGAACCTTGAAGAAAGGAAAATGAAGAAAAAAACTAAGTAAGAACTCTAAATTATTCCTGCGAACAGAAAAACAGGCGGAAGCTGATTGTTGAAGACATCATGAAATCATCATCATCATCCAAGTTTCACTCAACTCTTAAATAAAAAGCATCACCATCATATACATGACAGCTTCTTTTGCTGCAGGTATCATTATCATGTCAAGTGCCTCTGGTCATAAATACACAGTATGTATGCTGCCATCTCCTCTCCATGGTTTTATCTTTAGAAAAATTATCATGTTTATATGTTAAAAACTCACTGACAACTGGTTCATGAATACTGATAATTAGGACGTCTTACACTAAAGAATTACTGCACTTGTACTGTTGAGAATTACATATGGCTGTGCATTTAAGTAAATAATATAGAATTACAGCATGAAGATTTATTTTTACATTATAAAGTAAAACTCTTACTCCAGTACAAAGTGTTGCCATAACCTATTCAGTGTGTTACAGAAGTGCAGAATTTACAGTGGTTTCACACCTGGAAAAAGCACTCAATCCTTAACCACAGGGCCACGGTTTACACAGTGATTATACGGACACGGTTCCCGGAGCTATGATGTTAAAAAGGTCATCCCTCTCTGTCACCTTTCAACTGAATGTCCCTTTTCAACACATGTACTGCAGGGACCAGAGTCATATTCTAAGGCTCTGTTTGGACGCTGGAACGCCCCCTATCTGGAGGGTACAGCAGTCGTATTGTGTAGGACCACTCACACTTACAGTTAATTTTTAGTGTCCGATCAACCGAAATAAGCAAGTACTTGCGTTTGCTGGTGGAAAACAAGATTGTCTCTTTTTTTTGGTTTGTTTAATTAAAGTAGTTTTTTTATTTTTATAATTTTTTTTTCCAATGGAAACTTGGCTAGAGCACGGACAAGCAAGTTTCAAAAATATTTGTTATTTAGATTTATCACAATATTATTTCACGTTTTTCATAACATCCTGCTTCAAAACAACAATCTTTTTACTGCTTGATAAAAACAATTTGTAATTAAATACTGATTAATTAATTCCAAATAATTCCAACACCAATCTACTTGTTTACACACAGAAGAGTTTTCTTTTCACTGAAGCACCTCGAGCTTAATACCATCGCAACCTGAGCATGTGCTTGTGATGTCATCAACTCGCAACAGGGCAGTGAATAGGTCTACAGCCAAATGGATTGTAAGGGACTGTAGACCAAAGACAACAGCTTCAATGCAGTTTAGAAAGCAATGATCAAGGCATTGTACAAACGACCGTAAAGACGCACAGTAATGACTAAAATCCACATGATGTTGATTCATCCTGATTTGTCATGATTATTTGTTTGTAATTCAGATAACAATGAATTATGATTAATCTTGAGTAATCAAGTGATTATCTATGTGTATCTGAATGTTACTGATTAAATTAGAGATAAATTGGAAACGCAGCAGTTTAAAACACTCCACGTTTACATAGGATGAGAAGTGTGTATTAAAAAAAGTTCTGCAAACCACAGAATCAGTGAAGAGAAAAACAGGCTGCTCACTTTTGTCTGATCACTCCTCGGGCATGTTATAACGGTGAGCAGCAACCGCCCACAGATGGAGCCGAACTGACATATGCTAAGGCCTAAGAGCCATCCAAGAGTATGGGAGTGGGAGGTGTTAGCCACCCACCTCAATAACATGATTCCATACCCACCAAGGGAGGACCTGGGTGAGTGTCCTACAGGCAGGGAGTGTGCTGGGGTTGAAAAACAGGTTTAAAGGTGGTATTGGCAGAGAACATCCATAACAAACTGTGCCGACATTTGCTCTCAGCTCCGCTCAGAGGAGGTTGGCACGTTCCGCTAAGTCAATTGTGGGCTGGGTCCACGGTATTGATTTTCCAGTGGAGTCTCACATGCAGCCAATCAATCTTTTTCTTCCATCCCATTCACCTGTTCACTGACTCCGTCATTTAAGACAAGCAATAGTTTGGGATCTGTCCCAATCTTCTTTGTTTCATTAATAATCTCGGGATAAAAAGATGAACATTTAGGTTCCTTTTCTTTTAAAGAAAAGTCTGTCACAGTTATCATCAATTCAACCAATCAGTGACAGAGTTGTAAGTGGTCTTGCTAATGAGATTGTTTATGGTGTCACATATAATCTAAAGTAAATTCATAAATGTTAGGGACGTTCACAATGTCACCAAAAATGTACAGGACCATTTTGACCTCATGGCCAGCTTAAAACTACTTAAAGAAATTCTGAGAAGTCCAAAACTTGAAATTGTATGATAAATTGATTCATTGTTTCTTGATGTTTGCATGGTATGTACAGGGTTTGGGTTTTTTTTTTAATATGTTGTGTTAGAAACTTTGAAGCTACTTTTTTTTAAAAAAAAGAAAAAGAAAGAGACTTTAAACTCAACAAAAACCAACGTGCTAAAGGTTAAAAATAAATAAAGAAAATTCAAAGTCTTGTAAAAGTCTCCCATGAAAACAGCAAAAATGTCTCTGGATATCATCTACTGACTTCAAAACTCTTTTGCTGGTGTGTTACTTTTAGAGAATTCCTTCTTTGTAGAATTCTAAGGATTTTCTTTGACTCCTGGTCACAACCTGCTTCTTTTGTGTCATCTTAGAACTAATTTCAATCTCCTTTCAAATGTTTCAGAGTTCAGTTTTTAAAAAAAGCTTCAATAATTCAAACAGGAATCAAATTTGAATTTGTTAAAATTTAATATTTTCTCTGATTTCAACATGAAAATCTGATTAAATAAAAATGGATGTTGGACAAATATACAATGACAAAACCTGTCAAAGCTGTTGGAGACAAAGAGATCTGACGTTACACGTAACATATTTGATCACTGATCACAGCTTCTTTGACACGTCCTTAAATATTTGACAAATGATGAACCCCTGATGCTCCAAAAGCAGGATCCCAGAAGAAGCTGTTCCAGTTTCTGAGAAACTGCACAAACAGTGTTCTGTAGGACCACACTGAAAAGTCTGTCCCTCCACTTGGGTATTAGTCTGCACCTGCTCCTACCTCCTGTAGTACCTGCTGCCTGTAAAAACGGCAAACATCCCTTTTGAAAAATGACGTCCTTTTAGTTTATGCAAAAGCTCTTCAAGATCTTCTACATGGAGTCCATGCTAATTTTAATTTGTTTTTAAGCTCTGCTCACTTTCTGTTCAGCTATGATGACTATTTAGCTTTATTTGTCTTTTACTCTTTTATTCATTCATTGATGTATTGACTAATGTGACGACAGTGTCAGTTTAAAGACTCTCTGTTTAAAGATGTAAAATTAAATATTTGTTTCCTTATTAAATGAAATAATCTTCTGTAAATGAGAAGAATATAGAATTGGCTGTAAGTATTTTACTGTGCCCTCACAAAGCAGTGCCACCTACAGTATATACAGTACATACAGTACAGTGACACTGCCTTTCAGATCAATACATATTTATTGAGTAGCCAACCCAAACAAGTTCCACTATCAGTACTTGATATGGTTAAAAAAAAAAAAAGGAAGTTTAATTTGGAGGATGAACTGTTCAGAGTACCACATCTTTTTGTGTTTTGCGTACTGTACAAACTATTCTTTTGGTTTATCAAAGAACCTGGTCTCTGAGAGGGGAAAGAACAGCCTCAGTGCAACACAAAAGGATCAGGTATACATCTATTTTTTCTTCTCTCAGGGTTATGAGTTTTCTGATGGTTTATGAGTTCTGTCTTTGTGCTCTCGGGAGGACAAAAGAAAACATATCCCACACCTACATGGCGGGATGATAGGATTCATAAGAGCAACAGCATCTTGTGTCCTTTATTATTAAAACATGCAACTTCAACTATACCCTGAATCTTTTATCATTTACAACAAAGTACAGCGACAGCTTTTCTCCATTTAAGGAAACAGGAAGTTGATTTTTGCTTTTGATAACTGTCTGTTTGTGACACAGTGAAGAGTATTGCTTCGATCTAAAGCCTCCATTAATTTTAGTTGACAGCTGCAAATTGTGGTTTTCCAAAAATATGTTTGTAAGCCATAGGGAACAAACACATACTGTAAATAAGATCACAAACAAACACTGGGGTCAGTGGGTTGCATCTAAACTCAGACACAAACAGTGGTTTCAACCACTGATTGCTGAGGTCGTTCTGAACCACATTTCAAGTGTTGCCAGAATCATCAGAAAATCTCTTTTATCGTTCAGTGATTTTGTTTCTAAGACAACGTTGGTTCTTTTTTTTTTTTTTTGCTTTATGTGAACAATGCGATCCCTCTGTGCTTGTTTTGGTGTTTAGTCACAGAAAAAAATGTACCCTTTAACACAATAATGTGTTCATGTTGGCAAAATACAGAGGTTTCTCTTTTTTCAACCGCACTCATCAGTTATTTGGTGACCAGCATGATGCATGAGACAGGAATTGATGTCAATATCTCTGGACACAGATTAACATGGGTGGGGGCACAGGGATGGAAGTCATCGTATTGAATGAAATCCATCCTCTGTATCAGCAGTGTGTGTGTGTGCGTCATGGGGAGCGGGTTACCCGACACAGTGACAGCTACAGACCGTAGGAGGCAACGGGGATTTAAATTATTTGAATATTCCATATAAATTCAGTTGTCCATACCAATAAAGTCAGTTGATTCAAAAGACTCAATTTGCTGATCAAAACTGACACAAGAAGAAATTGAAGTATTTTAACATGAACGGTCACAATAGTACAGCAAAATAAATTACAACTGCATGTAAGAATGACAGAATGATCCCAATTATTTTAAGTTCGGGTTTTTACACTTGTTATGTTGACCTTTTTTGTATTAGTTTATTTTTTTAGCCTTTACTAACTCAAATAATAAAACAATACTTATATATGCCAGTTTGCATAAGTGTGTGATTTGAATGTGTGTGGGTGGGCTCCTTAGAGAAGGATCCACCATGGCTGATTCTGAAAACCTCTGCCCTCCATT
>NC_024317.1:17305732-17324643 GCF_000523025.1 Cynoglossus semilaevis
GCTGAACCAGCATCCTCTGAAATGCTGCAACTTAGCTCTGGGTAAATATATTTTATATAAATTAGTTTACCCAGCCTTAAAAGAGGATCAATCGCAATTTCTGAAAATGTACTTTTTTAATACTTTTACATTTAACTACCCTTGTACGCCCAACCTGCAGCTTTGCACTTTATAATTGTTAATACATACACTTAGTGTCTTTTTACTACCTTGTAAAGTGGGTTAAAATTGCCTTCCATGGTCAATGCCCTCATAACATCTTTGCCCTTGTGTGTTAAACATATTGCTGTACAATAAAGTTTTGTTGGGGTTTTTTTGTTTTGTTTTTTTACTTTTCCATTAACAGTATAGTAAGAAGCCTGTTCTCCTACGACTCGTTTCCTCTTAATGTGATGATCCTCCCTGGGGTCTTAAAACGTTCTCCCTGCATGTGAGGTTGCAACATCCCTAACATCATTTACTGGCATTCAACTTGACCAAGAACAGTCTCCTGTAGCTTTGCAGTGCTGTAAACATCTGCGGCTGCAGTAACAGTGTCTCCTGATGCAACTCGTATGTAAAATTTGCTACATTATTATCTCATCCTGAGCTCAGATATTGACGGATCACTTACAATTTTAAAAAATGAAGTGCTGATCCCCAGCGTTATTCCCAGCTGCCTTCTCTCAGTCTTATTCATAAAACGGCTGTATGCAGCACATTGTGCCAAGAATTGGTGGCGCCCATGAAATTGGCTTCTCTTACATCGATCGCACATTTGGGGTAATCTCACGCCTTTCTTTATCTGTTGGTGCCCAGAGGCTCGTTGCCACCGCTGTTGATGATATACATCAACTTGACTTTCAGCTGGTTCTGTGCGCCCTGTGTCTTATGACCTATTGCTCTTGTTTTTTAAACGCTCCAATACTGCTGACCTGGCTACATATTTTCAACTTACAATAATAATAATACTCTAACTCACAATAACTGCATGTACAAGAACAATGCAACTATGACACTGCATACAGTCTCACAAAAACAGCTCAGGAAGGATGTCACCTTCCAACAATGCACCATATAAAATAAAATTCAAAATAAAATGTTAAACTTGAACCTCACTTATGTGTACATTAAATGATAATATACAGGCCTCCTGGCCTGCTGAAAGATTACAAAATTAAATATGTATACAATATATAACACGAAGTGCAAGTCAATTGCTGGGTTATTTCTCGTGCACGCTGCTTTATTCCCGCATCCAAGATATTCACAAGTTTGGAGAGTTTCTCGCCATAATATTTATATAATGGAATTTAGTAAGCTGAGAATTTGTTCATGTCATGCTGAAAATGTTAATTAAAAATGTCAGCAAAATGTCCAATATGACTTTCTTAAATGTCTGGTCTGTGCAAACCAACTGAATATAATTATAGTTTTAATATTGTTTTTTTTTTTCTAATTGTGCACTGCTTACGTGTTAAAAAAAAACCTGCTAAAATAACACTGCCAGTTGACTGTAGTGACAGTGAAAATGTCAAAACAGGATTTATTCACACAAACTCCTAAATACATATAAAACTGTACTTGAAAGGAAGCAGAAAATCTGCAATAAAGCGTACACAGTGGAAGGGTTTGCAGACTTCTTCTCTGGGATCAGTACCAGAAGGGGTTTGCTTCCTTTCCCACTTATACGTGAACCATCACAGTTTCAAATATCAGACTTTTGCATGCAGGAACTATTTTTGCATGAATTCATGTGTCCCTGCCACCATCCATTTGGAGGTAGCAAAAGTGACAGCACATCTCCTCCCCTGCTGACTAGAGTGCTTTATTGAGCCACGCTCAGTATGGGCTTTGGATCTCAAATATGAGGAAAGTGTGCACAGTCGGCCACCACGAGTGGTGTAAGCTGTCTTTTTCCAAGATCCCCCCCTCCCTTCTCTCTTCCTCTTTCTCGTCTCACTTATTTTTTTTACATCTCTCCATTTTTCTTCCATTTTCTCTGTTTTTGTGATGAGCCACTGCAGTGGGAAAATGATTTTAATCCACGAGCTTGACAGTCCTTCCCCATGCAAAAATGCACAGATCCTGCCTTCAAGCAGTGGAGCTGCTTATTTGTAATCCAATAGATTACTGTCCCCAAGCTGCGGTGTAATGAGCCTCCCATCCCAAATTTATTTATTTATATTTTTAATTTTGCAAGGATTAAATTGGGTTTATCCCCGAGTCCCTCAGGTGGACGTGCAGTAGGTCTAACTTTATTTTACAATGTGCTGTGTCTTACCGACACTTTCACAGCAGGGGAGAATGAGTCAGTGCACTACGCTTGTTCCTTTTCTTTACAATTACTTTTAATTCTTCCATTTTTTTTTTTCTACTGAAATATGGGGAACTAAAGTGGCCGTGGGAGATGGTTCGAAAAATCACTTTCCTTTAAAGACCCTGGATTTTATCTGTTAACGCTATAAGAGAGTTTATATACATATATATATATATACTGTATATATATATATACATATACATATATATATATATATATATACATATATATATATACATATATATATATATATACACATATATATACATATATATACATATATATATATATATACATATATATACATATATATATATATATACATATATATACTGTATATTCACTCTGATTCAAACTATTTACAAGTTATTTACTAGTGTGTATAGTCAAAAATGTCATTCCCACATTGTCTTTTGAGACAAAGCAAGGCGGAGTATGTCACTGACCCCTGGTCACCTTACCCTCAATATACAGCTCATAAATTCAAAGTGTCCTTCTATTTATGTAGCCGTAGATTCAAATAAAAAAAAATGTAATCGCACAAAGAGGAAGTTTGTCTTTCATTATCACTTGCTGCTTTTAACCATCTTCAATGGATCCCTGGAGAAAATGTGCTCTGAGAAAACACCTGTCATTCACTCTCTTAAAGAGCAGCAACATTTACAAAGAAGGAAGAAGAAAGTTATGCCACAGAGAATGTTTATAAAGAATAGGTATTAGTGCTGTGTAAGCAATACAAGTGCGGACTCTAGTGTACAGTGGAAATGAGTTTGTTTTTTTTTCTGCTCTCAGTGACAAAATGAATCATCACTGGGGGTTTTTGTCTCTTTTCTTTTAGATCAGAAGTCTAAATCTTTGTAAATCTTTGTTGCCTTTGTAACTATATATGTAAACAGTGCGAAAGTGGCCGTTTGATAAACAATTTATGAAAAAGCCTGCATGATATAAACTTCCGTGCCAATGTTTCAGGCCAAGCTAATTCTTAACATCACAAGGAGGTGCTGTATGGAGTGTAAATACCCTGGCTGTTGAGGGTGGTGGGGTAATGTGGTAAATTGTAAATTATTTTTGTACAGTCTTTGCCTCTGTCCCCTATGCTGCTGCAACACAACAATGTACCCAGTGGGGGATCAATAAAGTTCAACCTTAACCACAACCTTAACAAGGCTGCAATCGGAACGCCCAGGCAGCTGGTACTGTTGTGCAGCATTACAGGGTAAAGTTCTAGTGTACAAACACAAACTGCAACCAAAAGTATTAGCTTTACTCTTTTCAAACAGCAACCATGAGGAAGTGATACGTAACTGGATTGATCTCATCTTATGAGCTCCTGAAAAGTGTGCTCTGTTTTGATTGGGAGGATCTTTTTTTTTTTATCACCAAAAATGAGCCAGAAAATAACTTTTGGAAGCCAGCACTATGGGAACCTGCCAAGGCAATCAGTTAGTCACTGGTATTGATCAACAGCCCTTTCAATCCCTAGTTGCTCTATTATGGTCATTTGGTGCTGCAGGCCAGAAGAGATCACTCCTCATTATTCTCTCTGATTATTCTCTCACATTTCCGACACAAAGTCGGGGCTGCCATTATATTCGTGCAGTAAAACTTCTGACCACAGTGGAGGTCAGCTACATCACAAAATGTTAGCACTATTAATGGGATGCACAAAGACTGAGTTCCTTCTTCCACAAACATACAGCAACAACGTGTTCTTGGCAAGAGTGCTGGAACTGATTGACTCTTCTCTAACAGCGGGTGAGATGGGCCGAACTGTGCCAACACAGTATCGCTGTTTGGTCCACTGTGACCTATTTGTGGTCAATTGGGCCGAAGGGCAGGATCATCAACAACGTCTCAGTCCATTTAACCTGATCTGGGCACTAATTACAATAGCAGGGATCAAAAGGCCTTCTGTGGAGGTTTAAGGGCATATTTAAAGCATTTTGTTTTTTATTAAGACTTGCAGTAACATTGGGACAATTGCAGTATTGATTTTATTTATATTCATATATATAGCTACACTATATATCGATATACTATGTATATACTATATATAAACATACACATCTTTAAATATATATACATATATACACATATAAACCACTGACTGAAGATGGAGACCACATATCTTGTTTTGTTTTTTTATATTCCCTGTGAAAACTCGGCAAAGAGCGTGAGAGTTCAGCACTTCAAGCCCACAACAGACCAAAAGATGAGGGTTGGGGACAAAGATAACACATAAAAGCTGTAAGATTACTTCACTTGTTTGTAAATGCAGTACTCGAACGATTTTGTTGCTTATGTATGGCTATTTATTCACTTAGTCAAGAAACAAAAATTATTGTGAATTGATAAACAATGTTTTGTGCTTTGTGCACAGAATCCCTTAGCAACCAAGACACTTGAAAACAGTCAGAACTGTTGTCTAGTCAGACCTCCTCTAAGAATGAAAGGTCATATAAAGGTAATTAGTCCTTAAATAAAATAAATCAATTTCACTAGTTGATGAAAACAGTCCACAGTCACATTTTTCTATTATTTAATGCATTTGTATCTTGTAACTACATTCATAATAAACTTTTTTCTTTTCCCTGAGCTAATTTGCCTCTGCTTTTCCGTTACGGTTCACAGAGACCAGTTTAGTTATTTGCTCCAGGTAATGGGACACCTTACTCATGGTCTGCCTTAGATGGCACAGCCAGCTGTTCTCTCTTTCCTGCCCACATTGTTGATTTATTTGTTGGTGGATTGAGAGGCTTCACTTGCAATTTGGGAAAATAATGTAATCTCGGAATGGGCAGGATTGTTGAACCCTCGGTGAGATTACTCTCTCCTGTCTGCCTCAGTGATTACTGATCACAGTCCAAAGGAACTACATTGAGGAAAGAAAATTCTTCCGCTATTCCATGCCTCTGTTTTCATTCTCATCCCATCTGTCTGGAGAGAGTTGTTTTCAATAGGTTGGGAGGATTGCCACTCTTTACCAATCCCCTCCATAATGTCATTCCTGCAGTGGAGCAGAAGGCCAAGACAATAAGTTATCTTGTATTTGCCTGGGATGATTTTTAAGATTTACAGTGGTGCATTTTAAAAGACACTAGCACAGGGATAGTAAAGTTTCTCTGCTATGCTTACAATCAAAACATATTGGTTTAACACTGTTTTAGCATCGGTTGAACAACAGCAAATCACAACACAGTCACATTGATCTGCTGATATTCCTTGGCATTTCTTCATGTTAAAATATATATAAAGAATCTACAAAGTACCAATTTATTGTGTTGTTTTGCATTGTATTGCATTGTATTCCACTGTATTTTATTGTATTATATTGCATTGCATTGTACTGTATGTATTTACTCATTTATAAAGCATAAATAAAGCAGATGTAAAGCAGAAATAACCTGTTAGAAAATTAGTCATAATTAGTTATAGTTTTGATCAAATACATGTATCTTAATATGACTATTATTATCATCATTGTGACTAAAATCGTATCACTGCTGTGACCTGCAGGTTGACACAATAGTAAAGAGGACATATAGTTGAACAGCTGCAGGAAATGTAATCTTCTCAACAGATTCTTCAATTTTTGTCTCTTATCTCTTTGACTGATACACATCGCCCCCACTGATGATGGCGATGCTGCACTTGTGGAATTCTATGAATCACATACAACAGGCGGTAATGGCTGGAAATAGTGTAAGAAGATGCTATCAGATGTGTGTGTTTGTACTGCTATGCTTGCAGAGACACTTTTTTTGGAAAATGCTTTTGGTGTGTTGACACTATGCCATCAGATTAAGGAACCCATGCGAGGGTATGTACTTCAATTGACACTTTGTTGCACCAATACACAGAATATTTGGAGGTACAAGATGAAGTTTAGAGTTAAGATTAGCATTAGGATTTAAATTAGAGAAACGGTTACGATCAAGCACATATTTTTAATAGTTAGGACAAGAGGCTAGGGAATGCATGTTTGTGTACGTGTAGCACAAGGACAATTTTTGGGTTAAAGTATTCTTGCATTTTACTGTTCTTAAGAATAGCCACATATTTTTAATCAATAAGATTAGGGTGAGGGGCTAGAGCCAGTGTTTTCAGAGTGGGCCTACCTCCAAGGACACCTTCTGCACCCCAACCTACACATTCCACACATATACAGTATCTAACATACACAGAAGCGCACACAAACACTTAAAACAAATGGATTACATTATAAATAAGACCATTTACTAATTACAAGAAAACAAACGGTTACAATTTTTTAGAAATTCAACATTGCATTTCATGTTCCACACCAGTCCATGAAAATACAACTTTTACAAAAATTACCTCTGTTGTCTTGCAGTTCTTTGGCAAGTCTGCTTTCACACTGTATGTGTAACATCTATTTCTTATCATGTAGGTTAGCTAGTTTAGAAGATGTCTGGTCTTTTCTTCACTCGTTTTTCTGCCTTGTCCCCCCCCCCCCCCCCCCCCCCCCCCCCCAGCCGTCACTTCCAGGCCTTTGTTAAACAACTCAGTTAGGGAATGCATCATGTCCATGTAAAGCTATCCCAGAACACAAGACAGTGTGGGGGTGTGTGAGTGTGTGTGTGTAGGATCGAGTTTGAGTTTTGGATGTGTGAGAAAAACCGACTTATCAAGATATCTGAAACAGACTTTCTTAGAGTTAATGGTCCAATTAAAATGCCCATCCCAATGACAAATTCTTTGGAAACTCAGCCCAGAACTGCTCCTCTGGTTATGTGAGAGACTGTACATCACCATTCATGCCCAATGCTAAACGATCTCATCTGCTGAGACCTCATGTGATGAATGGTGAGGGTAAAGGAAGGATGAGAGAGAAGTGGAGGCTGAGTGGCTGCACCAGTGTAGACCAAAGAAAGAAGAGAAAGTGTACCCATTACTGTTTCTGACACGGTGAGATGGATGTCGCCCTTATTTGCCATCAGATTAAGGAACCCATGCGAGGTATAGCTGTCAGCCAGTACATCACATGGGCATAATTAAATGAATGAGAGAGCAGACTTCTCTTTTGAGCCACAGCGCTGGAAGCTCAACAAAAATACCTGTAGCACAAAGGTAAAACAATGAGCACAGATTGATGACCTCATATGTGGGAGGTAAAAAACTAGTTTTTCAGCTGAACTCACAAATGTGTCACAACACAACACAGTGTTCAGTCAGAGGGTAATGCGTCTTTTTCCATACAGACGTCCGATTGAATTAAGGATGAAATGAAAATGACCAAGGTTTTCAAGTTTTATGCAGCAGTGATGAAGGTTTAAAAAATAAAATCACAAAAAGTGACCATTAGTAGCCAACTGGACTGGCTGACAATCACATGGGTGACATCGTCTGTCATTTCATACACATTTAAATGTGGAATAATTATTAAGCAGTTAATCTGTTTTGCGTTTCATTAACCAACTAGTAAATTACAATCCCATTTAAAGGAAAATAGAAGTAATCAAAATAAAATATGGTGCATACGAGTGAACAGCCTACAGAGGGACAGAGATAAGAACACACTACTTCAGACAAGAACAGAATGGAATAGCATATAATAGGGTTTGCAGCTCCAATTTTTGAAAGACACAAAATGACAGAATATCAAAAATCTGAAATGACCAAATTATGACAATTGGAAATTTCTGATTCCAATATTACACAGTATTAAAAACCAAAGATAAATTCTAATTCCAAACTAAAAAAAACATCTTTTGACGATGCCCTCGCCTCATGAGGTCTCCACAGCAGATCACTGGCTTTCACCCCTCCATAGCTTGACAGCTCCATTTTCGTACATATTTTATCAAACATTTCTACCATGTCCCTTCAGCACAGGTCATAACCATGTCAACCTTCTCCTCAACTTCTTCTGGTCATTTCTAACTCCTGGCACCCTGGAAGAAAACTCTGCTTTTTTTTAAACTCTTCCACCACCAGCTCTGCTTGTTGTACAATACATCACAGCAGGTCTCAACACTGTCCGTCTGTCACATATCACCCCTGACACTCGTCTCCATAAATGTCCACCCTTTTTCTCACCTCTTCTCTGCATTGGCTGCTGCATGGATGGTTAACCCATGTACTTGAATTCATCCACATTCATGACCTGTATTCCTCATCTACAAGGTACAGCAACCCTGAAACACAGCTGGACAATGATGACTAATGTAAAAGATAGAGACTCAATCCCATTAAATAGGCTTCAACTTCTGGACATGTCTGTGGGCTGAAAAAAAGTATCATCTATTAGTTGACGTGCAGTAGTCTCTTTTATTCTGTTGCCAGGTCTTTACATCATAAGTGGCTCAAAGTGTCTTCCCTGGTATTGAAGACGAGGAAATGGTTAACTAGACATTTAGTCGACAGGCAGACACATCATAGCCAAGTATGTCAGCATCTGCTTTAGCTCAGTTTGTCACACTGGGTGGCTGATTAAGCATTAAGTAGGCCAGAGTCAGGGCGTACCAACTCAACTCCCTCTGGTTCCTTCGCTCTGCTACCGACTGTGAAACGCTGTCACACTGTTGTTGTCTCAGGATCTGTTGGCCCTCTTTCCTTTGTCTGCCAGCCGTCTGGTGGTAAAGGTAATCCGTGCTTCTAAAGGAAAACCACTAACATTAAATTCAGTTGTTGAGACTGAATACTATTTTATTTTTATTTTTTGGGATGAAATTATATTTAATTTGTAAGAAATTGACAAGTAGAAATAAATCTTTTTTTTTTCTTCCAAAATTCATCATAACCAGCTTGATTTTAGTTGACTTGAGTCTTTTCAAATATCCTTTTACTCCGGGCTAACTCAAGACCTTTTACAAAGACTCATAAATAAATGTATACAAGTGAAAGAAACTAGATCTGACAACTGCCCTGATTTGACTGGATCCGAGTCGATTTTTACCATAAGGTTGGTTTAATGTACTAGGCCAAAGGACCAAGATCTGGAGGTGGGGTCCCAGTGGAACTACCAAAAAGGAAAACTTCTGAACTGATCAGCAATGGAAGGGTTAATGGTATTTCAAGCAGCAGCGCCAGATTTAACTGTAGTTCAGCCAAGAACAACATCAATTAATACAGAAAAACCCTGCACACACAAGTTAAGAACTAAGAACCCATATCATAAAACAAGACCCATTTTGTGTCCGCTTTCATGTGTAGAACCCGACACAGACTGCACAAAATAAGAAGAGTCGGCAAAACTGGATATTCAGATCCCCAACGATAAGAACACGGTCATATTAGAACATAACCTCAGGCAGGAAACCAGCAAAACCATTCACAAAGTCTTTCTCGTATTTAGGTGATCGACAGATCAGCAACAATAAACTCAGTTCAAAGCTGGTAAACGACTAAGAAGACAGCTGCCTACCTTTAGAACGACTCTTGAAAACAGTCGTCATTGGTCCTCCTCCGCGGGAGCTGCAGTTATCAACTAAAAGTTCGGTCCAAGTCTCAAAACTACAGTGGAAGTCCAATCTTCGGGATGTGAAGAACTCCTTTAAAACAAATGTCTTGTTCGCCAGCGATCTGGCATTTACCAGGCCAACTGTGGTAGGAGCCAGTGGGTCCGCGAGGTTGGTCGTTGGTGAAGGACGACACAAAGGCCGCAGGTTACGGTGATTCAAACACGGCAGCAGGAACTAGGGGAACAGGGGCCGAGGGGCTGGGGCCTCTTATCGGGGCCGATAGCCAGACAGCGTCGTCAACGCTTACGCAGAGGAAGTGGAGCCATGTTGCGGTAAAGGTGAGTCGGTATGCTCACCAGGTGCACGGCCAGAGTTCCACGCCCACCATGAACGAAATTTGCCCGATCTTCGGCAGGAGGTCGACGATCCAGCAGTGCTTGGTAATCATACACAAGCTAAGCGCATCAGTCGACAAGAACTGCATAAATAATATTCATTTAATATCTGTTCTGTGTTACTTATTTTATTTTTCTGAATTATTCGCGTTAATTTCCTTGTGTATACCCTGTTAACTCTTTCACGCTTGAGAGCCATTTTAATCCATTTACAACTTTGACTAATTGTTTGAATAATATCTGGTAACGTTTTCACTGGGTTACGTGATACTTACCAGTACAAACATAATACAAAATGTACTTTTTGCTAGTTATATTAAGGGATTGTGATCCTTTTCTACATCTGTTTGGGGTCCATGGCCTGACAAATATTGAAGTATTGTAAAGAAGTAGAAGGGTACAGTGTTTGTTCTCAGTCTCTATTCAGAGTGAAGTGCTGTTTCAAGCTCTCTCTCTCACTCTCTGGTTGAAGCTATGCTTCTCCAAGGCCTAAGGGACATTGTGTGTGTAAAAGTGTTAAAAACTCCTTAGTACTGAGAAGAGTTTGGATTCTGCAGGGATTGGTGATCTGCTGTTTTCTTGCACAAATTAAAATCTTTGTGCAATCTGGGCTTAACTTTACTCGTTGCTAGTTTGAATCCTGTTTGGAGTTGATGCGTCAGTAATCTGGATTGGTAAATGATGGATACCTTATTGAATAATTATTAAATAAATCAAAATGCATTCAATGCAGAAACTGCATCAGTTGAAACTGTGGACGAAACGCCTGTGTATTCAGACCAAAAATCAGAATTTGAAAATGAATCAAATGTCAGTGGTGCACACATATGGTTACTGAGGTTTTCAGAGTTGTAGCTAAACCAAATTGTGTTCTGCCTGCTCTTTTGTCCAAGCTGCTATAGTAAAAAGTTATTTCCCTTTGCTCAGTCACTGCACCATTGTGCCTGTAAGGTGTATATTATTTCCTCTAGCTGTCAAACTGTATCCAGGCTTTTTATATCAGACGACAGGGGAGCATGACCTCACGCCCCCAGGACATTACAACACAAAACAACAGCAGCTTTGACGTCATTTTTTTCCCCTCCAAAAAAAAAACAAAAAGTATTTTGTCCTCCATTAATACTGATGGTCACTATACAAATTACAAAAGGTGCATAACATGTACTAGCGTTCAGGCAAATAAAACAGCATTAGCTCTGCACTCATTTGCATGTACTTTTTATGCCAAGCACAAACAAGCCCCAGCACAAGGAGCAGATTTCCCATCCTGCACCTGTACTTACAATGGTTTGTTGCTTTTTTTTAGATGTAAGTCACAAACCAATATGTCATGGAATCAGTTTTGCGTAAATTAAAATGTTGATATCCTGGGGGTAAAATATGTGAAGTTGACTTTTCTGAATTGCACAAGTGACCACTATATATACACCAAAACGCTTGTGCAGTTCAGCTTAAATATCCTATTTAAATGCATGGACTGCACTAGATGGGAAAGTGCTGGAGAGCCGGGTTGAGGTATGCAGAAATGAGAGGATCTTGGCTGAGCTGAGAATCTGAATTCTGGTTTTTGACATATGGATAGCTTCACACTGGGTAACTGCATTTTCTGTGACAATTGCTGCCTTTTTAAACCACCTGTTACCAAATTTCAAATTGAAGTACTTTGCCCGCCCAGGTCACTGTCGGCGGAGTAGCAATGAACGAGAATTTTAGATACTACGTTATTGCATATTCCACCAATAAAAACTGCAGGAAACTTCAAAACAAACAAACAATGAACGATGTCCTTAAACCTACACACATATGTGAGGCTCCTACTATTACAAAGCACAAAGATAGATCATATCTTTCAGTGAAAACAGAAAGTAGTTCCTATAGGAACGAGAGAGTAATTGATTTACGATGGTTTATTTAGTATTATCAGTGAAAGAGAAGTGATGTTGCCGTAGAGCAAGAAAATCAGTGGTTCAATTCCCCAGTTGTTAACTAATGTCTTTTTTTTTTTTTTGGAGTTTGTACTTTACGTCTTTACACATGCCATTCAGAAATATGGAGAATATTTCTTTTCTTTTTTTTTTCAACAAAAATAATTTTAAAATCAATGTTATTGCAGAACACTGTGCATTGGTGGTTTGCACATGACTGTTCAATAGCAGATAGCTTACAGCTCCATCACCATAAAGGTGCTATAAACGCACCATAAACACACCATCGGTTGTGGTCCTTCAGATGCGTGCACTGTTGTTTTACATTATTCAATCCTGACATTAAAGCTTCTAAATGATGTTGACTTATAATTCATATTTTTAGAGGTACGCATTGTATTCATTATCCAGTTGTTAATCACACTTGGATAGCTGATGTCATTTGCTTAGTTTAGTTATAATTGTTGCAATATATTCAATTCATACTGTATCTATGTCATACCTGCCTCTAGAAGGCTCGGGGATCTCAGGAAGAGCAAATTCTGCCACTGTGGTGACCCCTGGTGAAAGGACAGGCTGGGAGGATTTTTTTTTATCTTAACAAAAATCAGTTCTTCTTTGTATTTAAACAGTTCTATTAACCCATAATGGTTCCAAGTCTTTATTTATTAACATCCCAATTCAAATTGTTTGCTGTTAAATAGCAGCAATGCTAAGTTAGCAAACAGGTCAATAGCATTATTGATGACTAATTGAACCGATAATGTCTGACTGTCTTTTTCCATTGGAGAGTTCTCGATCTGACTTTGGTTAACATATGCCTGACCTACTTGTCTAAACGGCCATGACTGATTGCTCTGCCTCGAGGACATTAATGTCTCGCTGCAATCAGCTTAGCTTACATTCGAATAAGCTCTTCAAGTCGCTGTTAAAATTATCGTCTCTCTATTTCAGGCTGGTAAACTTCTCTCCCTGCAGGTAACAGGTAAAAATGAAAGACACTATTCCAAATAAATTCTTTGTGAAGTCTTTGACACTTACAAAAATGCTCTTTCTTTCTCTCTGAACCCGTAGTAGAAATGTCAGGGTTCAAAGTCTCTGTCCATGGCTGCAGGAGACGGGGAGTCACAGAGTAGTTTTGGATCAGGATGTAATGATAAATGTTGTTGGAGACACCTGAGAGTCCTTTATTTTTATTGTATATAACTCGGTGTTTTTCAGTCTTCGGGTCGTAACCCCACATGGGGTCACCTGGAATTCAAATGATGTTGCTTGAAATTTCTAGTAATTGATATTTTAAAAAATACTGGTAAAAAATCACTTCCATGAATATAAATCAAGTTAAATTAAAATAAAATAAAAATGATCCTCCTCTTGTAAGTCACTTTGGATGAAAGTGTCTGCTAAAGGCATAAATGTAAATGTAAAATGCAGCATAAAAAAATCTGAGCTGGTGTTGGAGTATAAAATCTCACTTTGTGCACTTATCTGGCTACTCTGTATTTGCAACACAGCCTGACAAACGTGATCAAAAACTAATTCTAGAAAAAAAACAATGTCTCTGGGGTCGCCAGACATTTGTGATATTGAAATGGGGCCACAAGTCAAACAATGTTGGGAACCACTGACACAACTCATTCAAAGATATACTGCAGACTACGCAGATTCTCATAAGGAATGACAAAAATCAATTGTGCTTGATTTTGTATTTTAATTCTGTCCAGAATAATTCAGCACGATGTGCATTTTATTAATGCCCATCCATCCGTTTTCATCCTTGTACCGGGTCGCGGGGCAGCAGTCTCCATGACGGCCACCCAGATCACACTGCACCGTACCAACCCCCCTGAACTTTCCTGTGGGTGGTGAGTTCACTGGAAGGTACCAACTGCCCTAACCTGGATTAGATCTTGCCCAGGAGGTGAACCCTGGGTTCCACACCAATGACAGAGACATTGACTCTGGGCCAAAGTGCCATCATTTTATTACTGTAAACCAAATAATACTACAATAATTTGTTTTTAATAAATGCAAATCAACTTTGCTATTTTTACACTGCACAGCTGCTCAGGATCATTAAACAGTCAGATCAGACAGACTGCACCTGTGTTGTTACTGACACCTTCAGCAGGGACGGACAGATTAGGACGACACTAACAGTCCTCAATCATGTACCATTAACTGTTTCACTCTCAGTACCACACTTGCCCCAAATAATTTCACTGGTGTTTTCACTCACCCAATCACAGATAAGCTTCACCCTCCACCAGTTTGTTTAATCACCCTGATTTCACCCCCTCACCAAGATGTGAGATCCAGCAGGTGGTTTGGGATGATGGATAATAGATTCACATTTTCACTTCCTCAAACACCGGCAAACCAATACATCAGTGCAGACGAGGAGGCCTTTGTAAATTGACTGTCAGGGTGGATATGTTTTTGCTTTTTTTATATTAAACAGGGCATGGCGCCTAGTTGAACTCAAAGTGTAATTTAGAACACAATGTATTATGCATGTCTTAAACTAAAAGAGCAGGTAATTGACTTTGTAGTTTAAATGACACCAGCGCTTGACTCAGGCTGACACAAACATTATTGCTCAGAGGGGAAAAACACTAATTTTAATATTCTAAAATATCAGACTTTAAATTGAAGTTTGCTGAATACAGATGATCTAAAACTAGCAGCAAGCTACTTTGTAATCCACACTGTTTTAATAACCATAAAATGATCCTAATCTAGGTGTTTCACACTGTGGTAGAGCGGTTAGTGCTCTTCCCCTACAATAAAAAGGTCATATGCTTGATCAAAGGTGGTAATTTTTTTTGTACATAATTAATGTAAAGAATTATAATAAAGATACTTAAGTGACAATTATCCACCACTTTGACATATTTATTGTTTCTCTACTATAATACAGATAATGTATACCCTGTACCAACTGTAATCAACTTCTGTGGAGTAAACGAATGATATGGACATTTGGACAAATGTGGACCAGGAGGATGACTGACTCCACTCTATTTTACATTGATTTTAAATGAAGATTAGAAACAGTGCTGAGCTAACTGCCCATATTTCAAAGGGCTTTTGGTTTTCTGTGGTCCAGAAATAGAGGAGCCAGAAACCAGAAAGGGAAAACATGACTAAAGGACATTTCCACCGTTGTTGCAGCAAGAGAGCAACTTCTATAAGACCCATTAGCAACCATGTACTTATAACACGTCCATATCTGAAAACCATATTAAAAACATCATACACAAACTTTAGTCAAATTTCTATTTTCTTTCTTTCAGTATCATGACTACAGATGTGACAATATTGTGTGAGGTTTGTGTGGTTTATAGACGTTCCTAATCAACCACTGGTTTGTTATTTGATAGAAAAACCAGGCTAAGAAATGCATTCATTAAAATACTCATTTATATTCTGCCTGACTATGTTTAAGGTCACTGTTGGAGCTCGAGTCAATCCCATCTGCCACCGAGTGAGGACAGCACATACAGTACCACGGACAGCTCCCCAATCATTCACAGGACCACAAATACAGAAAAACAACCATTTATTAAAAAATATTCACACTTTTGGGAATTCAGAGAATAGAAAGTGAACCTCTCACCCAGGTACATACTAAAGGGAGACCAGTTACCACTAGCGATCAAACCAGTGACCTTCTCATTGTGATGCACCGACGTAAACCGCTCTGCTATTCTATTTTTTCTTTGGGTAATTTTTTTTTTTTTAAATAAAGTTTCCAAATTTTTCTACAGTTGCCAGGAAATCTCATGAGTCAAGGTCAGAATCCGTGTGGAGACCCTTTTCTTTCCATCTATACATTAAACCGGGGCAGGCGCTGAGGTCTGCAGTGAATATTCTCCTCCAGAGTAAAACATGTCACCGATCCAAGAATCCTGATGGTTTTCTCTTTCTCTGCCATCGCTTCTGCTTCTCCAAAGCAGATGCTCGTCATTTGTTAAAGTCAGGCCTCTCAGCTGGACAAGGTCAAGGAAGGTAAGCAGATCACGCACCGCCCAACGTCTGCATTCGCGCCATTAAACTCCTCACTGTAGAGACTAATCACTAAACAGCACCGCGTGTCATGTCTGTGCTGCCTCATTTTGTCATTTGCCTGATATACAAACAGTCTTTTGGATCTGTCTCACACACACACACACAGACTCACAATAATGTGACTGGGTGGTGGGGCCTTAATGAGTCTCTTGATATCCTTGAAGAGACGGAGACATATCAAATGTCTTTAATGAGATGCTTAATTGAGGAACACTTGTATTACTCACTAATAGGACATGGACAGAAATATCTGGACTCCAATGTCATGGAAGGCAAGGACAGGTGAGAGGAGGCAAAGCAGCTTAAAATACGCTGCACAGAGACATAAATATAGCAAAGATAAATCCAGGCTCTTTTTGTCCTTGGCTGCAGGCACATGGTGAGAATAACAAACAGAATGAAATGACAAGCTATAATTAACACGGAATATGTGATCATCGGCCATAAACCGATCTGTTCTGGAATTAAAAGCAGTTAGATTTCATCTCTGTTTCTCCTCTGTCTGATCGAGCAAAAAGCTTGTGCTGATAAAGTGAAAGTAACAGGTAACAAGGGACATTCTGAGGTCTAAGTGTTTGTTTTTAACAACCAGTCTGAATGGTGGGTGGAGAATTAAGTAGCTAGCATTTACACCAAGGTGTTTGTAGGCATTAAAAATAAAAATCAGCCAGTCCACTGTCATGTATTTGGATAAATTATTAAAATATTTAACCAGATTATTCGCAGGATTGCTATGGATTAATCACAGTTAATCAGGGTTAATCATGATTAATCCTGATTAATTGTGATTTTTTTTCAAATAAATTAACACATTTAAAACTTTAATCTGAGTGATGCCATAACCGCATTATGATTAATGCATTACCTTTGACAAACCTATAAATAATATCAATAATTTCCTGGAATCACGGTGTTGGCCTTCAGGACGTGAACAGTGTAATTCCCAAAGTTCAAGAAAAAAAAAAGACTTTTCTTTAGTAATTATTATGTATATTTACGAAGAAAGTCAGCATCTGACGTCAGTTGTCAGCCCACGCCAAGTTCTAAAGATTTTCTGCAGTCTAGGGCTTTAACTTTGTGAGCCTCCAAAGAGCCAAGAATGAAATCCCATTATTAATAAATATGACGTTTCAAAGTAGCAAAAATGAGTGACAGTTTCTGCTCCATTCTTCTCTGAGACCAACGACCAAGAATGAATTTCCAACACCAGTCCATGAAAATGGTACTTTTAATAATCAGTGCCGTACGTGCTCTCTGTTACTGCAGCAGTACAGTCATCCTCCATCCTCAATGTACGGGAGAAAAGTCACAGGTCTCCTATTTCTGACTTGTATTGGATGCAGCACATTTCCAGACACAGTCTGTTTTGGAGAAAATCCTAGGATCAATGCCATTGGTTACAGGTTCACAGCCAATCAGAGGCACAGACTTTAGGTTAAAGAGCAGACAGAAGACTATTGAATTTTGGTTTCAGATTGAAGTGTAATGTAAGTGTTTTAATTGAGAATTAGGAATCTGACTTTATTTTCAAATAAAGAAAACTATCAATTATCCTTTGTTTTCAATGAGAAGGTTCATCATTTGGATGAAAAAACACTGCTCAACAGTTCTCAACAACTGTTTAACACATAAGGACAGGAGTCGGGATTCATCACTATTCCACTGTAGTACTGTACTGGCTCCACTGAGCCTGTGGTGGTGCTGATGTGACCCTGATTAGCAGAGACCCCCTGCTGTGACCTCCTTTATTTTCCTGCAGAAATCAAAGCAATCCTATTAAAGCCACTGTTTGATGTCTTCATGGACATGTTGGAGCGTAGTTGGTACAAAGAGGACAAATGTCCATGTTACTGTTAGACACTGACTTCACACCCTGGATTCAGTTGTGGCTTCACCATATTCTACTATACTGTCTCTGTTTGTTAGATAATACTGACACAATATTTCACAATATGATGTCAGAGTGAAATGTCAACACATTGTATAATATTATACACTGTACTATATCTGGATAAGGCAGTATGAAGTTATGTATCAAAAATACTTTTCATATACTATACATTGTCATATACTGTAGCTTATCTGTATAATAGTGTATTCCATTGCATTACTGTATATAAAGAATATTTATTTTATATTTTATTATATATAGTATTGTACTATATCTGCATAATCCTGTATCAAGTTGTTATACAAATATTTTACATATACTACTTATATATATTATAAACTGAACTTTAGCTGTACCATGATGTAGCCAAATACATCAGATATAGAATAGTTATTTTATATTATATTGTATACATATATGTGTGTGTCGTAGCGTATACTGTATGTATAATATAATATTATTATTGTTCTTAGGTCAAGGACCAGTAAGTTTACACTCCACCAAACTTTTTTTTTTTTAAACTTTGGGTTTTTTGGGTTTTTTTTTTTTTAATTTTGGGTTTTTTGGGTTTTTTTAAAAAAATTCAGTAGTAGTACACCAATGATTTTTCATTGTGTATCAGTACATTGTTATTCTTTAGTTTTATTCATCTTAAACTTCATTTTTAAAATCCACTGAAGTGACCAGAACTGATACCTGGAACAGAATGTACAGCAGTCAGAGGATGAATACTAGCCTGGAAATACACTGTAGAAATGAGAGCGTTTAGTTTTTTCTTTCTACAAATTACCTTTGAACATTAGCTTGTTAATGTTTGTGTGTGTGGACACAACTTTGAACAGCATCTTTGTAAGTTTGAATTAGCCTGGAAGTACCTTTTGATGTACTTTGTTCAAGGCTTTCGGG
>NC_024317.1:17324673-17335304 GCF_000523025.1 Cynoglossus semilaevis
AAAACCTGCATATTGAGAAGATGAAACTGCTGCAGTTCCCTCAGCCTCCCTGACTGAACCCTCTCACCTAAGTATATTCAAGACAAAAAGAAATGGGATTCTAGCAGCGTGCATCTTCTACAGTTTCTTTGCTGCTCGTGTGAGTCTGGAAAAGAACCGCATTGGTTTGTGGAGTTGATTGGTTTTATTCCTGATTCTATTCTTCCCGGTGTGTTTGCTGCATTTGAAATAAAGATTGTTTTGTATCAGCACTAGAATCGCAGATGCTGCACAGTGTAATGAATTTACACAAACTAAGGATCCTGGTTCTTTAAGAAAATGTGATGTGAAGGTTTTTTGGTTTCATTGCTTCACGGTATTTTAGTCTCTCCAGTCAGGGGCTGAGATTTCAGGGGATCCTGTGGGATTTTATTTCCATACCTAAAATCTTCTTCAGCAACTTATCTGCATCAAGAAAGTAGTTGTAGTCAAATTTGTCTCAGATACTTTTAGTAGTTTCATCTGATTTACTCTGAAACAAAGAAAGAAACACTTTCATTACAGCAAGTGCCATATAAAAATGTGTTTGCAGAAAAAAAATATACTTTTAATTTAAGGCAAGGGCTTCCAACCTCCTGCCTGGGGCCCTGTATCAGGCCAGTCATTTGGTACTGGCCGCACAGAACGGACACCAAGTTTTGTTTTTGTTTGTTTTTTTGTTTGTTTGTTTTTTGTTTTTTTGTTTTTTTGTTTCCAATGAAAATTACCCAATCCCTGATTCAAAACAATGGTCCAAAGCAGTATTTTCTGAATGAATGGGTTAATCAAAGTCACTTTTGTTGACTTTATAATTTTTCATCAGAGACAAAGTCAAAAACTAAACAGTAAGTTACGAGGGGCTAAATGACTGACTGAATTAATTGATGCATTAGAGAAACAACACAAAATCTATCTGACAGATATAAAGTCAAAGCAGTACTGAGTTCCTCATCTCAGTTGGAGGAAGAAATGAGGATGACAGCCAATCAGAGCTAAGTTTGCTACTTTAGCGGTGAAACATGTAAACTGAGAGCCAATAACAGCCTACATGTCTCAGGGAGTACAACAGGGAGTGCTTATTCTGGCTTATTCTAAAGTATATATATACTGTGTATATATATATATTCTAATAAAATAGCAGCATAGTACCTTGGCTGGGCTAGCTTTGTCCTGCTTTTGTGCAATTGAAGCAACATATCCTAGCTTAATCCCTTATCTTGGTTTCTGACACATGTAGGCTGTTATTGGCTCAGTTTACAGTTTTAATCCTTAATTTCCTGAAAGAAACTCCAGAAGGATTAATAAAGTTCTGTCTATCCATCAGTCCAGCAGGTCAGTCCACCGTTGTCTGCCAATCTTTCGCTCTTATAATAGAATAGTACTAATACTAATCAGACAAAGTTCCTGGCTGGAACCAGAAGAGATTTCAATTTCCTTCATAAAAAACACATAGGAAGTACAACAAAATGTACTTTTTAAGAACACATACTTGTTTTGATACTACTTTTTTTCTGACAGTGTGTATAAGATCTTCATACATACTCCATCAGGAGCTGTTGCTCAGTGAAGTATGAAGCGCCACTGTTACCCATCTTCCCCTTGGCGATTCTGTTAGCGGTTCCCAGGTTTATTTTATAGAACACCGTGCACATGCACTTATTTAGAATTTACTTTGACTAAAAATAAAATTAAAACTATAGGCTAGATTGGTAATAAGGCTAATATACAACTTAGACGAAAAACTGAGAAAAAAACATCAACGTTCTCTCTGTGATTTAACACTGGCTGTAAATATAGGCCAAAGACTGACGAGAGGAAGAAAAGAGTTATGCAGATACTAGTAAAAAGAAAAAAAGAAAGCTGACTCCTGATAGGTAGGAGCCAACTGCCATCAAACACATGCATCAATCACACATTGCACATGTGCACTGTGATGAATAGATCACTGACAGAATGTGGCAATGAATATGAACTTGACAAAGAAGTTAAACTACTGTGACGGCTAGAATGAGCAGAGAGAGAATTTTTGAAGAAAGACGTTTCCCTCTCAGCTGCAGCCTGAATGTCCTGCTTCCTCAAAAGAACTTTATATCCGCAGCTTTAGGCTCAATATATTCTGTTTTTAAGCGAAGCGATGGAAGATTATGAACGAGGCAGAGTTACAAGCAAATCACAATTTTCTTCTTTGTCTTTATATTTATCACTATTTGCATAAACTGACTGGAATGGAAGTTTTTTTTTTTTTCTATTCCCACCCAGCCAACCGATTTTCTATGGCTCAGCCTTGTCACTTACTCATGTAGTCATAATGGTCATCCAAGTGTGTAATTGCACATTAAAAAACGGCTAAGAAAGTTAGTTACGAGCAACACTGGAGAGTCCACCAACTCATTAAAGTTAAATGGCATTTGAATAGTGCAGAAATATGGCCGTCACCGCCTGCCACTTAACTCTGTTGTGCATGTGAAATCTCTGAAAGTCAGATTAAGGCGACAAAAACCAAATAATGAACCTCAACTAAACGGATGGATTTGTTGCCAAAGCTCATTCCTGAAGATTTCTGTCCCCCTTTCTTTCATTCCCTGCATCATTTTGTGCTATCTGCCGCAGAGATTAGAGGCTAAGAATCAGTTAGAGTTAACACAAGTGACGAGAGAATGACAGTTCATTCAAATGGCCAAAATTACTGGTGGGATTTGTGCAGGAGAGTGACCAAGCTGTGTAATACCGTGCGTGATGGCAGCTGACAGAACAGCAACCGGGGGAGAGAGTGTTTGGGACTGTGACCCTTCTTTTTGACAGAGGTCAGAGTGGGTGTTTTTGCCTCAACACATGCTGCTCCAGTTTGGTCATTGTCACAGTAGGAATATGAAAAAGAACTATATGAAAAAACACCAAAAGGGAGGAAACAGGAAAGTAAGCTGCAAAATTACATATAACAAGGTTTTCTCTGGCTGTAAATTACACCTGTTACAGTAAGCAACCGCTATTACCCCTGTTGTAAAACCCCACTTACACAGCTGTGAAAAACACAGAAATTACATCCACTCATGATGGTGGATGGTGTCAAGACTATTATGTTGGTAATTTTTTAAAGGTTAAAAC
This sequence comes from Cynoglossus semilaevis, assembly GCF_000523025.1. NCBI lineage: Eukaryota > Metazoa > Chordata > Actinopteri > Pleuronectiformes > Cynoglossidae > Cynoglossus > Cynoglossus semilaevis. The sequence continues at coordinate 17,327,797 of NC_024317.1, forward strand.
ATAGTCATATAACAAAATAATCTATTAATGATAGATGTCAAATATGTTAATTACAAAACAACAATAGAACACATGAGGCTTTGATAACTGTTTAAATAAAACAGCAAAAAAAAGATCACCAGTTTGATTGCTAGCAGTGTAGCTGTACTAGTCACATTTCTGTGAGGACTGAGCATGTTCTGTCTTGGATTAACTCAAGTCCATGTAATGAAATATAATGATCTTCTTGTTTCACTTTACCTACAATTTACCTACTCAGTGTGAAACCTGGAGCTGTTTAATTGAACACAACGCTGATGTACTAGCAGAGGTTTTAAGAAAGACAAGATTTTTAAAAGCCCAGTCGCTCTCTGTTTTTCCAGTTTATATGTCTATCTGCTGCCACATAGTGGAAGGGTATTTTATTGTTCTACCTATCACTATTGCAAATACTATGAAAGAAGGATTATTAGCGGTAGATACAATTTTTTTTCAGCCCAATTAAGTTGAATGAGATAGTTTTCTACGGTCCACCTGATGCTCTCTCGTGGCACACAAATGTGCCGCAGTACAGGGTTTGGGTATCAATGGTCAAAATTGTGTTTTACATTAAATCTTTCATTTGTAGGAAGCTACTAATACTATGTGTAATGCATGGTGTTATTAGGCACTCAGTATATGTTAGTATGTGTTTCAAAAAATACACACGCATACTGTAATACATATCAATGTTTTTATATTTTTAATACAGCCAGATTAACAAAAGAATTTAAAATTGCTTTAGCCCAAAATTTCATGAATTTGCAGACCATTTAAGGGTTGCGCCCCACATATTGAAAATATTTTTGAATGGATCCTACATATTGTGAATTGTTGTTAAACTGAAGGTAAAATAAAGAGGAATTTTCCTATCGGTTTAGTAACAGCTGGTATTAGAATTTCACTACCAGTCACCACTGATCATTTCTATTCTAATAATACGTATTATTAATTTATTCCATTATTATTTTTAAGTGGTTGTTATTTAAGTTCCCTGTGGGTTTGCAAATGTTTACAACAAAGCAAAGAAAGAAAAAAAAAAAACAATGACAGAAATGTATCTGATGTAGGTATACCTAAAAGGCAATCTAAATACCTTTTGTATTTGCAGCGCTACTAAAGTGCTTATCGGGAAATTCTATCCTTTCACGAAACGAGTAAAACAAGGGGTTAAGGGTAAGTTAGAGGGGCAAGGGTTGAAATCAGATTGTCTAAATGACTTATAATGGCATTTTCCAAAGATCATATTTTCAGCTCTGGGTCAGACTGGCGGAGTGATAAATAACAGCCTCAAGTACAGACATAACACCATTACTGTAAGTGCATTACAGCACTTCCTGAGCCGGCGTCATATAGCAGGTGCTATATCTTCTGGTTTTTCACTGGTCAGTACTTTTAGCAGCAGAGCTTTTCTGCAGTCGACTATAACAGCCCAAAAGACTCTAAAGTGTGAGGATTTACTGCAAGGGAACCGGATAAACCCGACCAACACCATGTCTGGCTTTACTGAGCCGCAGGATTGACATGAGCACAAAGAATCAAATGCTTGGCTACATTCTTGGACAGGAATATATAATAAACATAATAAACTAATAAACATTTCAGACATCCTAGAATTAGAGTTTTTTTTTTTTTAAAAAAACAGCGTTATAGATGCGTACACCAGTGCGTCCATCCCAGCCACTTCATCTCATGTTCCATTTTTCCTCTTCATCTCTGTCAATCCTCCAACACTTTATACTATCATATTGAGTATTGGGAATTAGAGTGAAAGGAGATAAAAGCCTAATCAGTCATCCATCTTCCCCGCTCGTTCACTGAGCAGGGTACATTATATAAATCATATACTTTTTGAATTATTCCCATTTCACTGGTTCAATATTTAATTTTGCTGCTATATTTGGCTGAAGGTTATCTCATCCCTTGACAGTGTTTTATAGATGACATTCAAATCCTTTGAAACGTGATAATTGGTTCACAGCTCCGGAATGCAACGCTACACTGCAGCACAAAGTTTTTGAAAGACAGAAAAAACAAACAAACAAACATAATAAATAACTCAAAAGAAAATTACATTTTCTTTTGGGCTGTCAAAATTGAAACTTGTTATTTCATGAAATGAATCAGAAATCAAGAACTCTGACCAACTTGAACGTATGGGCAAACTTACAGGCACTGTAATTTCCAACAATAACTAACGTTCATCCACTTTTTTTTGCTTTTTTTACAGATTTGATAGATTGTTATTTACACACACTTACACACACTGTGGGAAATAGTCTGGAATTCACCAAAATACCTCAAGGTTTAAATAACATCTCAACACCCAGCTCATGTTTGCGGGACTTTTGGGTCGTCTCGCATCACGTTTCCCAAGAGTTTATGAATAATGGCTATTGACTTGGGTCGTACAGGTTCATGACTTTTAAAAATATTAAACACTGTATATGTACACACACACACACACACACACATATATATATCATGTTTCTATATTCATATTCAATCATTTAGATCTTTAGTCTTAAATAAAAATCCTATCGATTAATCAGGATTAATTGTTATCAATTATAATCACAATTATCATGATTTGAGATTATGAATCAGGTTAATTAATCATAATTAAAACATACGATCAATTCACAGCTCTATTTAAAATACAATCATTTCCTGCCGGTAGCCAGGATTCTCTCAGGTTTTTCCCTCATTGTATCCCCAAGCATGTCTGTAATTAGACTTTTTCAATAATTCACTTCAGTTTGTCTATTTAAATGTGGTATCAGAGCAGAGCCTGACATAAGCTTTTGTGTGCGCCCTGGCAGAGCAGCTGCTCGTGCAGATATTAGCTCCTTCAGTGTTCTGTCTATTTCAGCCAGCCCGATAATACAGCCCTGAATATTGAATGTGGTCACCAGGGGGACAAGCAGGCAGAGGAAATGCAAAATTTACTCTTTATTTGTATGTGGTTTAATTTTTTCCAGTGGGCTTTAAATGGCCAGCCTTGAAGTCAATAAGAAGATTAAAAGCAAATATGGTTTTGTCAAACCATGGACTCGGGTGAGAGCTATTCATTTTAGTGTCAGCTTTAAGTCAAAGATTTTTTTTTCCAGTCAGGCCTGGTTTCTTACTGTAGCTTACAGGGTGATTAATGTGACTCTCACAGCCCAGGATCTTTTCACCCATCTGGTCTTTGTTATTTCAAGTCAGGGTTCAAGTGGTTTGGAAATTTAGAAAATGTAAAAAAAATGTGAGTGAGTTTTACATTTAAATAATGGAATAAAAATTAAATAAAATAAAATATCTACTCTAATCATTGCTGTAATTCAGCAGAAACAAAGTTTGATCTAACAGGTTCTTTGTCAAATGCTCAGCAGCATACTTTTAAATGTAAGGTTAAGATACTACATTAACCTGATACTAAAACAATAATGACAAAATAATACATCACCACCTGATATTTGTTAAAATCACAAGATTGAACATTGAGAAAACAACTATAGCTTGTCATCTTAACTTTGCACGACATGCCATAAACAGTGACACTATCACTGTTAAGTAGGCAGATAGGTGGCAGTATCGGATGTGAAAAAGCTGTATTGAGCCATCCTAAGTCTCGATGCTACTCCATGTTTACCTGGGTAGAGTTTAGACAACAGCGCTGGTCATTTCCCACAACACACTGTATCCAATTATAGTAATATAATATATAAAATCTTCACTAATATTTAATTTGAAGTTATTACTTCTTTTAAGTGCACACTCGCTTAAAAGTATAAATATGTAATTTAGTTTGAACAGGAAAAGTGCTATATTTGGATATTTTTAAAAATTTAATTTAATTTAAAATACATTTCATAAATGTTATTACCAAAATTAGTACAACAATATTGAAAACAAATTATAAGTGCAAATTAGATGGAAATAACAGACTCCAAGAAAACAAAGCAGAATAAATAGTAAAAGGAAATAAATGTAGATAAAATAAAGTCACATTTAGTGTTTTAACGACTAACAGCTACCGCACGTCTCCCTTCACGCCTGGACAACATGGAAAATATTCTAGGGTCCACCTTTTAACACATCACATGTGAGTTGAACCACACAAATTACCACCTGTAAATTACCACCTGTCGTACTCCATTCCCTGTATTAGTTTACTACAGTAACAAGTTGCAATTGCGAAGGTAGGCAGAGAAGGAGAGTTCTTTCATTATAAAGTTTGCTGTAAATACCACACAGTATGTAGGCAGTCGGCTCAACACGTTAATCCTTAACCTTTCAAAGCACATTTACTCCACCAACATTAAACATAATTACAAACACTTTTTTTAGCACTTGGAATCGAGGAGGAGCCAACGTTTCTGAGCGGATCCCACTGCCAGCAGAATGGTGCAGGCTCCAACAGACCTCCCTGAGGTTAGGTTTCACTGCAGAATAATTGAATAATGAAAACTCAAATCTGATTTTTTTTTTTTTTTTTGTGAAATGAAGAATTGATTTTTTCCCACTGTCTTACAGCATAGAGGGAGCTCTGAACATACATCAAGTCGATTCACTGTCAGACAAAAGTTATTTACAAGGTGCTTTTAACAAACAGGTCAAAGGAGATTTCCTAACAAACAGGTGTAAATGTGTGTGTTGTATGTGCAGTACATGATGCGACATCATTGGGATAATGTTGCTCCTCACAGTACAGATCAAGGTAAAACACTAAGCTGCTTGTTGTTTTGAACTTCAACACAAAGCCGTTAGCCAGCCAACAAAAAAGCAGAACAAAGCTACTCCTGCATAAAACCGGCCTTCGTTCCAGTTTTTCTTTTTTCTTTGAACACATCCGAATGATAAACAGTAATGATCACACTAATGATGGTTGTTCAAGGTCAGTGGGGAGCTACAAAGTGGATAAGGTCTCAGTGCAGAGGAGCACAGGGAGGACACCAGTGCTGTTAATCTGAGGAGCCTGTGCAGAGCGGAGCTCGATAGGAAGGGGTTCAATGGCTGTTCAGGCTGCGATAACGCTCCATCCCTGCCACATGCTCCTACTGTACAACCCCTGCTCTCTCCAAACATGACTGGCCTAGTTGCCCCCTTCCTTGGGCAGGGATTTTGCCAGCATGCGATAAGATGCTCCTGAGCATTGCAAAATAGACCAGGTATTAGCTTTGCTTCATCTTCACAAAGGAATTCCGCGGGATAGAGTTAAAGGATGAATGGGATGAACCCCCGACAAGAGCCAGACCCTATTCTGGGTGAACAGATAAGTGGTGCTCTGACAAGGGCTTCAGAGGAGGGTGAAGGGGGGCTGGTGGCTCCCCTGCTGGGCCAGATGAAGATGTGCTCAGCATGGGTTCTCATCATCAGCAACAACACACTCAGGCCAGAAATGAGCAGATTACAATTATATCTTCATCTGGTGGCTCATGAAAAAATGACACAGGGTTTTATTAATAATGAGGATGAACAGTATTTATCCTCAATTAGGATTCTCTCTTTATGCATGCACTTAGTGGATGCATGAAATGTAATATATTTCTTTGCCACTGCATGTGTTATCTGACGTCACAATATATTCTGCCCTGTATTTTATTTTGGGCTCAATCAGAGTTATTTCTATTGCTATAATTTACAACACAGAGAAAACTTGATGAAAGAAATCCCTAACATTATGGTTTGGACTGTGATAATACATTGGTTACAATTAAACTGTAGTCATTAATCATAGCTCTTCATTAGAAGTTAAAACAAATGAAAAAATAAATAAATAAAATAAGTTTGAAGTTAAGACAAAACTGGCCTTGTTTAGTTGAAAACACTGCTGATGTACTCACAGGAGTTGAAGAGAAACACATGAAGCTCTTCCTCAACAGTTTTCTCTCTTCTAGTTTCCATAACCATCTAGTGGCCTAGACTAAACAAATAAATAATGTGCAGTTCATAAATAAAGATTTTCAGACCAATTATGTGAACTTCAAAGTACCGTAGGACTTGACTATTTACTGATGATATTCACTCATGTCAAAAGTCGGTCCTGAGAGTTCCAACATGCAATCTCTTAGAAATCTTTTAAAGACTTGAAAGTGAGTTGCATTAAAAGCCTGGAAGTATCCTTATCTAGTAGCTACAGCAGCAGAGAGTAAATCTGCAGAAGTGTTTTTTTTTTCTGTAGTACTAACTGTATTAGTACTACAGTACTACAGCTCATGATATCAACAAATAAGACCTGCCAAACAAGACCGCTTGAAGCAAGAGGAGGAAACTCCTCTGTCAAGTTGTTGCAAATGTTCAAATTCATTCACACTGTGCTTCTCAACGGTTCAACCGTCACCTTCCCGCGGTTGGCTACAGCTCCTCTCACCGTTCTGATCTAAAGTTTTAGACAAAAATGATCACTCTATTTGAGCAGATGAGTGAATGTTTACAACAGTCTCCATTTGTCAAGGCCTCACACTTTTAGTTTTCATAGCCATCTGCTGCCACCTAACAGAAGAGTATTTAATTGTTCTGCCTTTTATGCTTTGACTAGCAAGGAAAAATTATATGCAATAAATAATTAATAGTTTTCAGCCCAATTAAGTGAAATCAGATCTTTTTCCACGGCTAACCTAATGATCTCTGACGGCTCACTAGTGTGCCACGGCCCAGTGGTTGGGAATCACTGACATAGAGACAAATAACATTTTACAACCACAGTCCATTTGAAGAGAACAATCCTGGGTCAGATGATGAGGATTGTTCAGAGGTTCAGGGGTTCAGCGACTCCTGTGACCTCTGATATTTCTAGTATCACTGCTCCCAAGGAACACATTTATGGGTTAAATGCAGAGGACAAATTTAAATCCCTGTATGTTTTTGTATATGTTCAGATTGAACCTGGTACTGTTGAACTGTGAAGTAAAACGTTTTGACTTACAGGTGGCTAGCGTTCTTACCTGACATCAAAAAGACCCCTTTTTGGATGCTTCAATTGTTTCACCAGGTCTCCAGTTTCCTCTCCATGCAGCTCTGGTTGAATGTTCGCTCCATATTGGCTGTAAATGCAAATACATGGTTCCTGTCTCTGTGTGTGACCCTCTATGGACTCGGAAAGGTCCAGGGTGTCCCCCCACCCTAGTAGTTGAGAGCTGGGGTTGGCTCAGCACCCCTGATTCACCTGAAGAATTAAGGAATAGAAGATAAAGTTTATTAAATCATGATTTTGTACTGCCTTAATGATCATACACACAATGTAAAAGAGTTTCTTTTCTTTCTTTTTTTAGTGTTTTTATTTACACATTACTGTTAATGAGCAAGTATAAAAAACTGTTGGCTTTCCTTTGACTGGATACCATTTGACATAGATTAATGACAGCATATTCACAAATGCATTATTTTAATATTTCAAGATAAATAGCAAGTCACACTTATTACTCTTGAAAAGATTCACATTAAGAGTTTGATCATTTCATTTGCAACACTAAAGTAATTAACTTCATTGAATATTTACTCTTTCC
>NC_024317.1:17339547-17339952 GCF_000523025.1 Cynoglossus semilaevis
CCTGAAGAAACAGGAAGTGTGTTCGCTACTTCCGGGCAGAGAAGAAGATAGCTACAGGTGCCGATGTCAGTTAGCTCCCAGGAAAAATATTGTATGTTGGAATTGTGGAATTGGATAAAAGTGCAAACTCGACATCTTGTGTCAGTGGTTCTTATTGCCACAAGTTTCTTTTCTTTCTTTTTTTAGTGTTTTTATTTACACATTACTGTTAATGAGCAAGTATGAAAAACTGTTGGCTTTCCTTTGACTGGATACCATTTGACATAGATTAATGACAGCATATTCACAAATGCATTATTTTAATATTTCAAGATAAATAGCAAGTCACACTTATTACTCTTGAAAAGATTCACATTAAGAGTTTGATCATTTCATTTGCAACACTAAAGTAATTAACTTCATTGA
>NC_024317.1:17339990-17346043 GCF_000523025.1 Cynoglossus semilaevis
TAAAAAAGAAAAAAAGAGTGGCACACATGATGAAACAAGTTTATTACATTTTGTGAAGTGCAGACAGCGTGGTATCAAATCCAAGTTTCTTCTCTCTAATGCTTCCTGCACCACCTGCATATTTTATCACAGGGAGGCAGGAGTTTTCAAATTGTGTGTCTGGCACAGGCATTTTTCAATGTGGTGATCAGATGCAATTCACACCCAGAATGCCTCAAGCACCTGTTTTTAATCCCCATACTTTTGGCAATATGAAGCCCATTTTATTGGAAAGCCACGGACGCGGGTGAATACAAATTAGCATCATACAATATTAATTGCAATGTGTCCTAGCAAAATTGAAAAACTCCAGAAATGTGAGAGTTATAAATAGACGTGAGTCTTGTTTTGTTTTCTGTTATCAGTTGTTACTGAAACCTTAGTTTTTGTGGCCATCTGAAAAAGTTCAGTTATAGAGGCTCCAAAAGAGTCTGATGTCTGTGATCTGTGTCAGTTTTTTAATTCAAAAACATAAACTTTAGTTTTAGCATTTGGTGGTAGGGACTTGACTTTGTGAATGACGACATAGAGATACAGTAGGAAAGGTGGACAGGAAATGGACAGTTCACAAAAGAAGAGGGCGGAGACAAGGTGGAATAAATGGAGATGTGCGTCAGGTGATTTGTGACACAAGAACAACAGCAGAGGTGAAAGGTCAGGTTTATAAGACGGCAGTGAGAGCTGCAATGATGTATGGTTTAGAGACAGTGGCTCTGTACAATAAATAAGATGCTGGACAGATATTAGAAATGAGCAGGTCAGAGGGACGGTTGAGGTGGAGATGTTGGACAAAGGATGGTGGAGATGAGAGTTGCGGGCAAAAGTAACAGAGCAAGAAGACAAAAAGAGAAGGCAGAAGAAGAAGGGAAAAAACAGTTGAACAGTCTCAGGCTACAAAGGACACAAATGTCCAAAAATACAATTGTATCTACAGTTGCACTAATTAAAAAAAAGACAGAGACTGACATATGCATTTGTTAATCCCACCTTGAATGTAATCAAAGTATTTATCAGACGCACCGGCTCCCGCTCACAGAGCTTTTCTTCCCAGCATGTTAAATATACCACCTGACAGGCTGTCAGCTTTAGCAGCACTAACATGGAGAAGGACCTGACAGCACAGCGTGTGATTGTTTTATAATAGCGAACCCAAGTCTGTGGAAATAGTTACAAGGCAAACCACACCAGGACAATGCTACTATATTAGGCTTCTTTTCATCACATTCACTGTAATACAGTAGATAGACTGCTGTATATCAATGGATCCAGCTTTAAAGGAGGGATAAACTGAAATGAGGAAACCAAGGCCAAAAGCCGAAAGACTGAAAGATACAATTTTGCCCAGCATTAGTTCCATTGCATTTGCATCTATGACTGTGTACTAACCTCACTCAAATCAAGGCATTGCAATTGCAATAAACATTACTCCTGGGAAAACATGATGCGAGACAACCCAAAAATAAAAAATCTCTCACTACCCACCTGAGGGCTGCGACCCAGTCTTTAGAAAAGAATGCATTAGACTATATATATATCTATAAAACTAAACATGAAATAAATATTAACATTAAAAAAATGAATGTTAGTCAATCTACATAATTAACATAGCTTGCTGAACAGAAAGTGAAAGCGCTTTACGCCAATAGTGCATTTTAATTAAAAACTATTTCTCTGGTTTTTCAGTAAACAAAATTGTGGACCAACCTAAACCAAATACCCCAAAAACTGAAGATGGGAGGGAATCTCATAATACTATTCGAATATAGCTTCGAGCATAAACCAATATTACTACTGATATCAGTGTATCGCGAGACAAACAATAAGACACACACACATTCAAACCTGGGATTAATTAAGACTGAATAATGAACCTAATCCTGCATTCTTTTTTTTTTTACCCTTGAACCTGATTACCTGGAGAAAACCTCCCACACTGGAAGGATTTGCAAACTCCATTTTGTACCAGGGCTCAAACAGAGATTATCTCACTGTAAGGCATAAGCACTAACCACCCACCCACTGTGTGTCGGTTTTTGGTTGTTTTTCTTTTTGCTTTCAGTTATCGTTGAAACACAGGACAGGATCATTCTGCCCCTGCTCCCTGTCGTCTTTGCAGGAAAAGGTCTGGTTCGACCACAAGGCACTTTATTTACAGCCCTCCACTTTGGGCTGTGTAAATATTCTTCATGAGAGAGGAGGCTGTCGCCAAAGCACCGCAGTTCATCAAAAACAAGCCTTTCTTGTCAGGGGCTAATGTGAAGGTGTATATCACAGCAGGCCTCTGCCCTCTGACGACTGAAACGCAGGGTTTGTGCCACTGTTACGACTAATGGTTCTTCTACAGGGACTCCCCAACGTCAGTGTCGGCAGGTCTGTGGAATGTTGTCGCTGGCCACAGCCAAAAGTGGGACTGCTGTTCTACTGCTGACTACAATGCAGATGATTATAGCTGGATTGAGAAATCTTGCCGCTGATTACATCACACGGACGGTTGGAGCGAGCTGACACCTGACACCCTGAAGGCAGGCCATGCTGTCATTGTGGAGAAATGAGACTTCTCACCAGTTATGGAACAACACACTAGTCTCCCTGTCATAACAGTAATGGTGAACACAGGGAGAAAGTCAATCATCTCCTTCATGATCTTGGACCGACCTTGAAAGGTACATGGTGTGAAACGTAGCATCATAACATCTAGTGGTGGAGCAACAAAGTTTTGGCAAGTAATGTAAAAAGAAAATAATTATTTCAAATACTAAAAGAAATGGAAAATGGACAAAAAAAAGTATAACCAGTGGTGTGAAGTTTTACAGCGTCACCTGAGAAGAACCTGTTATTGTTCTGAGATTGCTATACCAAAGGAATGATGGGTGATCAAACACTTTATTCTCGTCGGAAGTTGTTATTAAACACAATCACAGGCTCATTAGAGTCTGCTATGAATCACTCAACGAGAGCTGGTTCAGTCTGCAGTTAAAGAAAAAAAAAGGCATTATAAAATAAAGCATCTAATTAAAATGTCCAAGTGCCCACTGTGCTTCTGTCAGGTTCAGAACCATTAGCATAATTTTCTGAGTCAGTGTTTTCTTTGTCTGTGAACCCAGGCTGAACAACTGCGCTGTGGTTTGTCAGGAAAAGACCTTTTGGAGGTCAAGCCGCGGCTGCAGTACTCTGCCACTCCACTCATTCTTTAACTCTACAGCTACATGCTGCTAAATGTTCACGGGTTGTGGAGGTCGCTCCATCCACAGGTCAATTTGCATCCCAATGAGGTCAAAGCAGTAAATGTTGAAATGACTTGACATATGATGTCATATCGTCTTCAGAGGCTTCACAAAGAAGTTTGAATGCAGTATTTTACCTACATTTTCAGGTACAATCCTCAATCATTTCCGCATACTTTTCAAAGTCTAAAATAAACCCCTAGCCAAACCTGGAGTAATGTTTACGTCTATAAATACCTTTTAAGTACTAGGGTTTTTCACTAAGAATTTCTAAAATTGCATGTTAACGTGGGAGCCGACATGATGTTTTCATTAAGCAGCTGGTTGAACCAGTAAGGAGCATCTGTTGTACCGTCTGTGTGTCTCCTCACATGCAGAAACGTGGTTTTCATCTGCAGATTCAGGGGAATACGGCAGAATGAAAAGGTTCTCTGGGCTACATGTACCTGGAAGAGCAGCTTTTCTTTCCCTTTTTTATTGCCCCCTCTCAACACACGTGAATCACAGACTCTTTGTAAGAGCCCATCTGTCCGCACAGGAGATGTACCTGTCAAATCATTCAAATTACTACAACCATTGTCGGCATGGAAACGCACGGATCAGCGCCTCCACAATGTGGAACTTCACAGGCCGCGAAAGTACTGCTTCACCGAGTTTTTGTGTCTTTGCAAAAACAAAATTATGCTCTGAGAAATGTCTCCGTCTAAATTTGGGGAACTGAATCAAAAATCAGCAAAGTGAAGTTGAGTCACGACGTCGGCCGACTGCACTGTACACAGAACACATTCAGTCTGCCTGGGAACACAATAAAAGCTGAGAACACCAGATACATCACCAAACTTTGTGATGCAGACATGACTCCTAATTTATGTCGCCCTCCTCAGTATATACGGCAGTCGTCGTGTGTTGCATTATAAAGTGAATATTTATCATCACAGCCAAACATTCTTGACACAGAACCCTAGAAAATGCCAGAGTTACAATCACAATTTTATATTAAATTTATATACATCTCACACCTCCATGTTCCTCATAGTTAATGGCCTCTTGTGGACCCCTGACTGTTCATAAATCAGAGGTTGAGCTATGGCGTTATTATAAATTGAATGATCTCGCAAAACCGGCCGTGAAGATGAATCTTCAGAGTTGACGGGCTGGAGAAAAGACACAAAAGCACAAACAGGAGAGGCTGCAGGTTTTTTTTTTCCTCATGTCATTATTCCACGTCAGCACCGGGGAATAAAGACACAGAATTCACCGGTGTGATTTTTGAGTCACAGCAGAACAAACGAACGACGACAGCACAGAAACTAGAGACCCTGGTCTACTGGTGGGGTTTAAAGGGTTTTTGCTAATATGGTAATTTAAAGAGGCTTGAGTAGAGAATATAAGGGAAACACATAAAAACAATTCTTGAGCACAATTCAGGGAATCCCACATGTGTAGGTGTTGCCAACACCATTTTATTGTAAAACTATATTTGCTACCGTTGGGTCTGCCAGCTGTGAAAAACACAAAGACAGTCTGGGACTGGCTGTATCACAATGACCTCACCAGCCAGGACTGTCCATGGACAACAGGTTCTCTGTGCCCTTTGACCTTTGTATAATGTGATTCAAAACAACATTTTAAATAGTCATTGTGCAATTTTGAAGTGTTAAATAAAGAAATCTATTAACGGTTCTATTTTCATATATTTAAATGTTGAATGATTGTTGATTTGTGGTTATTTTCATTATTGCTAACATTGCTAAATTTTATGTTCACCTATGCCTTAGGAAGCTGTGAATTTTAATCCACATACATATAAATATATATTTACAAATATATGTACATATATCAATAAATAAATATATATCTATAGTTTTTATTAGGAAATATATGGCTTGGCCTGATTTTACCCATTTTTATAATAATAATATAAAATGTTTTCTTAATTTTTTATATTATCAATATATTTGTTTATATTTATGTTTTCTATGTTTAGATGGGGGGAAATGAATAGTATATTTCTGGGGGGCTGGAACAAATTCATTTGCTTTTAATTATTTTTAATGGGGAAAATGTGATTGAGATACGAGTGGATCGAGACAAGAGTGCTGCGGTAGAAAGGATTTAACTCGTATCTCGGGGGTCCACTGCATATGGAAATGGACGTAGCTGCCTCCATTGCAGGTTGAGGTTGCAGGTAGAAGTATGTACAGGTGTCAGGGCTGACGTTTTCTTTTCACATTTTTTCTAGCCTTGGACTGAAAAACATCCAATTGTAATAAATGTCTTTGAGGCAGGTATTTTCTGAATACAGCCCCACCCCTGCCCTTTGACCCCGCCCCAGGTATTAACTCCTTCACTCTGTAAAGACGTTCATCCCCTGAAGCTGTGAATAATAGTGTGAAGCTGTGGACGCCTTAATTGATTTGCAGTCAACACGTCGCTCACGTCTCCAACGCGATTAAATATTGAAATGCTGTAGGTCGAGGCGGGAAAGAATTTTCCTTCTCCCCCAGGAAATGGCAACTTAGCCGTGTCAGGGTTTTCTCACGGGGGCATTTTACACACATTCACCACTATTGAGTAAACGGGTCTTTTTCTTTTCCCACACTGCCTTTTTACCTCCTGGGTTGAAAAGGTCCTTTGCAGGAGCCGCAGGGCAGCACACATTATCATTACATAGTCTCTATTATTACTGCAATGTTCCAGTCAGTGGTCCATCCCAGCTCAGCCCTGCAAGCCTGTCTTTATCATCCACTCTCAGTAAAGTCCACCCCCTGCCCTTCTTCCCTGCAGCAT
>NC_024317.1:17346064-17375751 GCF_000523025.1 Cynoglossus semilaevis
GTGATTACTGTCATAATCGATTGTACAGGACGGACGGAAACTCCACAATGTCTTCTTTATCCGATCCCCGGGAGATGCAGAATTTTGTCACATCTAATTAGTTTGCCGGACTCGGCTGAGCGGACACAGCTTTTACAACTTCTCCATTACATGCTTCATAATTGGCAACGCTTTCATTGAATTTAATCAGGACTAGGATTTATAAATTCGACATATGTGGCGGGGGAGACGGACGTGTTTCCACCCTATACATAAAGGCAGCGTGCTGCAGAAGACGTACTGTATATGGAACACGTTTCCTTCATTCAGCTCTGACCTACTTGCAGATTACTGTAGGAGACCGAGGTGGGACTCCTGCGGTGTAAAGATTTATTTATTTCCTTGCTGCTGCCCCTGTGCCGCTCCTCGCTCCCCAGACGGGATTGGTTTGACCTGTACTGCCTGTGACATCTGTATCCAACACTGCATATGTTGAAATCTGTCAGCTCCTCACCACTCAGCCTGTCACTCAGTCCTACCAGGAATGGCCCACGACCTCAGCTGTCATAAGAGTCCAGCTGCAGAGGAGAACAGTGCGCTGAGACAAACTCAGACTTCAGGTGTGATGTCTCTCAGTGACAAGACTGAGCTTGTCTTTTAAATGATACACAGCAGGACATTCGTTCCCTATCGTCAGGAATACAATCCACGCCTGTCAGACATATACTCAGGGTTGAACAGACTGGTCAAACTCTCCAGGTTTAATGCTTAATGACATCTAGTTATGTTTTTTTTTTTTACCGGAAGAACGTGAACACCTCGCAGAAACAAACAGAGGCAGAGCCACTCACTCCAGGTACGTTCTCTGAGTGAAACCACTCCGTCACCTTAACTGATTCAAATTGTTTTCCGCTGCTGAATGTGCAACTTTGCTAAACTTGGAAACTTCTTTTATTCTAGGTGAAGTTGTCCAAAGTGAAGACATGGACTGCAGTGAGGGGGAAGAAGTGAAGCAGGGGATACTGAACAACTCTTTAGGCTACACTGTCAAAGTGAAAGGAAAGCGAGGGATTGTTCCTTCTCAGGTGAAGACGTCCGAGTTTCCACTGTACCTGGTCGTCCCATCGCCAAGCATTTCACGAGAAATCTAAGGAACGCTAGCCAGGTTTTGATGCCAGATGTGATTGGTGTGCAACTATGCAATAAAGTTGTAGAGATATCTTACAGATGGTAGAGATATTTGTGAAATGTGGTTCACTTATAAAAGATTAGTAAACATTTTGTCAAAGCCAGTTTGTCGACATCTAATTTTTCACATCATTGCTCTTCACCGTTTATTTCCTCTTTAAAAAGGTTATCATGTGGAGGCAGAGCTGTGACCGGACGGAAGCAGTGAACGAACAGACCTTTGAAGAATTGCCAATTATGTTTTAACTAGACACCCCCGGACGGCTGATGCTTCATTAATACACGCTGGTCCAAAGTCCTGGTTCCACAGAGAAGACAGTAACGGCTGTAATGAGCCAGTTATTCAGACAACTTCTGCCAACCACCCATTAGCCACTTACAGACTGTCAGTGCAGTTCAAACTTGATGACCAGTCGTCTGTGAGCTTTAATTGGACGGTGACACGATGATGATCTGAGTCTCTGTGTTTTGATCATGCAGATCTGGGCGAGGGAATCTGTTTACATTTACAGACCTGTTACAAATAAGATCTGACCACAACAGTGTTGAGATTTGACAAATCTGAGATAAAAAAAGAAAAGTTCTAATTTTTCCAAAAATGAAAGACTGGTCAGTTGACATGGACTGAAACAGTGATTCAACCTGGTGATACAATAGAAGGATTTAAGGTAAATTACTGTGAGGTCTGCTGGGAAACTGAACTTGAGTAAATCACAGTGTTTTATTTCACACTTTTTTTCAATTGTTCTTCCACCTTTAACTTAAACAGACAGTTCTCTAGGTGGTGACGTAGGACCGCAGATTTACAAACACAACCATTCCAACTCACATTCTCACTTACAGTCAATTAAGACTGAACGATTAACCTAAGATTTCAAGATTCAAGATTTCAAGATTTCAAGAACTTTATTGTCGTTGTGCAAGCATAACGAGATTTTTTCCGGGCTCCTAAACCTGCACACCTACAGAAAAAAATGTTGGGGCGGGGGCCAGAGGTGGCCTGCGGGCCGGGGCCTTGACACTTTGAAACAGTGGTAATCAGACACAGATGCATCCAGACAGGGACGCTGCTATGAATTCTGGGCCAGATGGAAGGATATGATAATTGGCCACTGTGTAATACACTTCTGAATATAAATGTATTTCTACATACTGTGCAGAATTCACTGTTTGACCCACTACAAGAATCCCCCCCCCCCCCTCTCTCACACACACACATAGACGGCCACTGCACCCAGGTACAGTATCTTTCCGTCATGTCTTAGTACTGAAGATGGTTTCAGAACTATCACAGAAGTTCCTTTTTTCACGCCTCTGTAGCACTGTTAAGAACCAACCATTTATCCTGAACACATCAGCTCACAAACTGGGGGGAGAAAGTGGGACATTCTGCTTGTTGTAGGTGAATGAAAACCACCTGCAGTGGGCATTAACATGACACTACATTTGAGTCCTCTGTTACAGCCTAACAAATGCAGTAATGACGCTACAGCCCGTCGCCGTTTCCTGTTACCAAAAGCCTGGCTCTAACAAGGGCACCGTGGAGACAACGCTGTCATATTGCATAGAACACTACAATATCTGCATTCAGATTACAATCTCACTCTCCTCTGCTCGATGAATAATGCAGTGCCGACTAGTCAGGTGATAAATTCTCCAGTGTAAACCCACAATGCACATGAGCGAAGTGACTGTACTTTGACAGTACGCTGTCAGAAGGCGAGGTGCTCTGCAGTGATCCCAGATCACGCGCTTCACCGTTAACAGCTGCACTGAAAGGGAGTGAAGTTCCCGAGAACAAATGACCAGGGATACTTAGTTTCAGTGATCAGATCCAAGCATAATGAAACTTCAGACGCTAATAATGGGATCAAAATGAAACAGGAAAATTGCACCACTGGCTTTGAATGATGGAGTGCCAACCGGAAGTTTTTCAATCATTTTAAATGCTGCCTTCAAACATAAGCCACTATCAGAAAGTCGGGTAAAAAACAGCAGAAAGATAGAGGTCCACAAAACGTCAGTGACAATAATGGAAGCATGACTGTCCCCTCGTCTGTCAATCAATTACATTCAAAAGGCCGTCCGATGCAGATCGCTAATAAAGCCTGAAATATAACATTGATTTTCCATAACACGTACAGTACATGCTCTCCTTTTGTTACGCCGCCTGTTTCAATCCTGTGAAAATGTGCGATCACGGAGACCTGATTGTTCTTCACGCTGTCTGTGGAAACCACTGATGGAGGATTCAGACTTTATCCATCTGATCTGTAGGTCCCCAACAAACATGTACACATGATTTGATTGTACAAAAACAAAAAAAAAAAAAAAACTGGAACATAATGCATACAAATGGAATCTACCAAAAAGCATGACAGCACGCTCTGTAACCCAGATTTAAATGTGTGCTTCAGACCACAGACAGGACGCAAAAGCAGTTTCTCGGTTCACAACATAATGTAAAAAATTTAAATGAAATATATGGAGGCCACGCTGAGCTGCTTTAGCAGGGGGAAAAAAGCCAGTTGGTTCAGGTTCAGGATTGGCTGGATTTGAGATCTGAGGCAGAAGGAATAAAATATGCAAAATAAAAGTGGAAAATAGGAGGAAAAGACATTTTAAAAATGTGGTTAAAAGATTTGTCTTGTATCTGTTTTAATGTTATGTACTACTATATACTAAATATATATAAATATATATATATAAACATATACACATTCATATGTACATATATAAATATATGTGTATATATATAAATATATGTACATATACAAATATATATATATATATATTTGGTTTTGTCATCCAAATGCAGCAATCAAAGCAGGAATCAGGTGAGAGCAATTAAATGTACTAAACGTCTGGTGAAGCTGGTGAGTGACAGGAGATGTGCAGCAGAGGAAAAAGATCCGGAAGAGCCGACAAGACGGCGGTGACGATTGAGGGCATGAAGGAATCCCCGTGACAACAGAGCTGAGGCCGGGTGTTGACAGAGTGCAGCACCACGAACAGAGGCAACGAGCAGGTATCTGCGAGTCAAGGAAAAGAGATCAAGGTAACTCTCATCAAACCGAGTTGATCGTGCCCGAGAGGTACCGCAAGAAGAGTGGAACGATGTAGTGGAACGATTTGGCACTGAATGGACGACAAAGCTGGAGGTCTTAAAGGCACTGATGACGACGTGCCGATCACAGCCAGCTGTGTGAAGCAATCAGCCACGATTCAGTGCCGGTGTGAAGACAGAAAGTAAGCATCTGTCTATAATTACACACAGAGAAAACACCAAATCACAACCACAGTCATAACGGACAAAACATCGTCCACACCGTATATAAAGTCCACGTCTAAACAGAACAGAATTTACTGTCAGTAAACATGTATGCATGTACGTATGTACAGTATGTATATATGTATATATGTATGCAGTTGTTTTGTTTATTTCTTTCTGCATCCAAAGTCCAACCCTGAGAATGTTTTACTGTCTGTGTGGTATTATCTAGTAGAACAAAGGGAGTCTCAACCTTTGAAACACAGAAACAACTGCTTCATTAACGAAGCTTTTTCTTTAATTTAAGTGTATTATGTACTTGGTCCAACTACTGGCTCTTAATTTAATTAATTTTAGATTATCCTTGGAAAATGCATCGTCTGAGGATGTCTCTTTTTTGTGTGGACTTTATTGGTGACGGTGGGAAAACAACAGAGACAGTCATACATTTTCTGAAATATATTTCAACATAATGGGTTTTTTTTCCAAGGTGAGTTATTTGAAAGAGTAATGGAAAAAAAGAAAGAAATCACCATAAAAGCCAGACCCCTCTCTGAATTGCTTCAGAAATGAAGGACATGTGACAGGGCATGTTATGGAAATCATTTCTTTACGTACGTTAAAATCCTTCATTGATTGCTTGACATCAAACACGCGTGAACTGCGGAGCGTGTGCGGAGCTGCTCTGCAAACAATTCAAATCAAAAGTTATGAGAACAACAAATGTGGTGCAAGGTGAGGTCAGTCAGGAATGATGTGCGTGTACGGAGACTGAACCTTGAGATGAAGGGAAATTAGTAGAACAGATAAATCTTGGAGCATTAATTGATTTCACCTACGAGGCTTCAACAGGAAAAAAGGGGGAAAAAAACTGCAAAGAACAAAGTGATGTGTGGCTGAAGCATCGCTTTGATGCTGAAAAACAATTGAAAATGAGGCTACAGCACTGACCGCGGTGCCCCAGTGGTTTGTTTTAGTGTTGCATTTTCATCTTAGGTATTTTTTGCTGACATCAGACTCAGCTTTCAAGTTTGAAAGCCATGAATACAAAGAATTTGACTCAGACCACTGTATACTTAAAATGTGTTCTTTACCCTCCTACTCACCGGTTTGACTTTTACCAGACGCCCTATGGAGCTGAGTCTGAATGGTTAGGTCTGGAAAAGAAGGAATAAAGTCTCTGAAAGTCACCACAGTCACACGTGAACACACACACGCACACACACACCCGGGCACCAAACATGCAGGTCAGTGGTGTGGAAGAAAAACACACTAAAAGATGACACCTCCAGCTTTGTCCACCACTGTGGTCTTTCAACTCCGGAGACAGAAGAAGAAAACAGAAGTAATGGAGGTTTATCTACCAAAGAAAACAGTAAACAATATGATCATAACAAGGCCAATAATAATACTAATAATAGTAATAATAATAAGTACTATTATTATTATTATTAATAATAATAGACATTTTAAAACTGCTCCTCTATAAAATACATCTAAAGAATATGCATGAAAAACTACATACTACCAAATACTCCTAAAGATCATACATAAATACATGATAGAAATCAAATGAATAGAATCTATCATATAATCATAAATAAATTATACTATAAGCTAGGATAAGATGTTAATACAAAATAATACTACAAAAATACTACAAAAATACATGTTTTATTCATACCTTGTGTATCGGTCTCAGCCAGTTCAGTACCAGTATCAAACATGATAAAGTAGGCATGTTGGTTGGTACAGTCAATCATGGGGGCCACGCTCCTCATGTTGAACACACTGACTAATTATTGGTAAGGTCAGTGGTTCCGAAACCTTTCGTACATAGTTCCTTTGTTGACCCTTGACCTTAGAACTCAAATGAACATTTATGTAGAACACTTTACTTCTGACAAACTCCTTTCCTTATTAAGAAAATAAAATGCTCTGCGCCCCCCTGAGGCTGCACACACTTCTTTGTGCTCCACTAAGCATATGTCCGTCATATTATATAAATTGCCATTTATTTTATTGCCTACATTTGATTTGTGTTTGTGCTGTGAAGTTTAAACAAGGCTACTTAATTCATATTTGACATAATATGTCAAATATCCACAACAAGGCAACACAAATAACCTTTAAGGACAAGAGTACGCATCGAGCTAGTTCACAATTACTAGAAAATTACTGCATCAACAAACACGGGGAAAGGTGGGGCCTTGATGAAATATTAGAGTTCTGGGTTTGAGCCTTGAGATGAAGTGAAACGATGAGAACATATTTCATCAGCCTTTAAACTTAAAGAGTATGAGAACCAGAAGAGAGGAAGTTGTTCTGTTGGCACTTTACCACAGCAGCCGATGACAGGGGAGCTGTTGAAGTTCCTGCTCAGTGTGAGTCATTAAAAGATACCGTTTTTATGCCGCTTCGTATGTGGAAAAATACTGTCAGAAAACCGGGTTCTTTATTTGGCCGCCACGAAAATGTACAATGTGTTAGCTAGTAGCATGACAACAACATGATAAAAGTATTATACTGCTTTGTTTTGTAAGGAACCGCTCGTACCTGCCGCAGTTGGCAGAACTATATATACACATCAGCAGCGGGACAGACAGTGACATGACTGTACAGGCTGTAAGGAGACGCTTCAGAGATACGGCAGTCGTAATTTTAGAGCAGCGTATGTTACGATGTGAAGCCGACCTGGAGGTTGACTATTATGAGACGGGATTGAGCAAAATCAGCAACAGATTAGGACAACGCAGGAAGGTATGCATAATTCCTGGGGCTGTAAAACGTGATAGTGTGGCGAAAAAAAGCCGTCCTGACAGACAGCGTGAGATAAGTGCAGCTGTGCAGGAAGGTTTTAGCCGTAATGTGTGTCAGCATTAGAGAGAGAAGCAGCAGAAATGCACAGTCCACAGACAGCTCAGGTGTTAATGTGGTGAGACACGGGCCACGGTTTGCTCTGCGAGTTTATAGCAGGAATATTTGTCATAAATTATCCGCAGGTCTATATGTCTTCAGGAAATAAATAGTAAACGGCTTACATGGCAGTGTGAAGTTTACATTTTGACAATTTATTTTATTATTTTTGTTGCATTATTCTACATGAGAGTTCATGTCAGGAATGGGTAATTTGGAAAAGAAAAACCTTCCCTAGGAATTTTAAGGAATACAGTATATAGGAACTGGTCTGACTTTAAAATTTGAGGGAAATTATTTTTGCGTATGTTATTTTCCCTATTTCCATGTAGTATTAGGAGTATCAGTCGCATCTGTCTGTAATGAATCATGAAAAGGAAAAAAAAAACATGGAGTTGATCTGTCTATGAGTAAGATTTAATTTTTTAAAAATATATATATTTCACAACAAACATCTAATCTGCAAATAAAATTCATTAACATGATGGCCTAAAGTACACAGGCTAAATATATATTAGCATAACGAGCTAACGAGTCCACCAACATCCCGTTCTTATTTCGCATCACTGAATTCATTGATTATCTTAGAGTTAGAGCCCTCTTGTGGCCAAAAATTATATTGAGTTCCTGTTTGATATACAAGTCTGTTTGGAACATAAGACGAGCCAAACTACTAAAAAAGTGGGACTTGGAAATGCAGTAATTATGAAAAAATATTGTTATATTGAGTGTTGAGGCCACGCCCCCTACATGCAGCATCCTTCATTGCATGCACAGATAATAGTATGCAAGGGACTGCAGTTTGACTAATATTGCTGAGGACCACGACGTCACTGAAGTTTTGCAAGCAATATGACAAAGTGTATTTACATATATTTTTGGACAAACTTGGGATTGAAGATTTATGTCAAACACTCACGATTAATCGTGATTAATCCACAGTAAACCATTGCATGCCACAGTATATTATGTTATGTTGTTGTATATTCTTCAAGGCTTTGAACCTCCCTTCCCTGTAAAGATCGGAGTTTTTGTCATCATCGCACACGCACTACTCTATTCTTCAAGTGTTTTCATTGTTTACATTCTACCTCACTGTCATATTTGTTTCCCTCCCGGCGACTATAATCAGACTTTGTATAAAAGGCAGCACAACAGCACTGGGTTGTTTTCTTGGTTGTAAACTGCTGTATTTCAATTACATGGGGGGAAAACACAAACAGCCTTAGTTAAATTGTGAATGTTTCCCTTCAGGGGGCCATTAATGTTAGGGGTCTACGGCCCACAATCATACAAGAATGAGTATTTGATAAGATTGCTAACCTAAAATATTGTTTAGTGTAAATAAAAAGTCCTGAAGCTCAAAGCACTCCTGGGCTAATAGCCCATTTCTCTGTGGAGCTGCGGCTAACCTCACCGTCCAGTTAGTCATTTGTGAGTCCTGCTGAGGACAAGTGGGAAAATTACACTGACCTGCTGGAAACAAGTGGGTTAAATAGTTGTTACCATTTACCACTTTTTCACAGCCGGTGAGTGTGTGATATGAGGAAGCAAAACTAAAATGAATAAAAAGGTGGGAACAGTCAGTGAACAGTTTATAATGGATTCTCTTTCTTTGGCCCCAAGCATTCTACATGTTCAGTCACATGACACTGTGAGGCCCAGAGAGTTAGGGCCAAGATGTGAACAACATCATGCCAAATTCTTATATGCTAATTTTTAGCCTTAGCCCTATGCTAAGAATGGATAACATTGGTTTTGGAAAGTCCAGTTAATGAGTGGTTACATTAATGTAGTTCCTTTTAACAAAGTCTAATTCAATGAACCTGCATTTTACAGGACAACACAGATTAACTACATAATTCACTATTTCTTATGGCCAAATATTTATTTTTATGCACAGAACAGTATGCAGTGATCTGTAATTAATGTCAGAGGTTAATTTTTTTCTTTAACTGTGACTTATTAATTTCTCAAGAACTACAAGAACCTATTTTTTAATGCTTCGAGCCAAAGAGAAAAATAATTTTTAACTGCAGGATTTACAGAAAAAAGGAACTTAAATAACCGTGCTCACAGTATGAAAGTCTGAAAACAACAAGAGCAGAGTATTTAATATTTTAATTGAATTCCTGGCCCTACAACAACAACGACAGAAAATTTTTAGATACAAGTTGTTTCTTCAGATCAGATCTGTTGACACCTACTAACATTCCTGTGTCGTAAATGCTAAGGCTAATGTTATAACGTGATTTTTATTTTTATAGCGATGAAGTGAGAATTTCTATATTTATTGCTTTGAATGTCTTAATTTATAAAGCGAGCAATTACGATGGAGGATTTTAAACAGTGTGACTCTGGAGAAAGTTATTCCTTAAGGATGTTAAGTTAGATAGACAAACACTAGGGAGGTTTAATAATAATTAAATTAATATTACCAGGCCCCCAATAGTATTTTAATTCTGTCCCGGGGGGAGGGGGGGGGGGCAGAAAATAATTGAGAAACACTGTTATAACCCATTACCTTAGTGAGCAGGCAACACTTAACGTCTACCACTGCCCAGCAATATCGGCATATCGGATATTGGCAAAAAGTTAATATCGCACATTGCTAACAAACACCTTAAAAAAGGAGACATTTTTTGTCAACATGACAGTAAATATGCAGCATATGCTCAGAAGTACAATTGAGAACAACAACGAAGTTCAGAGCCATAACAATGAGAGGGAAAGATTTAAAAAAAGGAAAAGAAGGAATCCCAGATTGGAAAACAACGTGTACTGACCAAGTTCAGCCATGCATGATGTAATTAAATTATTGCAGTACATAATGAAGAGAAAGTCTTGAAGACAGGATGGAGGAGGGTGAAAGCGGTGGAGCCTGTGGTTCAACAATGAACGGAGGATATTGTCACAGACTGGCCTCAGGTTTAGAAATAACTCAGGTGACAGCAGCAAATTTACCGTGGCAGCCTGAAGGAAACGACTCTTTATACAGTGAAGGGCTAAACATAGAGATCCACGCTTCTGTCGCTAAAGCTACCGTCGCACTGCATGCAGTTGAGCCAGAAAATCCCTCTTTTGTGATTGTCATAGCAACACAAATCTACTCCGTTTCCATATGTTTCATATTTCAGATACATGTCAGAGTATATATAATAAGTATATATTTAACATTATACTAGTTTCAATTTATGCAAATTGCAAACGTGGGCCTGTTTAGTTGAACACAATGCTGATATACTAAAAGGAATTGAAGAAAGATACACCTTTGAATGCACTCTATATTTTCGTTTTTATAGCTACCTACTGCCACCTAGAGGACTAATATACAACCACTCTGCCTGTCACCGTCTCTTGAACAATGGACAAAATATTCATCACAGACAGTCTTGGAACCAATCGGTAAAAGGAACGACAACTGGGAACACTGGTACACACATGCTAACATGTGCCGCATCCTTTTGTACTTCTCTAAACACTACACGTGTACTGCATTTGATGTCCCTTCTACAAGTACACATGTGGGTCACATTAGGGCTGCAGACCGTGTGTTCTAAAAGCCAAGAAAACCAAATGCGAATTTAGCCTAAAGACCTGGGGAGTGAACATTACCTCAACGTACCACGTGGGAACAAATCAACGGCAGCCACTGAACAAGTGGGAACTCGAGAGTGGGGTTAGAATTGGTTTTACTATAAAGAGAGTGTGCAGCGTGAAACAAAGACTTAACCTCAGCAAACATTCACAAACACATCTAGCCAGAAGATGGTTTCACCCCCACCCACCCCAGCCCACCCCCGCTGCTTCATTACTCCCTCAGGTTTGGGGCAGCATACAATAATAGTCTACCTGGTACTTATGCTGAACCCTGAATAAGAAACATCCCAAAGCGTCTCAACCCACTGGGCAGCACTCAATTTATCAGTAAACAACATCTGAGGTTGTCACACAGTCTCATCGGCTAACTTTGCTAAAGGTAACAATGCCCAGAATTCTCTCTGTCAAATGATCAGTCAAACAATGATTTGACACTTACTAATGATCAGAAACTGGAATCAGCCAAACATTTATGTAGATACACACCACTTTCAGATTCTACACTACTTGTAGTTGTGAATTTAATAATACAATCATAATTTTGAAACTAAAAGTTGTATTTTTTTTTCTTCGTCCTAATCCAAGAAATCAGATCTGGAGCCAGTTCCAAACCTTGGCCACTGTACACACCATCCACCTGTAACAACCACACATCCTCCAACTGTGTGTTGGCAGCATTCACCTCTGAGCCAACGGGATTTTAGCTCTGAATTCTGGTTAAAATATGGTTAAATTTTTTTTTTTTTTTCAGATGAATTGTCTTATTAATCAAACTAAGGTGAACTGTAACAAAAATAATTTGGAAAACGTTTTTGATGCAAGGCAGAAATATGTACATATTGATGATTGTCCTAGCAGAGCTGAATTTACAATTCTGGATTGTTTCAAAAATGAGGTCATCCCAGGAACTGTCACACACACACACACACACACACTACAACAACCACACAGAATCCCACCTCTTTGAGCGAGCGTCTCCTGCTTTGTTAATTCCACAGTCATGGAGCAAAGTATTAGTTTTAATGGCTGAATAGTTATTCTGATTCACTGACAAACTGTTTAATTAAGTTGCTGCACCTGTCATGTAGTCGTGCGTTAGTGATGTATCTATGTGATTACAACAAACACACACACAGACACGACTGTCCTGGAAATGCTTGAAAGATACTTTAAATTGTGAAAGCGGCAGAATTGCTGCGACGCTCATTTGTTTCTGTGACTACGCGGCCCATTTTGATGCAGCGGCTGACAGGTACCTCAAGCGTTGAGAGGAGATCCATCTGTTTTAGTGCAGCGGTTGAGAAGAGTATCTTTTCTGACACTGTTTGCTTTCAAAAGTAAAACAAATAAACACGACTGCTTTGCCATTAAGGCTGTTTTGATACATTTATCTTCAAACTATTCTACACTTCAGACTATTATAATATTTTCTTTACAAGATTTTTTTTTTCACAATCACTAAGCGATAACAGAAGTAATGTTTACACTGCATTTCCAGGTTTGTTATTGATACCTGCTTAAGAGGACTTGCAAAGTGTGGGATTTTTTTTAATTCAATATATATGATAAATAAACAGGGCACTGCAGTCAGTAAATTCAAAGGAACAATTCATACCATACGCCTATGCATGTACTGCACTGCAATTCCCTATCCCTAAAAATGAAACGCAAACACACATTTAACAGAAACGCTGACATCACAACAATAACAGCAAACATGTCAGCCAACATCACACTATACAAAGAAATTTCAATTTAGGACAGAAAATGATTTCAATTTGTAATATTAAGTACCTGCTCCGGGCCCCGGGCTTTATGTTTAAACTACTGTTAGAATAACACAGTCTGCTTAAGCAAAGCAGGAGACGAATCTCCCCGCGTTGCAGCTTGGTCTTTAACACCTGAAGATATCCACAGTTTGTGTTGTCCACTCAGAGTAGGCTGCCCGTCTGAAAACCTCGTACAACATCCACTGAAAATAAACTGCCCTCACTCTCTCCTCCGTCGCTAATCAATCACAGACGATCTAGGAGCAAAGTCGGTAACATCTGGTCACTGATCAGTTTTTCATTCTTATTCGCTGATAAACTGTGAAGTAGCTGCACATGCCATTTATTCCTGCACAAATAAAGTGTCTTCGATAAAAAAAAAAAAAGAAAACACCGTCACACTGTCACGAAAGTGCTTGAAAAATAGTTTACAACGTGACAGCAGCAAAATTGCTTCAGCACTCATTTGTTTATGTGACTACATGGGCCATTTTGATGCAGTCTGTGACAACTACCTGAAGAGATGAGAAGAGTTCCATCTGTTTTAGAGCACCCTCCCCCCACCCTCCATTCTCCATGCATTCATTCTTCTTGCTAAACAAAAAGGATCAGTTCGTGTATTTGCAAAGTCCTAAGAGTGTGTAAAGGCTAAAAAAAATTATTATTTTTTATGTTATTCTGGCAATTTTTTTCAAATCCAGGTGCTCACTAAATAATACACTGATGTGAAAATCCCAGCTTTGGGATTATAAGGATTGAGCCAAGGTATGCAGTTTCCCTGACTGCATGGTGAACCTTATGAATTCAAAGCACTGACGAAAGCTGTCTTTTTATATTCTGCGTGTGACCTTGCAAAGACCAGAGACCGAAGACCAAATGTTTGACAGCACACATTGGCTGAGGATTACGCTTCAGATGTGCAGTAGAGTGGGAGGGAAATCAAATCAAGCTCTCACTGACTATTTCTTTTGACCAGGATATATGATCTGACTTAAGATCATAAATATATATTTAATACTTATAATACATATATATGTGTATGTGTATGTATTATTAAATGCATTTTTCTAGTCATGCAATAATATAAGCATGAAGAAACTTACAATGCCGTAATGAAACCAAAATACACCCTGGTTCAATTGGATGATTGTAATTCCTAATCTTCTAGGAAGTCTGTTAAAATCCTCCGGTTGATTCCAAACCCTGCAACACAGATCCTGCCTAAAAAAACTAAAAAGAGAGGAACTTATTACAGTGTTAGCAGTGGCTCCCCAAATACAGAGTTTAAAATCTTAATCCTCGCATACAAATAACTCCATGTATCAGGCAAATTTAACTTTTAAATCCGCTCAGAGAATCTCATCATCCCGACAGATTACGACACTCTGAAGTGGGATTTCAAAGCTATAAAGAATAGAAGGGATTTTAGTTTCTAAACTTTGGAACTTTAGTTTGGGAAGATGACACTCACTCTGACGTAAAGATAATGCCTGAAGCTTTCATCTTAAACACACATACACACACTACATATATATATATATATATATACTGTAGGCCTAGACTGCTGGGGGTCATCCCATGCTGTACGTCCAGTATTATCACAATGAGCACAGTATTACAATAATATTGCACATTGACCGTAACATTCATGAGAATTCACCTTGAGTGCAGTTGTCAACAGCCCACTCCCCTAGATTTATACATCTATATAATTTCCAACCTATCAAAAAGGAACTGGTTTCCACTCAGGTCCACTTGGTGGAAGTGATTTTTCAGTGTGGGTTTTCTCCAGGTTCCATTTCCCTCCTACAGTCTAGAAACTTGCTGCTCCACAATGCTGTTCGTCAGACTCTTTAAACTGACCTGACTGTAAGTGAGATGGTTTTTAGTTGTCACGTGTAGATCCAGAGGGCAACAAAGCAAGACAAGGTAAACTGTCATCTTAAGTGAATTTGACATGGAATAAATGAAGTAGGAATGTATGGTGTGACTGCTACTGTATATGATGACTCAAATAAGAACACAGTAAGCCAGGGTTGTTAAGACAGAATAGGTAAAACAGACAAGTGCCTGGAGCCAAAAGCTGGGACTAAAGCCTTGAAGAACATCTGGATAATTCTGGTCACATCTAAGTCGATTATGCCTTAACCAAATTCTCTTTAACACATCTGCAAAATGACTGCAAACGAGATACCTGTTTAAATACCAGGACTAAAAATAGAAAAATCATCAGCATATATGAAGTACCTAAACCAGTCCCCAACACTGGAGCATCATATTAAATATCAATATTACAATAATTATATTATATTAAATCATTAACTCTCATTTCTATGATTATTATGTTGTAATTTATACACTGGACAGACGTGATCTCAACTCAAACCTATTTATTCTTTGCTGGCCAGTATCAGGATTCATGATTCATGGCCTGGTATTGGTCCCCAGTCCGGAGGTTTGGGACATCTGATCTAACCACAGAATTGCTGCTTTTCTGTGTAACATACAGTCCAGATTAGGCCTGGACAGAACCTCCACTCAATAAATCAGGATCTTTTGTCTTTCCTTCCTGTGCCTTTTTATCTTCCTCTCAGTTTAAATCTGCTTTTACCAGCGCTGGTAGCAGCATATGGGTGGAAAGAACCAAAGGTAGACACACGGCTGACTGGAGCGGTAAAAGAAAGGAACAGATTAAGTGACAGATCAGGCTAACTCACAGATAAATGGAGAGGCAAGCAGGTACAGACAACATTTAATTACACACAGGTCGCTGTAATGGGAATCTACAGCGTGAGGCGGGCAAAGGAAGAAGGCAGAAACACTGACAAATGACGGGCCACTTACTAAGAGAAAGGCCTGGTAGAAATATCAGGAACCAGCCGAAGGAGAGGAGAGGCAGGTGCGTGGGTGGGTGGGTGGGTGAGTGGGTGGGTGAGTGGGTGGGTGAGTGGGTGGGTGAGTGGGTGGGTGAGTGGGTGGGTGAGTGGGTGGGTGAGTGGGTGAGTGGGTGGGTGAGTGGGTGGGTGAGTGGGTGAGTGGGTGGGTGAGTGGGTGAGTGGGTGGGTGAGTGGGTGAGTGGGTGGGTGAGTGGGTGAGTGGGTGGGTGAGTGGGTGAGTGGGTGGGTGAGTGGGTGAGTGGGTGGGTGAGTGGGTGAGTGGGTGGGTGAGTGGGTGGGTGAGTGGGTGAGTGGGTGGGTGAGTGGGTGGGTGAGTGGGTGAGTGGGTGGGTGAGTGGGTGGGTGAGTGGGTGGGTGAGTGGGTGAGTGGGTGGGTGAGTGGGTGGGGAACTGCAAGTGGGTGGGGAACTGCATGTGGTTTGATGTGGAGGACATGAGCAGGTGGACGTGGAAACGGGAATAAAGTCCAGCAGTGTCTGGTGGGCAGGTGGGGTATGACAGGAAGCCAATAAAAACGGACACGCCACATGACAGCGTGTCGTCTTCTGAAGGGCAGCCATGACATCATCAGAACATCTGTAAACCTGTAGGTGAGTCTCACAGAGACTCTGTTCAACCTGCACCAAGCAGTGCAGCAACGTCCGACTGTAGTAGTGCAGTAGTACTACTTCACTGTGTACTCACTTCCTCTGCCAAGGAATGACCTTCAAAAGATACCATATGATAAAATACTAATCTGTACTATACTATTTTATTATATACTATACTATACAATAACATATTACACTAATTTATACTATTTCACTCCTAAGTAGTACAGTAAGTGACATACTATACTATCTTCACAGTATAGTGTACTGTACTATGCTATACTATTCAAACATATGCTATAGTATACATACTATACCCTACTCAACTACGTTAGACTAAGGCACACAGTATTGTATTATACTGTATTGTCCTATGCTTTACAGTACTATACTATACTCACTCTTCATTATTGTGCCACAATGTATTGTACTGTAGTATAATATTTTCATTCACATATAACGACCCATATATTTTACTATACTATACTATTCTATGTTGTACTCAATTGTACTATACTGTTGTTCCTTACTCTTATCTCTTATCTCACTAAGCTATATTTTTCTCTACTAACAGTAAACTATGCTACGCCATACTACACTGTATCATACTATACTATATATTTAAAGGTAACAGGTTTCAGGACAGTGTATAAACAGAACATCCAATGAGCACTAACAGAGATATACGTAGGTCAAATATGATATAAATGTTCTTTTATATTTGTGTGTGTGTGTGCACTGACTTGGCTTCACTAGATGCATTGCTTTAAGCAGGTGTACCTTAATGGTCAGACTGTGAGGTGATCATTTCTTCTATATCTATATCCGTCTTAGAAGGCGCAGTAATAAACTCTCTCCTCGCTCACTGAAAGTCTGGGAAGCGTTTACTTTATAGTTGTACTTATTTTACATTTAATGGCCAATAAACAGTGTCAGATCATATGGCTGCTTAGAGATAATTACAGTGCCCAAACATCAAGTTTGTTCTGCATGTGCTAAAACTTTAAACAAGAACTCTGCCGGTGCCAGCCAACCACGGTGACAATGCTGGATTTCAGAGTGTATTTCGCAGGAGTGAGGAGTGTAAAAATAGACACTGTCATCATTGGTTACTGTGAATGTCCAGCCTATAAAACAGGCAGTGTCTAAAGTGCCATGCATCCTGCAGAGTCCAGCCTGCAGTCTTTTTATCACCAGACACTGATTTGTATAAAAATTCTTAATATCTTTAAGGGCTTTGAGTCTGTGGGTATCAGTAGGATCGCCTGCTACAGAAAGGCCATTACTGAGTCGTTCTCTGCTCCTGTGAGTGTGAAAATCCAGCTTGATCAGTCGATGTCAGAGCCTTTTCATGCCTCACTCTGGTCCAACCAGTACAATCAAAACAATTGAAACGCAGCAGCTTGAGTGGAAAAAAAAGAAGAAGAAGAACCTATAACTGCACGGCAGCGTACATGCACAGTAAAGCCATGACAAGATAGTTAACTCGCTTTCACACCGTACTGCAGCCCTGGGAACTTTAATATTGTTGAAAATATGGCTGTGTTATTTACCATAATACAACAAAAATGTGTTTTAATAGGCTCCATCTGTCATGCTGCGGACAACGGCACTAAAAGGAAGTGAACATCTCCCTCTGGGAGGGTGTGAGGCAGGAGGGAGGGGGGAGAAAGAAAGGACGGGCGGAGCCAGGAAAATCCACAAAAAAACAAATAAATACACAGTAAATAAGTACATAAATAATTAACTGAGTACTGCCCAAATGTGGTTTACATTTTTTGTGTATAGTTTTTTTCTAAGTGACAAATCCCTTTCATGCACATGTATTTGCTGTGGAGGTTACTGCAGGGTTGTTTAATTATATTTACTGTTCAGATTTCAGTCAGCTGGGCCACACATTTTTAGTGGCTGATTCATTTGGACCAAAAAAAAGTACAATGACTCAGTATTTGGAGAATAAACTCATGGGTTTGGAGCCTGGAGTTTGTGACTGGAAATATCAAATAAAATAAAAAGGAATTTGTCAGTTTTTGCAAAGTTGAATTGAATTTTTTTCAAATATAATTACTACAGGTGTGTATTGGCAAAAACAATACCTCAGTGTATCAGTATTTTCTTACACCCCTGGTATTGTGCATTTTAGGCTATGGACAGTACTCTGTTGTACTGTAGGTATTTCTAATAATATACTAACTCTGAGTTTTACAAATAACCACAAACCTAGGGTGAGGGTTAGTGTGTGCACCTGGGCCCAGTTTTTTCCCGTGAGCTGCTTTTTGTTGCTGTTGGTTGCTGCATCCAACAGCCTAAATAGTATTTCCAAATTTCATTATGTTTGATTTCAACCTAAAGTAGTATTTTTTCTTTTTCAAATTATTTCAGCAGCTTCTTGATATTGAGCTGTCAGCTACACACATTTCATGTTCATTTCAGCACCAGGAGCTGTCCAGCAATTTCTTATTCTTATACACAAGACTTGTGTGTCACTTCAGTACGGATGAGAGTATAATAGATATTGTTCTGCTGAGAATACGTTCTCTGTTTCTGAATACGATTAGGTGTGATAATGTACAACTTATAATAATAGGAGGCACGTCAGTTCATCCATCCATCCATCCAACCATCCATCCATCCAACCATTCATCCATCCATCTTCTGGCTCCTAATCTTTTAAGGATCTAAGTGGAACTGGAGTGAATCTCAGCAGTCAGTGAGTCGATGTAGAGAGTACACCCAGTCCATCACAGGTTTATATAAAAAGACAAAGAAAGAGAAACTGAACTGTAATTACATCTACCACCACAAGGCCTGGACTTATTTAAATTTATATTTAAAAAAACTCTCTGGCTTGATATCCTGGGCCTTGAGCCACCTGTTGCTGACACCAGAGGCTAAGGAGTTAGCATTGGTTTGATGGACAAATCATGTGATCAGGCAGAGTAGTGAAGTCCCTGATCCCTCAGTAACACACCGAGCTGTCAAAACCTTTAAAAATCTGTTAAGACATTAAAGGTTGTGAGATCTGGTGAGAACCAGCGACTCTGGGGATACCAGTTGCGTGAGTGATGTAATTGTCACTTTATGGTGTGACAGCCCACACATTTCCTTGGTCCAAATCAACACCTCATATACTGTACCTCTGGAAAGTTTCTGGCAGAGGCCCAGCTTCAACAGAGGCAGGATAAATAAATAAAAAATGAGACAAGGACGGGATCTGAATGTTAAGGTGCATTTTGTTTGAATTGTCAGTGAAATGTTAGGATAAAAGTGATATGATTCACAGTGAGACATAAAAATATATTTTTTTCCTCACTGTGGACTGTCCAAGATAGTAAGAAGTAGTTATTGCCACAGACGTGAGTCCTGAAGGTCGCCCTTCAAAGGCCCAAACAGTCCTGGTAAATAAGAGGGTGTAAGGACGGTGGGAAGTGTGCGGCATGTAAAGCTGCCGTGTTTGTACATGTGATGGTAAATAAAGAGCAGGGATGGGAGTAGAGCAGCTGAGAGATTAGAAAAAGAAAGGTTTGGTGGAAATTGCCAATAAAATTGCTCCACTACAAGTCATCACTTC
Organism: Cynoglossus semilaevis; assembly: GCF_000523025.1. Classification (NCBI taxonomy): domain Eukaryota; kingdom Metazoa; phylum Chordata; class Actinopteri; order Pleuronectiformes; family Cynoglossidae; genus Cynoglossus; species Cynoglossus semilaevis. The sequence continues at coordinate 17,365,846 of NC_024317.1, forward strand.
TGATTTCTACAGACAGCAGGAGGTAAAAAAAAAAAAGGCTAGGTGCAGCAAGAGTAAAGGAAACAATAAACAAATAAAAATTTAAATGTTGCCACTGTTATGATGCTACACATTCATTTTTTAGTAGCCCTACACAAATAAATGGACTGGGAAATAAATATCGAGGGGAATTATGTCTTCTCAGTGCAGAGGGGTGTCACGCCATTACGCAGACCCTTCTCCTGGGGGACAAGTTGAATAATGTACCGTGATCAAAATTTCATTAATCTGTTGCATGATTAAAACATAGTTAATAAAATATATCTGTGAGCAGCAGGGAGAGCATTGTAAAAGGCAGGTCTTCATAAAGTGATGAGAGATTGATGGGTCTGACCACTGAGCGGGGGAATTAAATTCTCAGTTATAAAAGTTTATTGAACTGGAAAACAATAGCCTCTGTTGAACTGCGATTTCTCACTCCTCTCTCCACGTAGGACTGACTTTGCTGGTGAAAACAGCCACATCTCAATCCAGGCTGTAACCCCCGCTCTGCTCCGTGGGACCGTGCACGGTGTGTCTGACAGGCATCAGCTCCAAGTGTTGATGGAGGTTGATAATAGCACCTGAGGCGCCTCTGTGTGGGCCTTATCGCTGTTTTCTCCGTATGCAAATTATTAGCTGCTGCCTCCTTTGTTAAGCAAGGTCTGTACAGTGTGCTCCTCTCCCTTTATCACCCCTGCTGCCAAGCCAGAGAAATGAAAAGCAATGCAAATATGCCTCCCTGGCTTTTAGGAGTTCGCAGATAAAGGAGGAAGACCTTCAAACCGCAATGCCTCATCTGCTTCAGTTTAGCCTTGACCGAGGCATGCAAATTACACCTGAATCATAAGGCGAGCGACGCCACAAGCTGTACGAGTGAAGAGCTGGGGCCGGAGATAGGCAAATCTCTCCAGACAGGGTAAACTGGCAGAAAATATCTGTAGGAAGATTACTAAAACTGGAGAAAAATGTAAACTTATTTATGTTCTGGACATTTTTCTTTTTTTAACAGTTGACATTAAAATGCTTACACAGCATTTATGTTCGGTATTTTATAGAGAGTGTACTGCTGACCATCAGCCATACGGCCCATATTCCCACCAGAGATTTCTGGACACTTTCACTAGGCTCCTGGTGTGGTGTGATCATAGACCGTAGAGAAGAAATGGACACAGAAATGGACATTTAATGGCTGTAGGGCAGTCAGAGAAAAAGACCAGAAGTCCTCTGCTGTGTTAGAAGCAGTGACTTTCTGAAATATTAAATCATTTGAGATAATCCATCCATTATCTATTGCTTGTTACTTTTGGGGGGCAGGGGGGGCAATGAATACACTTCCTAGCACCCATCACCATATATATATATGTTTATCACCATAAACATTCACAATATCTTTCCAAAAGAGTACTCTTTCTACAGAGTACTTCACTTACATCATGTCCCGTGGTCTGAAAGTTGTAGGGATGCCCTTCCTCATGCAGCCCAACTTGGGATTTAGGGAGAAGCTGGTATTCAAACCAGCACCTTCGAGTGGGAGGGCAAGCGGTACTTCCATTACACCACCACTCCAGCCCTATTCATTTCCAAAGAACAGATAAACAAAAATTAGAATTGTATATTCAGTGTATCACCATTCTCATGTGACTGAGTTAATACGACTGCCTATTGTTTTCTCTGAACCAATAATGATCTTTATTTACCAGCCACTGTCAAGCAGTACATCGTTTGTTGCCGAGACTCTGGGCTAAATTTAACCTGCTATCATTTTTACAGCTTAACTGCTGAAGCTCCATTTTAAATGTGCTGTCACGGTGACTTTTTTATGACATGTCATGTTTCTCTTTTTCCCCTCTTCTCTCCCCTCCGTGTGGCGTCTGTTATTTGTCACTGACAACTCAGATGAATGAATCGCTGTCTGTTTAGGTTTCAGCGCCATCACTCCGCCCCGGTATCTGATTGGTTGGGTTTGGTGTGACTCACTTGCAGCCTCTAAATAAATTTCATGGATGTCAGAAACGGGATTGATGACGACGACGTGACAGGACGTGGTGACAGTTTGGCATGTGCCCAAAAAAAAAAAAAAAAAAAAAAACAATTAGTGGTTTTTAGTCACAAATTGCCAAAAGTCATTAGAAACAGGATAATATGGTTAAAAACTGTACATTTAGAACATGACACATGCAGAGCGGATGAGGACGTGCGTGTCTGCCATCAATAAATCATTGAGTGGAAGAGGAAGAAAAGAGGAGGAAGAACATTAGTTCCCTAAACTGCATGGATACATCTCACTTGTTTTGGTCAGAAAAAAAAAAAAAAAAAAAAAAAAAAGCTGAAACTCCGCTTGCTGTCGGTTTTTAGGATTTTACTCTTTTTTTTTTTTATTATTGCATGCAACTTGAAGAAAATTGAAAATAAGACACAGTAGATGGCAGTATTGCAACAAGTGTATGCTTAAAATGTTAAACATTTTATGACTTACAGGAGACTTGTTGTTACAGGAGAATTGTTGGAATGGAACAGTTTTTCAATCAAAGAACAAAATATTGAAGTCACATGAGCAACAATTGTTTTAAATACGATGGGCCAAGACTTTCAAATGTGTTCTTGGCGCCCCCCAAAGGAGAGAACAGGCGGCTTTATGCCCTGTACTTACACCCAATTTTGAAATAAATACTTGAAAGATACAAAGATAAGAATATCTTTTAAAAAAAAAACACCAATTTGCACCTTCTGTGTGTGTGTGTATATATATATATATATATATATATACACACATACACATATTTTCTCAGATGTGACCCACATGGGTGACATACCTGTGGCTGATGAGAAGAGGGAGTCTCGGCCAATTCAACCCATGGGAGGAAGGAGCTCCAGGAGGAACATAAAGCGGACTTGCTCCTCTACCTTCCACGTTACTGCGGCAACCACACAAGATGGAGAGAGAATATTAGAATCCCCCCCCCCCCAACTCCTCATCCACCTAGAGTCTGGACAGGGAGTCAGACTGGACTGGACTGGACTGGACTGGTGTTGCTGGAACCAGCACAGTACGTAAGGACTAAGAGACTTACAGTTTTGGTGCATTAGGTGAGAGTGGAGAATGACCATCTGGAGCTCCAGCTGCTTGGTCAGGGCTGTAACCAGGAAGTTTCCATTTGCTTCAGGATCAATAAAAACCCACAAGTGTAGTGCTTCATCACGCCAAAAAAGAGTGAGAATTCCAGGTGCAAACTCCAAAAAGACAAGGCAATGGGCAGAAATCAAAACAAAACATACAAGCAAAGATCACTTTGCAGCCTGAGCATAACAAAGACAAGGTAGCAACCCACCCAGGAAGTGACCACAGGCAGGGTAAGGCACTGACTCCATGTGGAGCTGGAACTTAAATACAGCATTTCCTCAATTAGAGACCACACCCATCAGTGCTTGGGCTCGTCAGCTCGTCAGGATTCAGAGCAGCTGCAGAAGACAAAACAGCAGCAAATCAACAGCTGAGGGCAGGGAAGTCACACACAGCACAACAGCCTCACTTTAAATGCCCTCTGTATATGACTGCAGCTGAATCAAAATGGTGGGGGGGGGGGGATCTACAGTGGTAAAGAGAGGTGGCTATTAATGCATCATCAGAGGTCAAAGGAATGCAGTACACACATAATGACTGCTGATCAGGAAATCTCACACTGTTTTATTTCCTGCTGGTGGATTTATACTCCTCACAGTCGTCCCTCATGTGTTGAAAAAGAAGCTATAACGAAGATGAGAGGAAAAAGGAAAGGAAAAGAGAGAAGGAAACAATAAAATTGATTTTTTTACTTCATAATCTGGAGCATGAGAATAATGACTGAAGCAGTACGTGAAATTAGATGGATGGATGGATGGATGGATAGATGGATGGATGGATGGATGGCTGCAGTGCTGATAGACAGATGGACGATCGAGGGTTGATGGAAAGATAGTTGGCTTAATTACTATATAAATTGTCAAGTAACTGGATGAATGAATGGGAGGTTTGATGGATGGCTGTATGGATGGATGGAATGGTGGATTGTTAGAAGGTTAGAATACATTTAAAAAGAGATGTTTGGATTAATGCAATGAAAAATGGATGGATGAATAGATGGATGGATGGATGAATAGATGGATGGATGGATGAATAGATGGATGGATGGATGGATGGATGGTGGAGTAGATATTAGTAGATATTGTGTTTGGACAGATTGAAAACAAAACATAACTTGAAGGATTTCATTGGATGAGTTGTGTATTTGACCAATGAGAACACATTTGTATAATAAGACAGCAGTCCTTTTTCTAAAAGAAACAGTACATAAGTAAACAGAACTCTGTGACCTACGACACGACTCCTAGAGGGCAGAGACTCAAAGACGGAAGACACGTGAGTTCAGTGTTAGAAAGTATTACATCAGAGCCTGTTGTCCTGTCCACTGTCACTGTGCCCACGCCATCCTTTCAGCCTGGAGGCTTGAAGAAAAGCAGAGGTGAGGTCACCCTGAATCAAGAGAACAAATAAAATGAGCCAAGACTTCTGCCTGTAGCTGAATCGTAGAAAGGCCCCAATGGAACAATCAGAAATATACCACAGATCAGTAACAACCAACAGACGTCATTTCTTCTTCTGAGTAAGTGATGAACATACAAAAGACTCGATGGCAGATACCTGAACTCCACTGTTCCTCGCCCTTCAGTCTTCTTATACATTTTCTGCTCAATAAACGACCATGTTGTGGGAGACTAAATACGCAGGAAACAACTTTGCTCAGAATCTAAAAGGAAATTCTGCAATTTTTTTTCTGCAGCCAGGGAACATGAGTTGAATGGAATTGTGCGTCATCTCCAGTGTTTGGTGAAAACTAAGCAAGGTTGTGTAGTCAGACCTGATCCATCCTCTCCCATGAGTCATTACTGTTGGTGCAGCTTATACTGTTAGCAAAGCAGAACAAAAGTCAAGGAATAAAAACAAAAATAATTTGATCAGAAAGTTTTTTTTTTTAAGTATCGTTGACATAGTTTTGAGCTTTCCACATATTGTCCAAGTTTCAGATGTTCTGGACGTATCAGTTCTGCCTCTGGCATATTTTTTTCTTTCGTCCTCAGAGTTCTTCTGTTCCTCTATTTCTTTGTACTACTTGCTTTTTTTCATCCTCTTCCGTCTTCCATCTTTTCACCACGTTCTAATTCCTCCTCTCCTTTGTGATTTTCTACTTTCTCTAGCTTTTTCCCTCCTGTTTTTTATTCTCGTCCTTCTTCCTTGTGTTTCTCCTTCTTCTCCCAAATACAAGTCCTTTATTGTTGCTCTTCCTCCTTCTCCTCTCCTTTCTTTTCCCTCCATCACTGTCTTATTCCTCTGTTCCATTTCCCTTTTTTCTTTCATGTTCTATCATCCCTCTTCTCACTTTTCATTTTTTTTTCTTTACGAATTTTGACGTCAACAAAAACACTACCACAGTTTCTTGATGAAATAACAACAGTGTCACAGACCACTTTACAAAACAGAAACCACTGCTTTATTTGGCACAGTCAGTGACAGTAAGTACATTTTACTGCTAATATTTAGTAGTACCACCTGCTCATTCACCAGTATTTGATTCATTCTTTCACCTTCTACAATTGAATTCTGTTTACTGTCTCAGATAGGAGAAAAGGGAAGGGCAACTGGGACGGGCGGTGGGTAGTCAAAGGGCGAGCGGGGTTACACCCTGGAGTCCACCACATACAGAGACCATTCACACTCATATTCACACCTGCAGTCAATTTACAGTGAATAGTTGTCTTCATCTGCATGTGTTAGGACTGGGGGAGGGAAACAAAGGAAAACACACACAATGAATTACCAATAGGGTTCGAACTGGGAATGTGCCAATAGAAATGGTGGTATTGGTATCGGGCTCGATACTTCAAATACTTGACCTCATAATCGAAAATATGCTGATCTAGTGATCCAATCCTCCAGAAAGGCTGTCAATAAAACCAGCTGGTCAGCCCGTGTTGTATCTTGACTAACTACAGTTCAGGGTCTCATCAGAGTTTATTTAAGGTCAGCAGTCGGGATGAATTTTAACACCAGGGACAAAGACAGGAGACAGACTAACTGTGAGATTTGTTCTGTAGACGAGCCTTAGCTCTGAATACGCTAACGTCGCTCCACAGTTGAACAACATTCTGTTCATTTATTTATTGAAACGTGGAAATATTGCTACAAAAAAAAAATTATGAATACTATTCTTTTTTTTAAACTTGTAATCAGCTGTTGATGAGAAGAAAATAAATAAAACATACTCTAGCTGAGTGTCTTTGCTGTGGTTTGGAGTTGAGTTCACTGCATCTTAAACAAAACCTCAACTAAAGAAGTATTCATGATGGTACTCCGCATTAGCAAGTAACCACATTAAACATAAAATATTTGTATTACAAATTGCTAACTGAACAACCCATGTTTGAGCCTTTGTTCTTGCTGCTGTAAGGCAAGAGCACTAACCACTACTCCACTGTGTGGCCCATATAATATTCAGTGTATGGATAACAATACAGTGACACGTACAGAGCAGGCAGGGGAAATGAACGAGACAATAACGTCTCATTAATGGACAAACACACTCATGAGATTACATCTCTGTATAGAGAAGATAAGCCTGAGAACCACAGCAGATCTTTGGCTGCGTCTGTGAGGAGAGTCATGTTTATTTCATCAGGTTTCTCTTCTCCCGCAGAAGAGTCCCCCCCCCCCCTCTGGGGTGAAGATGAACAATTTTTACTGGGACCATGACGTTGTTGAGACAATTTGTTGCTGTTATTTGTTACAAATTAAACTGTTCCCTTTGTTTGGCGTGACATTGAGATTTACATTTAGATGACTGTATCCAGACAGGGTTGAATCATCGCGGTATTATTATTATTTTAACGATAATGGCTAAGAACAGGATGGCAAAATTGTTCTTTTAATTGCAGCTGTGAGAGGAGCCGTAAAAACAAACATCAACGTGGCACAGAGAAGTAGAAAATACATTTTATGCCTCGTCTTTGATGAAAAGATAAAACGTGAATCTCGGGGCAGAGGAGGGCTTTTCAGGCAGGTGGGGACAGAAATGGATAACATGTCCTTGACTGTACTGCAAACTGACAGTGTCCACAACACACTGCACAAGCCACAGAGCAGGTCAACACACTGTTAAAGACTTGGACTGTAAACCTTTGTGTTTGCAAAAAGGTTCCTATTTTTTTTCAGTGCCTTAAAATAATAAAAGTTAAAACAGAAATAATTCTCATGTCAGTAAACCCGCCGTCTGTCTCATTATAAGTTAAAAACAAATTGTGCACATGCAAACAATAATGTATTTTACATCACTCAGTGGCCGCGGAAGTGGTTTAAAAGAAAAGGAACAGACTTGAGGATGTGCCGATAACAGAAAGGTTAGGTTTTCACAGTGATGACGAGCCTTTTAACCACCAGCCTTAGAAACCTGTTGAAAAATGTTCTTAAATTAATGTTAAGAAATATGTCTAACAATTGACCAAATATTACCCTAAAAACAAAAGGACAACATTTGGCCACAATAGACGAATAGATGTTCATCATCGACATAATGATGAACATCTATCACTTTTGATCAGAATTTAGATTGACAATGAAGGTGCTTTAAAAAATGAAAATAAAAATGTGTCGGCCCAGTGTACAAGGGTAAGTCAAAAAGTTGTAGGACAAACAGAAAAAAAAAATCTTATTTTTAAACATTTTTGAAATGAAGAATTTTTCCAGGTGGAACTAGATCAAACAGGAACAGGATTTGTCTCAGAGGGTTAAAAATCTTGATTAAATTAAAAGTAAAAATCTCAACACTTGACAAAAGTGTTTTAACATGTTTCAGTATTTAAAATCAAACACCTTTTAAAATGATAAAATCTGCCCTGAATTTTTTTGACTTACCCTCAAAGTTTCAGACATGCTGTCAGACTGTAACACAATTATTTTTTTACTACTATTTACACCTTATATGTAGCTTAGGTTTCGTGTGTAGTTTAATGCCGTTGTGCATTGACAGGATGTCACATGTTTGTTTTGAGTACTTTGGAAATTACAGTTAGGAATTTTCCTGTATATACATGAATACTGGAAAAACAAACTTTGTTTTTGATCAATCAAAAATCTAATGGTTTTAACATCAGTCTTTTCTTGTAGAAATGTAGAGATTTTGTTTTTGTTTTTTTGTTTTTTGCAAGAGCTGCAACAGAACAAAACAGAAACAAATCCATACCTCATGTTCATTTTGAAGTTGGTACATTTTGTAAAAATGCAATTACAACTAAAAGCAGCAGTAAAGAAACGACGTAGTGTGAAAACCTTGGAGACAATTTTCTAATATTTGAAAAAACAACATTTCTTACCTAAGGTTTTGATCTGTTACCTGTTAAAAATGTCTGGTTGGTATGAAGAATCAAATCAGACCGTGGTCCTCAGGAACTCTTCAGCAGCTCTGGTCTTTTATACAACATCAGTGGGCGAAGTATTAGGTTCATTGAAAATACAGAAATCAAAGCAGCTGGTTGACCTTATTTTATAAACTAAACTGTACTAAATAAATGGACGTTGTTTGCTGAAAACAGTGAAAGGTTTGTTTGTATTTTTTCCCCTGATATATAAATATTATCTGATGAAGATTTTAGTGTTGTTGCATTTTTAGAAACTGTAACAAATAGTTTTTGTTGTTTTTACAGAGCAGAGGCCGGACGTAAGGTTTTACTGAATTCACATTGCATGGGATGAGAGCGACGCTGGAGAAGCTAATAAAGTGTTGGTAATGTGCTTTGTGATGTGGTGGAAGCTCTTAGCTTTCAGCTCTCAGCAGATGGGATCTCTCCCACAGGATCAGATAAAAGACGTACATCTCGTACGCAGCAGAGCGTGGCAGATCCACCAAAGGCTGCTCCTCAAAGGCACGCTGTCCACGGGTGCTCGCGCAGAACGCCTTCACATAATACAAAGGTGCCAGACACACGCGCTGCAATGATGAGGTTAAATTGCATCATATCAATCCTGAAGTAAAGCAGGGGAGGGGAACCAGGTTAAAACAGTAGCCCGGAGCCCGACTGTGGAGAAGCTGCAGGACAGATAGTGACGTGATGACGCACAATCCAGAATATTTAAAGCAGCCAGTGGGCTGAGAGCACTTTGAGCAAAACAGCACGCCTCAATGTTGTTACTCTGCTGGCCTAATCATTAGTCAGGCTGTCTACCAATGGCAGCCCTGCTTGTTAAAGGTTATTCAAGGCTAAGCTGGGCGGAGATTTAAAAATACAAATCACCTTCCAGTGTTGCCCCCTACTACAGTGTCAGTGGGAGCTGCCACACCATCAGAATATTGTCTAAATCCTCCATATGTGTCCTAGTAGTTGATGGAGCGCCCTCCTTCAGTCTGCGAAAGCCCTTGCCTCCGGAGATGACCGCTGCAGAGATCACCCTGTCCCTGCGTCCCCCATCCCTCTCACAAGGACGCCCCCTCACCCACATTTCTGGGTCATCACAGAGCTCGTAGATAGATCCATCTTCCACACTGTGCTCCAGCGACTCCAAGGAGTCGGACGCCTCGTCGCTCTGCGCCGTTAATGGGCGCCCGGGCAGCCCCGACGTGGAGCGCAGCCTATACTGCAGCAGGACGCCCCGTCCTTTGCCTTTGCCCTCTCCCTGATGGGAGCTGGACTGCTGCAGGGAATCCTGGGAGGAGGTGTCGCTGCGGTCCTCCCCTCCCCCTATAGCTGAGTCTGGACTTTCCCAAACGGACTCTCTCTTTAGAAGTTCAGGAGACAAGGTGCTGGTGGTGGCTACCAGGAAGTCCACAGGCCCACAGTGGGCATTAAGAGAGACCACACCCT